>NC_090265.1:207599643-208199643 GCF_040414725.1 Anabrus simplex
AGGGAGCTCAGAGTCGCGATTAACGATATTCTGTAAGAAAGCGGTGAGGTCCTTGACGAAACTATCTTTACATTTCTCTCTTTTCAGACCGACTTTGCCACACGAGAGGGAAAAGCGAGTGGACTCAAGGTACTTTAGTCATTATTTGGAAATAACAGACATGAAAGTAGGTAACAAAAACGAACAATGTGTGAGGGAACTGACAATGGTGAGTTATATGGTTAAAGGTGTTAAATTAGCATTGCTAATACATCTGATCTTTCATTTTGTCAATACGTAGCCGTGGTTGGAATTCCGGAAAATGAATATGGACTTTTAAAAATAAAAGTCTTGTGCATGTGGTTCTGAATCCATGTAAAACTGTAAATCCTATGGCTACGATCCCACTATCAACATTCACGTAACGGGGTAAGTTAGTCGTGCGGTTAGGGACATAGTCCGGGAGATAGTGAGTTCGAATTCCACTGTCGGCAGCCTTGAAGATGGTTTTCCTTTGTTTCCCATTTTTACACCATGCAATGCTCGGGCTGTACTTTAATTAAGGCCACGGCCGCTACCGTCCAACTCTTAGACCTTTCCTAGCAAAACGAATTCACGTAAAACTACAAGTTAGTTTACTACCTTGCTTACATATTGTCAACAAGGATGGCACTGAAATAAACAAATGAATATAAAATGCTTATTTCAGTGTAAAAGACCTACCAAACCCCATGGCGCAACCCTACGAAGGGCCATGGCCTACCAACCGACTGCTGCTCAGCCCGAAGGCCTACAGATAACGAGGTGTCGTGTGGTCAGCACGACGGATCCTCTCGGCCGTTAGCCTTGGCTTTCTAGATCGGACTAAAAGACATGATGAAATGAAAAACTACATCTCAGCGGAAATATGTTGGGAAATAAAATTGCTTGCTTACTTACTAGCTTGCTGATACTTTATTTACTTCTTTGTTTTATCTTTTTTCTTTTTTTCGTTTTATAACATGGGCCTAACTCCCTTAATTTAGAAATTACTGAGTATTAGTTTGAAACGTGGTAGAAAAGAGAACGTTTTTGGTAGTAATTCTGACGGAATTAAGATAATTTTACAGACTCAGACAATTTGAAGCGTCTCCCAAGAAAGAAAGAAAGAAAGAAAGAAGGAAAGAAACAATGAAAGAAAGGGAGAAAGAAAGAAGCAAGGTTTAATATCATATAATTGCCCTTAGTACGTATAAAAAGCGAACGATTGCTTTAAATGGCTAAAATTATCTTCTTCTGTACCCATTTTCTTAGCTTAAATATATAATTAGTTCATTTCAAGAACGGTGGCTCATCTATTGCAGCCAACGGCAAAATACCTGTACTCTCCATCACTGTATCTGCAAATCAACGCAAACCTGTTTGGCAAGAAGAAACCTGCCGTGACCCTCAACTCCTCCCGTAATTGTGCGTCCACCGTCCACCTCTACCGTGAGCTTTATCCTGTAAGCCAACCATTCACATCACCCCTTCAAATTACGTCTCGAGGAAGGCTGAGCTGTTTTTTTTCCTTTCCTTTTCAGTATGGTGGAAACCTTTGCGACGATTTCTTTGCTGAGCCTCAAAAGGAACGCCTTCGTTGTTCCTGTAATTGCATCGTAACGGTCTGTCCGTAAAGCCTGCACCACCCATGATTAAGCCATGCTCCTTTTCCTAAGACCATAATTACGTGGCATTGGAATACATTTTACGCAATGATGGTCTATCATTAAACGTTTCAAATGATAACGATTCAACTGCTTTAAAATGACTAGCTGAAACGATGTAAAATGGAAGACTACGATGACGTATTTTAGATATCTGTCCAGTGTTATTTTCTCTCACTTTCCTGCAATTCGGCCAAAATTGAAATCTTGCTCTTAGGAGTTTCGTCCTTTAGTTAACATGTATTTTAGCTCTTCACATGCATTTTGGATTAGGCTATCTCTTAGGTAATATTTTGACTACATTTATTTTACCTTCCACTGACTTTCACTGGTTTCCAGAGACGCCGAGGACCCGGAATGTTGTTCCGCTGGAATTATTTTACGTACCCTCACGAGGACGACGTTTTTGAGCAACTTCCCATACCACTGTACTGAGCAGGGTTCGAGCCTATCAACTTGGACTCAGTAGGCCAGCATTCTAGTGTTCTAGGCGTTCCTGCTCAGTTGTTCCAAATAAACTAGGATATTTCTTTATATTTACTTTATTACGTTCGAGTCGAGCCTCTGCGGACTACGTCGTTACAATCAATCTCATTTGAAAGTCTAGATCTTGTTCGTCTGCCGCTTTTGATATCCTACCGGTATCTAGAAAGTTCATCGATCAGTGCTACTTCTGCTCTTCTGGAAGAAGCTCCTTCTGTCTTTTGGGCTCTGATTCCACTTTAAACCACTGATAAGGTTTTCATTATCCATCCAAATTCATCCCCGTTATTGATCTTATTTTCTGGGATATTGATTTGCTTAGATCTTTCTCACATTGTTGGAAACAGCTTAACTTCGTCGCATTTATACTGATACATCGTAATTCTTATATATATTTACTATTCAGTAGGAAAGCTCCATATATTCCCCACTGGTCGCGGGTGGTTGTGCTACCAGCCGGCACGAACACAACGCTCGCTTAGGAACCAGCTCACACGTGCCAGGCGTTCTACGGTGATCTTGGGAAATACTCCTGTGCGTAGATGGTGGACCAGCCCCTGTGTTCCCGTCACTGAGAAGTCAAGGTAGTACAAAACCCTCTCTCTAAAATGAATTATGAGTTGCACCATTTTCATGGCATTCAACGCCCGCCTCTATGACTAAATGGTTAGCGTGCTGGCCTTTGGTCCATGGATCCATGGGCTCCCGGGTTCGATTCCTGACAGGTTCAGGGATATGGCTAATTCCGATTACTCGGGGCTGGTTGTGTGAGTGTGCGTGTGTGTGTGTGTGTGTGTGTGCCATCTTCAGCATTAGAATTCGTCACAGGGTCGCATCCTCACAGACTCGCAGTTCAAATGACCTGCACCATGGCTCTCCCGAGATCACACGCCAGTTTTATTATTATTATTATTATTATTATTATTATTATTATTATTATTATTATTATTATTATTATTATTATTATTATGGCATTCAACAACTCTTCCAAGTTTTCTGCCGAATGGAATAAAGTAGCCATTTCATCAACACTAGTTTTATTCTTACAATTAGCTTTACGCTACACCGACACAGGTAGGTCTTATGGCGATGATGGGATAGAAAACGGCTAGGAGTGGGAAGGAAGTGGCTGTGGACTTAATTAAAGTGCAAACCCAGCATTTGCCTGGTGTGAAAATCGGAAGCCACGGAGAACCATCTTCAGGGCTCCTGACAGTGGGATTCGAACCCACTATCTTCCGAATGCAAACTCACAGATGCATGCCCCTAAGTGACTCGCTCTCATCATCAAATATTATAAGACAAGCGACTATTTATTTTTGACATTCCGCTCATACTTTGGTGGAGTTCACAGGTGCGATATGTGACACACGTGGGCTTGGTCCATTTATACGCACAGATGCCTTGCATGGCATCGATCCTATATATAAAAAAGAAAGTATTCTCATCTTACGTGTCTTACGTGTGCAATGGATAGGTGTGTATTAAGATAAAAACCTCACGCTTGTTTTCACTTGCATACCTGCCTGTATATATCTCCACAATTGATCTCCTATTTGGGAAAGACAAAACTTCATACCGTCGGCTCCCATGACAAGAACTGTTTCAGAAAAAAATTTCGACAAACCATCCCGAATTCTAAAGAAGCTTATATTCAGCAGTCAGGAAAAACATAAAACAACATTACGAAGTATGTTTAACTGCTATTGCATTTAACTGTATGAAAATGGCATTACCAATGTTTTATTAAAACCTGGTCAGTACCAGATTTTCAGCTTACCATTCATTGAAAATTGGTAGTTTCCAGAATCCTTTGACATGTAAGAGAACCATTCACAGCAAATTCATGAGCTAGAAACAATGTTCTGTCATGCTCAGATAGCCTCTTGCAAAAACGGCACTGGAGCATTCAGAGTGTAGGAGTGGGGAATGTTACAACTACAGCCAGGCTGGAGAGTTCTAATTCCAAGCGAAATAACATTCCCCTACGAATAGTGTTAATTTTAAAAAAATGGAATAAAGAGAAATGCAGGGAAGCATTAAGAGTAATTCCATTAACGCCAGTGTTTTGTAGAACAGAACATTCGCAGCAGTGTTTGTTCATCCACTCAGCTTCTTATCGTGCGAGCCCCACACGTTGAGAAGGTCGATAGCTAATGTTTGCTTTCAGTAAATAAGTTGAGATTAATATTTTGTATATTCTCCTGTTAAACCATAGCCTGTTCAGAGCAATATGATAATGTCCATGTACGCTACTAACATCAATAAACACTAACATGTTTCAGGTCTTACGGGGTATTCTTTCCAGCAAATACAGTTCTAAAATGATAACTAATCACATGGTCTAAGCCTAAGATATCAAACATGCGACCCGTGATTTCGTCCCAATTGTCCCGCGGAAAATTACGAAGTTTCTACTACATTTCGCCCTAATTTATTCATATTTCCTTTAATGGATTGAAGAAACCAATATCAATCAATCAATCAATCAATCAATCAATCAATCAATCAATCAATCAATCAATCAATCAATCAATCAATCAATCAATCAATCAATAGAATACCTGTTCTTTGGAAATTCTTCTTCTCCTTAATCTGTTTACCATCCAGGGTCGGGTTTTCCGTCGGACTCAGCGAGGGATCCCACCTCTACCGCCTCAAGGGCAGTGTCCTGGAGTTTCAGACTTTGGGTCGGGGGTACAACTGGGGAGAATGACCAGTACCTCGCCCAGGCGGCCTCACCTGCTATGCTGAACAGGGGCCTTGTGGGGGGATGGGAAAATTGGATGGGACAGGCCGTGGCCTTAAGTTAGGTACCATCCCAGCATTTGCCTGGAGGAGAAGTAGGGAAACCACGGAAAACCCCTTCCAGGATGGCTGAGGCGGGAATCGAACCCACCTCTACTCAGTTGACCTCCCGAGGCTGAGTGGACCCCGTTCCATCCCTCGTACCACTTTTCAAATTTCGTGGCAGAGCCGGGGTGGCAGCTAATCACGCTAACCACTACACCACAGAGGCGGACTCTTTGGCAATTACGGAGCCTAATACAGAACAACACTACGTAAAAATGAAATCAAGTACACCAGCTTCCATTGGGACGTCCGAGGTAGTGTGTTCGCTCCTAGAACGACGAGGAGCTGCACCCGGCAGCACGCATTTCACTCAACAATACTTTCAATATTCGGTAGCAGATATATTTGCGAACAGTTTGTCTTCTTCTCAAAGTTCAATAAGTCCAAATTATGGTCAGATTAAAGACAGATACTTTAAAAATTATTATTAGAATTGTATCAATCCAAAATTTTCATCAGATTTTGAACACGTGATAGGCGAAATGCGGTACCAGATGTTCATTACAAGATAACTTATGTCACAGTATTTTAAAATCGCGTAACTTACTCACGTAATGTAGATTGCTTCTTGCTATTTGTTCAGTTATATAAAATTCTAATAAAGTAACATTTGTATCAATTCCCTGTGTGTGAAAGTGGTAGAATACATCGTCGGTGTCCATTTGCCAGTCGTAAGAGGCGACTAAAAGTGGTGTCAGTGGCTCTCAACTTGGGAATGTGGATGGAAACCATGGTATCCTAGCCAAGTCTGGCATTGTTTCCACTGATGCCAGCCTTCTCACTTTAGTTTTTCCTATCTCACTTGGTCAACTCCTGTTCTCTTCTGACCTTGACAGTTTTGGGTTTAGGCATACTCTAGGAGTCTTTTATTTACACGCCTTTCGTGGCCCCGCCCTTTCTTTTATCGATACATTCATTTTTTGAATGATTGGACTCTTACATTTTTCTCTCTGATTAGTGCTAATAGAGGATGGTTGGCCACTTTAACTTCCACTTAAAATACTAATCTCTGGGCTGAATGGCTCAGACAGTTGAGGCACTGGCCTTCATACCCCAGCTTGGTAGGTTCGATCCTGGCTCAGTCCGGTGGTATTTGAAGGTGCTCAAATACGTCAACCCCGTGTCGGTAGATTTACTAGCACGTAAGATAACTCCTGCGGGATGAAATTCCGGCATACGGGCGTCTCCGAAAACCGTAATAAAAGTAGTTAATGGGACGTAAAAACAACAACATTCTAAGAAAATAACAATCACCAGTAGCAACACAAGCATTTATATGACATAAATTTCAATAACTTATATATTCCTGTTTCCTACAATAATATTTTCTTGTCTCGATAGGGGCACACAATTCACTCTTGATTAAGTTATATGGCCCACACAACAGTTTGAGATTGACACCCCTGGTCTGGCACTCTTTCTCTTCCAAAAATTGTTGATGGTGCTGAAAACTAGCTGAACAAATCTTGGTGTCGAAGATGTGTCTGATCTATCTATCTATCTATCTATCTATCTATCTATCTATCTATCTATTTGCAGTTTCCTGCTACTAGTTCAACGTCGCACTAACACATCAAATGTTTTCGGGACGGTAGGACGGGAAAGGGCTTGGATTGGAAAGGTAACGTCCGCGACTTTAATAAAGGTACAGCCCCTGTATTTGCCTGGTGTGAAAATGGGAAACAATGGAAAGCCATCTTCAGGACTGCTGACAGTGGAATTCGAACCCACTGTCACCGGAATGCAAGCTGACAGCTTCACGACTTTAACCGCAGTGTCAACTCGCTTGATACCTATTTAACTATACTTTGTCGAATTCCGCTTCGGTATCTATTCAATTGTTGTCAATTATCATCTTCATCAATATCATATTTCAACAGTTCCTATTCTCTTTCTTTGAAATTTGAACTAATTTTTCGGTTTTTTGAGACACCGAGGTGCCGGAATGTTTCCCCGCAGGAGTTCTTTATGTGCCAGTAAAACTGTAAATCATTAAAACTATATTTCTAACAGAACCTATGCATACTTAGGGTATGTTCGAGTGACCAATTCTCTTTCTCTCTAAATAGGCCTTCCCTGCTTCTGCTAACCTGCTTTTGATGTCTGCCTTACTTCTGTCATCGACAGTTATTCAACAACCGAAGTAAGAAAATTAATTTACTTCTTTCAAGACTTCATTTTCATTTCTTGTATCACCTGACTTTTTTCCAGAGCATGCCATTTTTCATAATAATAATAATAATAATAATAATAATAATAATAATAATAATAATAATAATAATAATAATAATAATAATAATAATAATAATAATAATAATAATTCTACGGGGCTACCCGTGGAGCAGAACGAGGTTAAAGAAGGTACCGGGGTGAATGGGTCTATCTACAGTATCGAGAATTGAATTAAAATTGTAAAAGGTTATATTTTTCTTTATAGAACTTCAAACGTAACAATCTTTCACTGAGTGAACACAAAAATATATCAGGTACAATGACAATTTAGAAACAAGACAAGAAAGATCCAAATTATAGTGATTTTTACAAATCCTGGACTTCAAGCCCCTCGCGTCACAATTTCTCAGCTCCCAGCTCAAATTTACAAAGAGCACAAATTTATTCAAGGGCAGAAATCCCCTAATTCATGGAGCACTTGCTCCCGAAATACAACTTCTAGCCTTCTAGCGGCACTCTTTACAATTACAAAATTTGAAAAAGAGCTAACAGGCTCTCGGTTCCATACTGCCTACTCAAGGCAACATTACATAAATCTCGGGTCTCTCAATCCACCATTTACAAATGGAACTTATTTTTACAGGGGTATCAAATACCCAACGTACCGGGCCTTCGTGGAATAAGAATAACAGGATAAATTAATGGCCCGAACACAAAATGAATGGAGGCATATACTTGCACTCCTAGATATGAACACTAAGAAAACCTAAGGGGCTCTAGCCCAATGAAACATGGGCTATTTTCAAACTACTGAGGTGACTCGTATAGAAATTACTTTAATACATTACAGGCAGAAAACCGCTACAAACGAAGTCACCTCAAACCAAGATGAAGGGGAGCTCGAGAGGGTTCATCACTCTCTATCCCCGATTTACAGTTTAAAAGTTTATGAAATTTTTACATTACCCGGAAGATGATTTACTTTTTCAAAAAGTAGGTTACATAGTTAAAGATTAGGACCATTCCCTCGGATTAAACTGCGGAGGCAGCAAAAAAGAATAAAGTTCTGTGGCCATTACCTTGAAGATGTAGCTGCCGACGAAAGAGGCAGCCCGCCTCATGCTTAACACACACACTCAGATAGACGTCAATCAATTGGCCAAGAAACGTAAAAATCCGTAGTTTATAAACCCTCAGGGAAGGTTCGAGATCATTCAAGACTAAACTAGCCACACCCTCTCAATTTTATTGGATGAATTCAAAGTAACACTCAGAATCGAACAAGAAGCCTATGATAGGTAGAAAATTAATTACAGAAATTAGGGATTGACTAGATTCAAAACGGGTGGAAAGATAAAATAAATGAACATCAATCAGTTACAAAAACCTAGAAATACCAAACTTTTTAAAATTACAAGTTCTTTCACTTTGCACCAGAGGACATGATCGTGTATTTTAGGTAGAAAAAATGTCCAAACTTCTTGATCTAGGGAAAACAAAATAAGGAGAAATTCAGTCAGTTTAGGAAACTTCACAATAACAAAATTACTCAATATTTTAGTAGTGACATCTTCTGATTAACGTTCTAAGTTCCTGTTGTATTAGTTTCCACTTAGTTCGATAAAGGAGTTCATTACGGCGCTTATTTTGAATGCGCAGCGTTGAGGTGTACCTCCCGGTATAATAATAATAATAATAATAATAATAATAATAATAATAATAATAATAATAATGCTATTGACTTTACGTCGCACTAACTAATTTTACGGTTTGTGGAGACACGGAGGTGACGGAATTTAGTCCCTAAAGAGTTCCTTTACGTGCCAGTATATCTACTGACACGAGGCTGACGTATTTGAGCGCCTTCAAATACCACCGGATAGAGCCAGCATCGAACCTGTCAAGATGGGATCAGAAGGCCGGCGCCTCAAACATCTGCACCACTCAGCCCAGTGGCATTTCTTTTAATTTGAATTTATTTATTTTCAACTTTTACTCGTTCATATAAAATAATCCTCTTATGTGCTAATCTCAGAGTATTAATTTCCTTTCTTTGAACTGTTATTCCTTTTCTACGTTTTTATTAACTATCTACATAAAAAATGAAAATCGCCAGCAATTGTATAGTTTATAATGTCCAATTCCTTTTCTGCGGTTATAAAGAGAAGAGTCGTTTTATACAGTTCATGGAAACACTCGTCCTCTTAGTTCACTCGTTGAAAGGCAACAACGTATTAGAACAGCTGCAGAACTCGTTATGTCCATCGTATGCAAAGCAGCAAAACACTTTACGTCACAAAACAAACGAATGAAAATAATTTCTATTCTATCAAAATGAAACAGTGTTGACTGAGATATAAAATTTGCTGGAAAAACAGTTTCGTAAATTATAAGCTTCGGTGTGATTACATAACCAAGGACTGAAAGTTTAGTTTATATTTCTCAAAACTTCGAAATGATATATCTGCGTGGTATGTTAATGTAACAGTAGGCCTACTTATCACTTGTTCATACCTCGTCAACTGTAAATAATTGTAAGTGTACGAGCGATATGAAGACAATATTGATGAATTCAATAAAAACAAGATGAACTTATAAGAAATGCAATGCACCGAACAAGTTTGCCATGCCGTTAATGTCGCGCAGCTGTGAGCTTGCATTGGGGAGATAGTGGGTTCGAACTCCACTGTCGGCAGCCCTGAAAAAGGTTTCCCGAGGTTTTCGATTTTCACACCAGGCAAATGCTGTAGCTGCACTTTAATTAAGGTCATGGACGCTTCCTTTCCACTCCTATACCTTTCCTATGCCATCGTCGCGCCAGCACAGATAAGTCTTATGGCGATGGTGGGAAAGGTGTAAAAGCCAAAAACAACGGGAAACCATCTCCAGGGATGCCGATAGTAGGGTTCGAACCCACGATCTACCGAATGCAAGCTCACAGTTGCGCGAACCTACTCGTACGGCCAATTCGCTCGGTGGACGAAGTAATTACTTTTTTGTTGGTTTTTTAAACGTGTGCCTGGGTGCTAACAATATTTAAATCCAGTTTATCTTTGGATTACAAAATTTTCATACAACTCTTAGTGAAAAACATTACGAAATATTTAACACTCATTTAAGCACAGACTAAAGAAAGCCGGGCTGTGCGGCTCAGACGGTTTAGGCGCTGGCCTTCTGACCCCAACTCGGCAGGTCCGATCCTGGCTCAGTTCGGTTGTATTTGAAGGTGCTCAAATACGTCAAACTCATGTGGGGAGATTTACCGGCATGCTAAAGAACTCCTGCGAGAGTAAATTCCGGCACCTCAGTGTCTCCGAAAATCGTAAATGTATAGTTAGTGGAACGTAAGAACAGTAACATTCTATTTATTAGGCTAATGAAAATGTCCGAAACAAAAGATCTTGATTCATTGCAACAATTTTACGAGTACCAATTTATTTAATCATCACACACTGTGACTGCTATGTTCTAGATTTATTCTCCCTTAATTCCACATTTGCTATCCCTATTGCGGGTAATGTATTGACTTGGAGTATAGAATACAACATAAACAACAATGTAAAAACCGTGCAACATTATTTCTGGGTTTATTATATGACTAGTAGTAAGTAAATTTAATTATTAACGGTATTATCTTACTTCTGGTATGGGCTAGAGCAATTTTATTACTTTAATTGACCTGTATCTGTCTTATCCTTGGCTTTGACAATATGAAAGTGACTAAGGTATGAGCGATGCTAGTAGCCTAATGCCATTCCTTACGCAGCCAGTCCATGCTATGAATGGTGTGAAACTGTTGCTCATAGGATCGGTTGGTGCATGCATTTCAGTGGGCTTGGCAGACTGATATGTAATAGCAACTTCTGGCACGCCTCTTCAGTGATGCCTAGGCCATCTATGACAGCACATGGCGGAACTGTTGAGGATCCAACCAGCCGTCGGGCTGATGACTAAACATACATCATCTTACCATGTTTACATATTCCTGCAGATGAAATGTGTCAAACGTGGAAAGCCAATCAGTTATAGTTTATGTTTGGGTACAAGTGCACAATTCTCCTCGGTCCACGAGTACTACATGTGATTAAACAAGCCGATCTTTCGCGACTGATCGTCCAAAATTGTCAGGTATTATAATTTGTCAAACATTACTTTTTAATTTATCCCCTGTGAATCATGGCATTCAAATATTTCACAAATGTAGAACGGGACACTCATGTTCGCAAAGAAGCCGTGTTGTCCACAAAACAAGGTATAAATGAATGTGGAAACACCTTGAGAGGAGAGTGAAAATAAAGTATCAACATAAAAGAGTCGATTTGCATTAATTTTATGTGAACTTCCTCCGATCAGTTGGTACTAGATAAACAACACACATTCGATGGTATAGAGTGAAGTCGATACACTTGTCACTTCGCCTTTGTCATAGGCAGGCCAGATAAGAATTATGGATAGAAAATATAATTGTTTTTTGCGTAATAGTGATATTGAAACGACACGAAGAAAAACAGATAAACAATAATGTTTTAAAATATCCAAATCGCACTCATTTCACATTGAAAAATTACAAATGCTCCATTATCCCATCAAACACGTTTTCTTTTCTATGAAATAAAACATAAAATAAAACATAAAATAAAACAATAAGTTGCAATTTAAAGCGAATTTGTCGTAATCATAAAATTGTTCAACTATTTCATCCTTTGTATGGTTGATAATTTAGAAAATTTTACCAATATACTGCAAAAGTCTGTCGATCGTAGCTAGAGATCAGGACCTGAAACCAAGAACGGCGTCTTATGACCAACTCGTGTTAAAGCCAGACGGGACGGGAGGAGAAGGAAGCCACAACTTTTATGGCTTGTTTTATGTGTTGTTGCTGTCGTCCGCTCAATGTTTCATGTGGGAGTGGGCAAGGCGCGAAACCGATTATGAAATAGCGCCTTCTTCACCAGACAGGCTTCCCTGGAACAAGCACAGTTCGCGACACGCAGGAGATAGCCTTCCACTTCACTCTAAAGATACAGATTCACATTCGATAAAAGCCATGATTTGTTATTATTGCTTCACTTTAGCAGTTTTTGATATCATGGTCAACAGCTCTGAGAACTTACTGTGTGAGAATACACGCACCACTTTTCTTCTTACAGGCTTATTTGTTTTGTTGATGAATGTATTCAGATAAATAGAAGAACGTATCTTATAGGAACGTTTCACGAATATGTGAATTTAAGATATTGTTTGCTATTTGCTTTACGTCGCACCGACACAGATAGGCCTTATGGCGACTATGGGATAGGAAAAGCCTAGCAATGGGAAGGAAGCGGCCGTGGCGTTAATTAAGGTACAGCCCAGCAGTTGCCTGGTTTGAAAATTGGAAACCACGGAAAACCATCTTCAGGGCTGCCAACAGTTTGGTTCGAACCCACTTACTACCGGATGCAAGCTCACAGCTGCGCGTCCTTAACCGCACGGCCAAATCTCCCGGTGGCTTTATAGGCGGATCCTGAGAATATCTTGGACCCAGAGAATTACAAACGTGGAAGTAATGAGAAGGATGAACACAACACCTCAGTTGATCAAGATAGTGAAATGCCGAAAGCTGCAGTATCTGGGACATATAATGCGCAACACAGATAGATACAACCTACTCCAAAAAATACTCCAGGGGAAAATCAACAGCAAAAGAGGTCCTGGAAGAAGAAGAATATCTTGGCTTGACAATCTTAAAGGCTGGTGCAATATGTCATCAGTTGAACTGTTCCGCTCTGCCACAAACAAGACGAAAATAGCCATCATGATCGCCAACATCCGAAACGGATAGGCACCGAAAGAAGAAGAAGAAATTAGGTTATGCAGTATGTCTTTGCTGGCGAGACTTAGTGTTTACAATGCACTATGTCTTTTGGTATGGGCCAGGGCAATTTTGTTACTTATTGGTCTGTCTCAGTCTTATCCTTGGTTTTGACAATATGAAGGTGACTGAGGTATGAGAGATACTAGTAATGCCATTTCTTATGCAGCCAGTCCGTGTTTGGTTGGTTGGTTGGTTGGTTGGTTGGTTGGTTGGTTGGTTGGTTGGTTGGTTGGTTGGTTGGTTGGTTGGTTGGTTGGTTGGTTGGTTGGTTGGTTGGTTGGTTGGTCGGTCGGTCGGTCGGTCGGTCGGTCGGTCGGTCGGTCGGTCGGTCGGTCGGTCGGTCGGTCGGTCGGTCGGTCGGTCGGTTGGTGCCTGCATTTCAGTGCGCTTGGCAGACTGATATATAATAGCAACTTCTGTCTCAGTGAGGAAAGCAACGGGAACATCACTCGTCATTTCCATAGTACACCTCTTCAGTGATGCCTAGGCCATCTATGCCAGCTAATGGCAGAACTGTTGAGGATATAACCAGCCTTTGGGCTGAGGACTGAGGACTGAATATACAGACATTATGTAGGGCTTATATAGTTATTCTCGTAATGTAGGGATAATGTGCCTACCTTATACCCAGAGGTTTTGGGCTTGATTCTCGGACAGTCCAAGTATTCTAATTCTGGACTGAGGGCTGAAACTTGGTTCATTCAGTGTCGTGATATTGGCCGAAGAGCTGTCAGTTCTAGCCACCAGTCCAAAATTAATGTCCTTGAATGAGCCAGGAATTGAATCAATATAACTCATATTGGGTTAAAAGTCACTATTTGATGGTTTATGCCTACACGTACTGCTTTGAAGAGCTTAACACAACTAAAATAGAGATGAAACTGAGCTGGAAAAGGAAAAATAATACGAAGAAATGAATAAGAATATTTCGCTACTCAGTCCGTCATTCTCAGCTTCTCATATTAAAATTCGTACAACTAGAAGTTTGGAGGAGAATGTTTTTCTCCTTCTGCTGACCATAACTTCTACTCTCAGCTATATACAACCTAATTTAAACAAGATTTAATCAAGAAAATAACAGTTGTATGCTATTTCCTTGTATCTTTCGCCCCACTGAAAGATGGATGACATTAACATTACACCTGTGTTCAAATGTTAGAGGACCATTGTTACCAATTTTTCGCCAAAGTGGCCACAGTTAAAATGCACAGTATAGTATAATTTCGTACCTTAACCGGGTTTTGGGTAAGGCTAGGTTTAGCCGTGTAAATCACGGTCTGCTCAAATTCTTGTGATTTACTCGTAACATAGGACTATTTACTATATATCGATAAGGAAGGTGTAAAATTTGAGCGCTTGTATTTCTTAAAACATCAAATCTACATAAAAAGGAAATTTTGAGAGTACATCTAAGATTTTCCCCACAAATTTTAGTTCTTAAAATGCAACCTATCCTGATTTTAAATTTAACTCTTGATATGTAACCACACAGGTTTTATTGTTTACATTACATTAAATAAATAGTTACTTAGGAAGGGAAGTTCTCAAATGGATACCCTGTATATATAGAACAATAACACCTAGTCATTTCCATTTTGACGTAGAATCTACAGTATTACTCATTTTGTTCCAGTACTTAATCCTACTGTAAAAATTCGAGTATCCCAAAGAAGTTTATACAAGACCCCCTTCAATGTATTTAAAGGTATAAAAGCAATATATATATAACTGACTGGGAAAGAGCAAGGTCCAATGAGTCTATTGAAATAGCTTTCAAGGTCAGACTGCGCATTAGTGGGTGTCCGGGCATTTCGTACCATGGACATTCGGTAGCACTTGATTTTTGAGAATATTTCGTATCACGTAGGTCGTGATCTACCTGCGAACGGCTTTCCAGTAATCCCCAAATATTTACGCCAGGACAATCCGTACCACTTGGAATTCCATTTCCTTGCCAGCGGGTGTAATGAACCTGACAGACACACTTCAGAAATCAGAAACAAAAATAATTTACAACATTTACTACAGAAAACTTCTATATTCTATATTCGGGCGGCATGTGCCTGACGAGCATAAGGATGGATAATATTACTATTATTGTGAATATTTATAAACACTTACATTATTTCATTATCATGTAAGTAAAATAAAAGATTCTGACGACCTGGCGGATATGGGCTTGAAGGTCACGCGGGAACAAGAAACTAATGAAAGGTGGAAGTGGAAGTAGCTAGGTCCCCGCGAATGGCGAATACGAGATAATGCCAATCAGATCAGTTAGGCCCGACGGAAGATTAACATCAGTAGTGGTCACTTCGTGCGGAGGCTTCTACGCCAGCAGTGGACAATGGATGGCCTATACAAATGAATACATTCATTAGGATATCGTTTTCACCTCCCGCTCTTTCAAGTGGTACGAGATATCCGGTGGTGCGAAATGTCCTAGAACCGCATTAGTGAGCATTGTGCGCATCCGGTACATTGTGATGAAATCGAAGCCTGGAGTTAAGTGATAGCAAATACTGCGAGGAGTCGACATATCTATCTATATATTTGCAACAACAACAACAAAAAAACTTTATGAAGTACGAGATTAAAAATGTTGAACTTCGTGAATAGTTCGAATTTTCTGCACATCTTCAAATTGTTTTCGCTAAATGACATGAGGAAATGTGACATTTTGGAGAAAATCGAATAATCGTGAATCTCTTTATTAACAATCCTCGGAGATTCAAAACTTATGAAACATATAATATAGGAAATTATACTTTTCACACTGTTTACTATGTAGGCCTACAGTTCTTCGACGCAGGTATTATTACCAAGAAAATTTGACATTTACTGTTTTTTTCCCCTTAATGTTGCCCTGCCAATATATAATAATAAAATACTTAAATATCGAACGTCGAGCTGTGCCGTTTTCCCGTGATGTATCAAACGACAAATAGGATACTTCATAATTTTTTACCAAGTGAGAAAAAATAACAGATATATTTGTGATCAGAAACTTTTCTCAATTGTCACGTTTTGTCATACAATTTAACATAGACAGGTCAGAAACGCGCAGAAAATACGAATTTGCTTAAACCAGAATGGAAAGGACTAAGAGTTATTGTTTCATATGTGTAGGTGAAATTCCATTTCTGGATTATTATTTTCTTGAAGAAAGGATTTGAAAACTGTTATAGCGGGAATTTAACCTCTTACAGTTTCTAACTGAACATACTTTCAACTTTGTGTACATAATCCGAGATAAAATCGAAATGGGTAGCAAAATTTGAAGTATATTGGCAAAATTATATTCTTTTTTTGCATGTTGATTTGATGTTTCAAGAAACACAAGCGTTCAAATGTTCTATGTTCTTTGCTGATCTTAAGTATAGCTTATATGTTAGGATAAATCACAGAAATTGAGTAGACCGTGATTTACCCGGGTAAACCTAGTATTACACAAACCCCTAAATAAATATTGGAAATTGTACTATGAATCAAATTTAACCGGGTAATGTGTGGGTTATCCAACCTTCTTTGTATACAACAATTCATATACTTACACCTTCTTATACAGATCGAGGTTACGAATGAAAGTAAAGTATAAAACACAAATGAAGGCTGCTGAGGCAAATAAAGGAAGTTGACCTACAACCAAACGAACGAGAAATTACAGTTGATTTTTAAATATGATTATACATTTGAAAACTGACTTCGAATGAACTTAAGTATAACAATTACCATTTAATACCATTTATTTCCTAAAAAACTTAATCACTTACCCTTTTTCGGCTATTTATCTTACATTGCGACGATGAGATAAAACGGGGCTAGAACTGGGAATGAAGCGATCACAGCTTTCAGTAAGGTACAGTCCCAGCATTCATTGGGCGTGAGCATGGCAAAACACGGAAAACCACTTTGAGGGTTGCCGACAGAGGGGTTCGAACCCACTATCTCCTGAATGGAAGCTATTAGATATGGGCGACTAATCGCGTAGACAACTCTTTAGGTAATATGCCTTTTTTACTTCAAATCTACACCTAACTTTATCAAATATGCTCTATAAATTCACGTCTATAGCTGCTTTTAATCACAGCCTCTGTCCGGATTTTGAAACAGGAATAAAACAACAGTAGTACCCAAGCACACATGGGTAGTTTGTGCTTAATCCGCGTAGAGGCAGGAATGAAATTGAAATGAAATTAATTCCGTTCTTTATCCAAAATTATCGAGTTATGTCTGCTTTTTCCGGGCAAAGCGCGGGTTATCCAGTCCCTTTCCTTTACTAGTAACATAAGGAGTACGTAATCAAGATATAATACTTCCCAGATGAGATCTTGAGTCAAATGAAACAAACATTCTAAGAGTTGCATTTTTCTTTTATTTTCTCCCCGTATAATGCTACTTACTGCAAATCCCTTCCTCGGCGACTCCCCTCGCACATTTCGTCAGCTGTTGTCTCAAATACTGAAGACAGGGAGTTAGTCCATTGACCTATCTGTGAATACAAGTGAGAGGGAACGGCCTTGGCAATGTCAAGAAGATCTCTGAATGACAACGTGACGTCACGGGCTGTATAGTGATGACGTTTGGGAGATTTAATGGCTCGTAACGTGAGGTCGTATAAAGAAGGAGGGAGTGAGAGAGAGAGAGAGAGCGGGTAACCTGCAGTTTGATGACAACATCAAAATACACTACTAGTGTGTGCGAGAGACTCATAAACAGTGTTTATTGTGTTAACGTAGGTCAGTACCGCGACTTCTCGCTCTTCCAAACCACTTGCTCAAGAAGTCAGTCAGCCGCGTCGTGTCACACATCTGATGAATGAATTACTACAGCCTACGAGAATGGCAAGCAAATATTCCTTCAGGGCAGCATGTCCCATTATGTCTGGGTAAATTTTATACTGTCTAGGGCCAATGGCCTCGATATTTGGCGCCATCAAAGAACAGTCGTCAACAATAATAATAGTTATAAGGGACGATGTTAATAATACTGTTATTTGCTTTACGTTCTATTAACTCCTTTTACGGCTGTCGGAAGCGCGAGTTGCCAGAAGATTGGCCCACAGGAGTTCTTTTACGTGCCGAGAAATCTACCGATAAGAGGCTGATGTACTCGAGCACCTATAAATACCATCGGACTGAGCCGGGATCGAATGTGCCAACTTGAGCTCAGAAGGCTAGCCCTCTATCCCTTGAGCTACTCAGCCCAGCAAGAAGGTTTATCATAACTACTGTGAAAATGAGTTTCCAAAGATCGTTTTATACAGTATGTTAGGAAAGAACGAGTACCGAAATTTGGCAACGTTACACACGGTCGGTAAAGAGGAGGTAATGCAGCTTCAATTGAATATGGTATACTTTCTTTCCTTCTTATTTATTTATTTATTTATTTATTTATTTATTTATTTATATATTTAAGTTATTTATTTTGTAGCCTAGGCATTTAAATGGTAGCGGTAGTGATTTATGTTTTAAGAGGAAGTAAATGAATTAGCATTAATAAGAAGTATGAATGTAATAGGTCCAACTTTACAAATATGAGGGTATTGATAACAGGGAAGAGCCACGAAGAACGGGAAACTAAAGACAGCCTCGGCCTCACAAACCTACATATTATCGTCGGGTTTCGGAAGAAAATGAAAGTTGAACAAAGCAATACAGATAGGAGAAATGGTGTTAAGGTGATGCTATACTAAGTAGAGGCAGTATTAAGCCTTACAACAAGTTTGTTAATTTCATTTCTGTCTATCTCTGCCTCATCTTTAGCACCATTATTCTACTCCAACTTTACCAACTTGGGCATTTTATTACGTTTGTCGGACAATACTTCAAATATACAGAACGGAAAAATAAGCTATGACCAAACTTTCACGACACATTGCTAACACGTAGATGAAGAAAATATATTAACCCTTAAATGAGCAATATTATTATTTCTCTTAAACATGAGGGTTTTTCATTCTAAAAGTAATGCATTATTACTCGAAAAATATTAAAACAATATTTGTTAAAATAAATATTTTGTATTTACTTGGTTCAGTCAAAATGTGAAGAGTAGGGATGTTTTATGTACCAGTATATGTAAAGTTGTACTATTACTGTCCAGATCCATGGCTAAATGGTTAGCGTGCTGCGCTTTGGTCACAGGGTCGGGAATTTTAACCATAATTGGTTAACTTCGCTGGCACGGGGGGCTAGGTGTATGTGTCGTCTTCATCATCATTTCATCTTCATCACGGCGCGCAGGTTACCTACGAGCCGAACTTGTCCTCGGACACTCCCGGCACTAAAAGCCATACCCCATTTCATTTCATTTCAGTTCAGTTTTGTACGATTACTGTAGCTACTGTCAAAATTCAATCTTAGGGATATCCTTTTTCACGATTTCTCTGAGGTTTTACCTTAACTGTTTATAATTTGCACTTCACTCCAGCTGATTAAAAAAACAGAAAATAAAATATTGTTCATTTTAATACACTAGCGACCCCTAGCGAGTTCGTCTGCAAGGTAGAAGTAAATGTAGGAACACTTGTAAAAGCGTAAAGCAATTATAACAAGCAAGTACATTCTCCTTTGCATGTATACAATGCTGTGCGTTTAAGGGTTATACGAACAAGGGTCCGGAAACGCTTTACTATATTTCCAAGTTAGAACTCATTTTCTAGAACTCTACATAGTACTTGGGAAACAAACTGGAACAGAACGTACCAGGTAATACATGAAACATCTCGTCACTTCACCGGTAAAAGGTTGTAATCCACAAAGCTCTTCCTATCGATTATTCTCCTTAAGACTGGTCACGCCTCCCAGCCACATATGGATATGCAGCCCATCAGAACAATGTCCGCTGTGTTCGTTTTCCTATGCCGGCGAGTAACCGAAAATGAACCTAACATGCATTATACAATAGCAATGCGTAAATACGTAATGCAAGCATACATTCGTATAGTACGGTACAGTAAGGTTCATTTTCCTTTACACTTGGGCATAGGGAAATGAACACAACGTGAGGGACGTGTCCCGAAAGTGTGACCATATCTTATTGTTACCTTATGCATGTACTAATTTCACTTCAGGTGTTGTATATACACAATCTGTTGTAGTAAGACCTCCTATTATACTTAGAATATTTCCTAAAACAGAATACATATTCTGCCTTTCAGTAGGGCCTATAGGATACTTAATTTCCATCCGTATAGGATATTCCTACATTTTATCAATGTTCGTAAATCGGACCGACCCGGATTACTGTCTCTGTACCTCGAAGTAAACAAATAAATAGAATTCACTTAATCGTCGTAAAAACGTACCTGTAGGCCTACAGACTGGTCTTTCGTCTAAAACTATTCGAAGCGTCGATAGCTAGTTCGGTAGCTCAGTTCAGTACTGCTACAACTAAAACATTGATTCTTTTACTGTAGGTCTTCGTATGCTAGAACCTAAACTCTATCCAATTTTATGGTAAATTTCTGCTAGTTCTCAGCCTACATACGATGATCTCAACGAATACCAGGTGTATGCACAAGTTTTTGCCGGTTTTTGTCGTAAAGAAAACACGTAATTTGCAAGGGAAGTTCCTTTTAAAAAATTCAAAATATTGGCCATCGGCTTCTACACAATTTGCCTATTTTTCAGGTAAGTTATGAATACCATCCTAGAAAAACTAT
This sequence comes from Anabrus simplex, assembly GCF_040414725.1. NCBI lineage: Eukaryota > Metazoa > Arthropoda > Insecta > Orthoptera > Tettigoniidae > Anabrus > Anabrus simplex. Next base: position 207,620,339 of record NC_090265.1, read on the forward strand.
TTGTATTTTGGAGAAAACCATTCGTCGAGCCTTTTTCCAACTTCCTTGAAATTGCTGAAGTGCTTCTCTGCGAGCTCATGCCCCATTGATGCAAAGAGGTGATAGCCAGATGGCTCCAGGTCGGGGTAGTACGGTGAGTGCGGAAGGAAGCCCCATCCAAGAGATTTCAAGGTGTCTTTCACTTGTTTTGCTGTATGAGACGGCACATTATCGTGTAAGAAAATCACTTTTTCTGGTCGTTATTCGATCAATGCGTGATTTAAATTAATCATTTGTTGGCGGTAGCGTTTAGTTTGAGTTGGATCATCATCAGGTAACGCCTGAAATTTCTCGTCTTCGCACATTTGTGGTCTACCGGAGCGAACTGCCTTTCACATTGAAATCACTACGTTTAAATTGCCGAAACCATGTCTCACAAGTTCTAATCGATGGAGCGTGTTCACCATATGTTTCTACCAGCAAACGATGACTTTCTACAGCATTTTCCTTTCGATTACATAAAAAAAGCAATGCGTGTCGCAAACGTTCTTTTTCAGGCACAAATGTCGACATGATCACTGAACGATACAACACAGACGCTAGTGTTTGGTGGACTTAACTTGTGTGTGTTGGTAGGTTAATGTCAGACGAACAAACTGTCGTATGCGTCAAATTTATACGCTGCCTACTGTTCGCTGTCGCCATCTCTTGGTAAAATGGGAAAAGATTTACGCATAAACCTGGTATAAGTTGTTGATAAACTGAGAAATTAACGTCTCCGTTCTAGTGAAACCAATGTGCTATAGAATTAATAAATGCATATGGAAAACAACAACAACAACAACTACTACTACTAGTACTACTACCACTACTACTCGTGTGATGTTACAGTTAGTAAAAAGCAGCTCAAATAACTTAACGATAAATGCTTATCTTTATTTCCGTTGGAACTGTTGACATCATAAAAACCTGTGGTGCACAATCCACTTTTTTTGAGTTGTAGTACTATTGAGTTGTCGGTGTGTAGTTTTTCACCTTGTTATTATTTACATGTATGCTACACCTAGCATCATAATCTTACATACGACTGGAATAGATCGATAATTTCAAATCGTCTTGAATGGGATACTGTATATAGAGCTGAAGTTACATTAATAAATAGAAATGTTAAGCCATACCACTTACAAGAACGTAACGGTATGTAACATGAACATGTATCACAATACGCTCGAGAATAACGGAAAGTGATACGTTGCTTTATGTCGCACCGTGCACATAGGTCTTATGGCGACGAAGGGGTAGGAAAGGGATATAAGTGGGAAGGAGTGGACATAGCCTTAATTAAGGTACAGCCCCAGCATTTGCCTGGTGGGAAAATGAGACACCGACAGTGAGGTTCGAACCCACTATCTTTCGAATTCAAGTTCACAGTTGCGTGCCCCTAACAGCACGAGCAACTCGCTCGGTAATAACAGAAAATTATAACATATATCTTTCCTTCAATGTACAGTCTCATTTCCTCTATGAAATAATCCACATTCTCAAATCATGCAGCGGAGACGTCACCAAAGAAACGCTGGGTATTGGAACGAGATATAATATCTCCATGGTTTGACACTGAGTGTGAAAAAGAAAGGGATGAGAAGAACAAGGCATGCAGAAGGCCGTTACAATCAAAGTGTACCAGAAGAATGATGGACTTCTATAAAACAAGACAGGGGGTTGAAAAGAGGATCCATCAAATAAGAACGAGAGAGTGGATGAAGGCAAATATAGAAGAAATGGAACTTCTGAGGAATCAGAATGAGGCGAGGAAATTCTATAGAGAGGAAAATGCTGCTCAGAAACCCTTCTGTAGCAAAACTCCCCTGATAAAGAATAAAACGAGAAAAATCGTTAGTGAGGGGAAGGAGATATGTGAAAGATGGCGCCGACATTTTGAAAAGCTCCTCAAATTCAGAATGATACCAAGCAACTCAGTAGATGCGCAAGGAGAAAATGACCCTGATGAAAATATAGGCCCACCAACAATAGAAGAAGTGAGAACTGCCATGAAGAAATTGAAAACAAACAAGGCATAGGAACGGATTATATTCCAGCGGAACTGTTCAAACAAGGTGGCAGGGAATTGGAACTTTCCTAAAATTAGTTACTGTACTTCAGTATGGAATGAGGAGAAAATCCCTCAGCAATGGGAAGAGTGCTATGACATGATTAAGAGACTGGTAAAATTAAAAATGAACCTGAACTTTAAATGCTTGTTAAGCTATTAACCAGAAAATGGAAGAAACCAGGAAAAACAGGAAAACTATCTAATCTTATCAGAGGAATGAGAGAAAATAAATATACTTTTTGCTAGTAGTAAAGAGGTATCCTAGACACTATGATTTTTTTTGATAGTTGCTTTACGTCGCACCGATATAGATAGGTCTTATGGCGACGATGGGACAGGAAAGGGCTAGGAGTGGGAAGGAAGCGGCCTTGGCCTTAATTAAGGTACAGACCCAGCATTTGCCTGATGTGAACATGGGTAACCACGGAAAACCATCTTCAGTGCTGCCGACAGTGGGGTTCGAACCTACTATTTCCCGAATACTGGATAGGCTACTGGCCGCACTTAAGCGACTGCATCTATCGAGCTCGGTGAAGACACTATGATTTACCAGAAGTCTACGTAACCACTAACCATTAAATATACGTCCTAGGACTATTCATGGGATTTAAGCATACAGTATATCAAACACCATGGTGCAACAGCTCCGAAGATCCATGGCCTGCCAAGCAACCGCTGTTCAGCTTGAAGACCTGCCGATTACGAGGTGTTTTGTGGTCACCACGACCAAACCTCTCGGTCGTTCTTGGCTTTCTAGACGAAGACCCTATCTCACCGTCAGGTAGCTCCTTAAATGCAATCACGAAGGATGAGTGGACTTCGAACCAGCCCTCAGATCCAGGAAAATATCCCTGAACTGGCCGAGAATTGAACCCGGGACCTCAAGGGAGGAGGCAGATAGGCAGACTACCCTAACATCGCGGGGCCAACTATATAAAGTAATTTATATTCTAATTAACCTATGTTTGTAACACTCAGTTAGCTCTATCTTAAATATTTTGTTCGTCGTCGTAAGACCTATCTGTGTCGGTGCGACGTAAAACAACTTGCAAAAAACAATATTTTGCATTATAACAAACGAACTGCAGGTTCGATTTTAATTAATGAATACTCGCTCCCAAGCTGGTGACCATCAGTGATTCGGAGGGGAAATTATTTTTATTCATTTATTCATTCATTTATACGTTCTAGTCACTGTTGTGAAAATACAATGGTAACTATAGGCTTTCAGAATGATTGCCTCAAACTTTTGCATCTGTTTCTAGATACTATTCTGGTCCCCATTGTTCCTCCTGCCTTTGCAACTCTCTGAAGTAGTCTGTAGAATCCCTGACGATCAGCGGGGTGACGGAATGCTGGCCGAGGAGGAGGATTTGTGCCGAATAATTCATGCGGATCAGAGGAGGCACGACGCAGCACTTGTCGACATGTCTCACACTTTGAGTGGCCAGCCGGGATTCATGATAACATCCATTGTACGGGTCAGGAAACATACGTCATGGAATCAAGTGCGTGATTGTGCGTTATGAGACAACCGGTAATGAATGCATCCTACGATAGGTTCATGACTATCCAACTGGCATTGGTTTGAACGCATCATAGTTGATAATAGTTTTACTATTAGCTTTTACCAATAGTGTGATTCATATTTTTACCTTGTAAGAGAACTGCCGTAGTAAGAAACAGATAATCTTTTGATAATCTCCGTTATACAAACAACATCATCAGTTCGTCACTGAGTTGCTACGCCCCCTTGAACGAACCCTATTCATCTTCTGCATAAAGTATTTAAAATATATATTTCATAGTGGAACGATATAACTACATCACCTTTGTTAACATATAACTTCATGGAACAAGAATGAGCTCAGCTTATTTTAGAGGGGACACAGCATCTTTTTAATCTTTCGGAGTTTATTTTTTATTTTGGTTGTTTCATCGGTCGGCAAAGTGTTTTGATTTATTCCCACGTGTCAAACCAACCTATCTTGTGCTAACGACTTCATCTCGACGTATCTACATATGTCTTAATCTGTTCGTCATATTCATGCCTTAGTCTCTTCCAGTCGTTTTTACCACGTATACTTGCTATCAGAAAAAAACAGAACAAGTCTTAGAGGTCCTTGAGATATGGCCTATCTCACCTTCCCCTAAATGTATTCAAGTCATTCATCTCTCAACAATATGATTCTGTACGTCTTCATTTCCGTTGCAAAGTAAACATAACTATTATTTATCAGTTATTAACTCATAACAAGTCCGTACTCTCCACTGAGACCCTAAATAAGTATTTAAAATATTTCAGATATTACTTAATCTCTCTAAACTGGAGTACTGAGACAAGAAATTTGATTAATGTATTTAGTGACTTAAGAATATTGTTAATCGCTGGTTTCCAGGATGACGTCCACAGATAATATGCAATATTTATACTATAAATAGGAAATTTACAACCAGATGTAATACGTATAGCATATTATCTTATGAAATACGCTTAAGAATGAGCATGCCTTGAGATGGAGATTATTAGATGTTAAACCAAACATTATCGAAAAAATTTCATAACATTAACTTCATGTCTCACATTCACTTGTGTTTTGAATCTTAAGGATATTTAGATTTCCTCCTGATTTGTATAAATAAGGTTGTATAAAATTAAATGTTTATTTTATTTCAGAATTATAAATTACTAACCGGAAGGCACTGCAGCCCTGAACGATCTTGGCCTACCAAGCGACCACTGCTCATCCCGAAGGCCTGCAGAATACGAGTTGTCGTGTGGTCAGCACGACGACTCCTCTCGGCCGTTATTCTTGGCTTTCTAGACCTGGGCCGCTATCTCACTGCCAGATAGCTCCTCAACTCTAATCACGTAGGTTGTGTGCACCTCGAACCAGCCCTCATATCCAGGTAAAAATCCCTGATCTGGCCGGGAACCGAACCCGGGGCCACCGGTTAGGAGGCAGACACGCTACCCCTACACCATGCGGCCGGCTCAGAATTATAAATATATCTATGTTTTAGATATTTAAATTGTAACTATTAATGCTTATTTTGTGATAAATTTTAGGTTCAAATATCTATTTTACTTCTTCATTCAGAAAAGGAAATATTGTTTTGTAATGGTCGTAAATGTTATATATGCCCCTTTTAATTAAGAATCCTTCGAGTGAAAAGGTTGTGAAATATGAATATTATTCTTTTTATAATTAATATGGTATCCCGTACTATTTTATATTTCTAATACGCTTGACAGAGCCTCCCATTCGACAGCGTATCTTGATATATCGGTGTGATATTTTGACCGGACAAACTGAGTGATGTGTCTGATACAAGTCTGAGAAGCTTCTGATGCAATCTCCCTGCAAAAATCAAATAATATGAATAGTTACTTTTCAAATGTCGTATTGTTAACCCTAGAATTAAGGCAAGAGAATCACAGCTAATGTAAAATAATATGTTAGTTCTCAATTTTATACTACTTTACTCTTTTCATAGACATAATAAGGCATTTGTATCCTTGTTTCCTATTTTTGATTCGAAATTAACGTCATATTTAAATTGATTTTATTCATTAGCCAATGGTCATAATTATCCCATCCTTGTTATCTTATTATCCACGATTTTCTTCTTCAATGCTCACAACCTTGCTGTAGCTGTGGTTGAAGAATCTGTCACTTCAGATAAAATATAACTGAATTCAACGTCATCCAAGCTCGCCATACTCCGCTACTTCTCAAAGATCAAGATATCTTAAACCAGCGCCAAGCACTACGCTTATTATCAGTGCATGATTCATCAATCAAAAGTCCATTCAATTGTAGGATTACGAGATTTTTCATTTTTCAATCAGAATGCAAGTAAGGAAGTCTCTACAGCATATGAAAATGTTCTAATTTTCAAAACAGAAGCGCAAGGAATTCGGAACACGTGACTGATCTACTGGTGGAGTCACAAGAATGTTTTGTTTTTTTCTGAAATTATACTCCTATTTAACTCTGAAAATATAGTGTTAGGAGTTAAGCAAACGAGAGAGCTTTGTAGCGTGATCGCTGTCTGAGTAGCACTCCAGTCAATTAGAGGAATATTTAGAGCCGTTCTAAGCTCAAGTTATTTGAAAACGCGTGCATCTAGTATGTAGTATACATTAATAACGAACGAGATCAGCCACATTATAATACATGTTTACCTTTCAACAGGAGTCTCAGACGGGACACGATACGAAATAGCCTATTTAAATTAATTGTGTTGTAAGTAGAAACAGAGTATATTATTCTGTCCTTATACCAACTTGACTTACTTGACTTAATTCCTTGAACTCCTGTTGAGGAGCATATGGCCGAGACAAGGTTTCGCCATCTGGTTCAGCGATGTGCCATGTGTTTCAGCTTTCCCCATGTATACCCAACCTGCTCATTTTCTATCTGCACTGATCTCCTCCATGCCATCTTAGGTCTTCATCCCCTCCTCTGGTCCTGAGGATTCCACTCGAAAGCTTATTTTGTTATGCTGTCCTTAGGTCCAGGCTGTGTATGGTCAATTCACTGCCACTTTCTTTTCATGATCTGCTCTTTATACCAAGGTGGAGTAAGACTGTTTCGGAATTGCGGTGTAGCGGCAGCGTGCCTGCCTCTTACACGGTAGCCCCGGGATCTATTCCCGGCCAGGTCAGGGTTATTTACCTCGATCTGAAGGCTGGTTGGAGGTCTACTCAGCCTATGTGATAGCCACTGAGGAGCTATCTGGCGGTGAGGTAGAGTTCCCGGGGGAGAACCAAGAATAACTGCCGAGAGGGTTCGTCGTGCTGACCACACTACACCTCGTATTATGCATGCCTTCGAGTTGAACAGCGGTTGCTTGGTAGCTATGACCCTTCGGGGCTCTTTCGCAATGACGTTTGATTTGATGTGATAATGAGTGAAATTATTTTAAATTTTTGTTATTCGATACGTTGTTCATATTTTACCTTGATGTAGTCCATAGTATATACTAATCTCGATACATAAATAATATACAGGTACATTTCGAGTGTAGACTGTTCAGTCTTGAAGACTCGTCGTCTTCCAGCAGTCGATGACAAGAACAAAACTTATTCACAGACATGAAATAAATCGCTTTCCAAATCTGTTATTTACAGTAAGGCTTGGGGCATCTTGTGTTCCTACGCCCTTTACCTCGACATACTGAGTCTAAGCATATCTCCTTTCTCCTTGATTCCCACATAGACAATACAGTTACCTTGATTCACCAGCGAAGCCAATACATACATTTATTAACCTATACTACGATAGAAGGAAACATCGAGCACAAGTCTAGTAGGGAGAAAAGGGGCGTTATTAAACTTGTATCTCCTTTCTCAGAGTAAAATATAAGAACTTTATCTCCTGTTGTTCAGTAATGGGTCAACTTCTTGGCGCCAGGGGCTGAATATCAAACTTGAGAATTTGAAAATTCTTTACATCCCATTTGTTTGAAACTGAAGGTACTGTGTTTCAGATTGAAAGACTCTTATGATATTACACTTCCATCACTCAGAAGACCTCCACCTACGACAATAGTTTTTCGACTCATCTTCTACAATCATGTATTTTTGTATTTACAATAGCATACCTTTCTTATGCTAGTTCGGGTTCCTTGTACTCAACTTCGTTCTTAAGGAAGGATTTACTGTAACAAGTCTTCTTATCCCCTCCTCGATAATTTCACCCATTCGTATTAGTAGACATTGTCACTATTTGATTAACCTCAAACAATTGTAATTATACTGTAGTTCACAAATGGAAAATTGTTCCCCCTTGACACGTCCGCCGAGTGTTACCCAAACCGGAGAAATATAAATGGCTTGGAACGCAACGATTAAGAGCGGGGTTCCACAAGGCAATGTTGTAAGACCTTTAATACCATTTACATACGTAAGAAAACATAAAGAACTGGAATCGTAGCTAAGGCTTTTCGCAGGTGATATAATAGTGTATAGGATAATAAATAAGTTACAGGATTGTGATTGACTGCATAAAGACCTCGACAAAATTGTGAGATGGACAGCAGATATGGTATGATGGTAAACTGAATGAAAATTCAGGTAGTTTCACCAAGAGGAAAAGTCCTCTCAGTTTTAATAATAATAATAATAATAATAGTAATAATGTTATTGGCTTTACGTCCCACTAACTACTTTTACGGTTTTAGGAGACGCCGAGATGACGGAATTTAGTCCCGCATGAGTAAATCTACCGATACAAGGCTGACGTATTTGAGCACCTCCAAATACCATCGGACTGAGCCAGGATTGAACCTGACAAGGTGGGGTCAGAAGGCTAGTGCCTCAACCGCCTGAGCCACTCAGTTTTAATGGCTGTGTTGATGGAGTGAACGTACCTCACGGGGATCACTGTAATTACTTAGGGGTTAATACAAGGGAACGTATTCATTTGGGTAATCACATAAACGAGCTTGTAAATGAAGGTTAAAAGTCCCGACATTGTAGTTATGAGATTATTTAAGAGTTATAGTAAGGATGTAAATGACAGGGCGTACAAGTCTGTGGTAAGACCTGCATTAGAGTAGGCCTATGGTTCCAGCCTATGGGATCCACAGCAGAATTACTTGATACGAGAACTGGAAATGATCCAAATGAAGCACTACTTGTTTTAGGGGATTTCGGACAAAAAATGTAGTGTTACAAAAATGTTGCAAACTTTGGGGTGAAAAGACTAGGGAGTAAGGAGACGAGAGAGAGAGCTTGGAGTGACATTAGTAGACGAATAAGCATGAGGGGAGATTTTCAAGGTAGGAAAAATATCATAGTATGAAGATGAATTGGGAATTCAGGAAGACGATTGGGGTAAATATTCATTTATAGAACGAGAAATTAGGGATTGACATAATTTATCAAGGGAAAATTTTCGATAAATATCAAATATCTTTGAAATTATATAAGGAAGAACTACCTTAACAATTAATGAAGAATCGGCCAGGTGGGCGGCAGTCCTAAATGCAGATCAACGATGATTGATTGATTGATTGATTGATTGATTGATTGATTGATTGATTGATTGATTGATTGATTGATTGATTGACTGGCCATGCGTGCTGCCGTAATCAAGGTGTACTTCTCTGTATAGGTATGTACGGTATAGTTCTAAATGCTTTTAATCCTATTACGCTGATATACTGGATGATAGGGACAAATTAATGTCATAAAATGTTGTTATCCAACAAATCTAGGAACACGTATAGTCAATCTGCATGTGAAACTATCTCAATATAAATCGAAAAAAATGATATTCAGGTGAATTTATGAAATTTTAAAACTTCAGATTTAAGACATACTGTATATATGAATAATCTTACTGACTCTAATACAGTCATACCACAGTATCTATTATATTTTAAAACCGTTTTCGCAAAACTGAATAAGAGCTTGAATTAAAATGATGATGCTGTATTACAGCCGAACATACAGAGGTGTGGAAATTATTAGACTCAAAGGAGAGGACAAATTAAATTGTCTTAATTTTTGTTTTTGCCCCCACTTGTCTTTCTAATTTGCTCCATAGAATTCCCTATCTTTCAGTCAAATATTCACCCTACTTACTAAACTTCGTAAAAAAATGTATTATTCATGAATTTCAAAATATTAGGTTGAGATTAAATATTTCTGTTTGGTCTGTTGCTAATCTTACACCAGTTTTATAGAGTGTTGATAGTAAATAGTACAAAGCACAGCGAATTATACCAGCACTCAAGTAAAACAAAATATCACAGAACCACGTCATGTAATTTTATTTTATTTAATTACACTCAGAAGAGAAATTAAAGATTCTCAATATTGGATATTGATACCGAAAGAGGAGTCTATTAACAATAACGCTGTCACTGATGTAACTGAAAGAAAATATAACCTATGTTCTATAATTTACTTTAAACTGATAACAGATAGCATTGCAGCACAAATTTTTTTTTTTATAGGCAGGCAAATAATAGGTAATGCGATAATGGAAATATCCCAGTATTAGTGTTGAGTCTAATAATTTTCACATCTCTGTACGTGTGTCACATGTAGCATATGGTTCAGTCAACGCTGATTGTTCGAACTTACGGTGATGCTACTACAAATCTTCAGGCCCGAACGAGCTGTAGAAAAGAGTATTGAAGCACTTGTGATAGTATCGCCAACAGATTGGATTGTCTTCCAAAAAAATGTAATTTTCGTGAGGATTAGGCTTTATCACCCGTTTGGTCCGTGGATTCTCTAGAGCCGATAAGCGAACGCACATACCAATAACCAAGCGATAAAACGAAATCTTGTTAAGATAGAAATTCTGGTGCAGTGCTTTCTTCCTCTCTTTGACACGAAATAAGAAAACATTTTATATTCTTCACGATTGACTACGGTAGGAGAAGAGCTATATCATAACTGATAATGAAGAAAGGGCGCTCTTATTAAAATTATAACATAAAAACGGAAATAAATCATTAAATAGTAATATAAAACTTGCCATAGTCTTTTATCTAACAGTTATAACATTAGTCATTCAAATAAATTAATGAATAAATTAATATATAATCAAACTATTTCAACTACCTACCTAAAAGCAGATCTTTTGATATGTTACCATATGCACTGTATGACTATCGGTTTCAACGTTCCGATTGTGCTGTAGTCTAGTAACGAAAGAAGAACTCTTCTGGACTGTGTCTAAGTAGGCTAGTTAATGTTATCAAGTGAAGCTAAGTGCGCCGAGAAAGGTATTTAATATACCAAAGACGATGACATAGCCTATACAACTAAGAACTTTACCCACACTTCAACTAGGACCAAACCTACAAACTGGCAGTTACGGATCAAGCATATCACCACAGATACACGGGGCAACTATCTTCCCCCTCTGCCCTCTTTCTATGAATTTTTCCCCATTATTTAGGGACATAGCCAAGCCTAGTTCTTCTGCGATCGAATGCCATCATGACGCCAAACCTACATGAAGGAATGTATTCACTATTGCATATTTCTGTGGTGGTTAATAGTGTGATGTGTTGTGTATACATGAAGTATTGTATTAAGCCGTACGAACACCCATCCCCCGAGTTAGAGGAATTAGTCAATCGTTATTAAAAATCCTGACATAGCTGCGAATCGACGAAGGGACCCACTAAACCGAAGGCCACAACCTTGATCATTCAGCTAAGGAGCCGGACACAGGAAAAGGTAATAATAATAATAATAATAATAATAATAATAATAATAATAATAATAATAATAATAATAATAATAATAATAATAATAATAATAATAAGTGCCTAAATTTCTAAGTAAAATGCATATTCGTTTACACTCTTATAAAAGCTAAGTAGAAAAATAATACTTCATAAGTTACACCATAATAAGCACTTTTAACCATGTTTGATAGTACTTATAAATGCTTATTCTGTAGAAAAGAGGTTTAGTCTGCATATTTTATTTTTATGACTTTCATATTTTACGCATAACTGACATTTTGTAAATGAATATTTCACTCCTAACCAGCATTTATCAGTCACAAATCCCTTTATTTACCGGCTAATAAAGTCAATTTTCCGTCGGATGTTCTAAATAGCAAAGCTAAGATGTGAGAGTAAAAGGGTGAAGTCACAAGGTATTGTGAAATAATACCGTACAATTAAAAATAGAAGATGGATGGTATTTGAAGGTGCTCAAATACATAGCCTCGTTTTGATAGATTTTACGGCACGTTGAGGAACTCCTATGGGATAACATTCCGGCATCTCGACGTCTCCGCAAACCATAAACGTAGTTAGTGGGTTGTAAAACTATTATTATTATTATTATTATTATTATTATTATTATTATTATTATTATTATTATTATTATTATTATTATTATTATTATTATTATTATTACTCTGTGATTAAGAATTCCTGTCGGATTGTGGCATTTTATCATGTGCTTGGTGAATTCCCGAGTTACTAGCTGTTAGCTCACAACTGCAGGTTTGCAATGTGTGAGTAGCGCATCATGCATTGGTTCAATAATGTTTGTGTGATCGGCCCTGTAAGTTAAGTTGAGGAATGGCACCTACAAAAATCTCCCAGTCGGCGTTATTAGGCAAATATGTAATTCGTAATATTCGGGGACGAACTGAAGCACGAAAACAATACGGATTTCTTTTCGCGATATCAAAGATGTACCAGGACAGTGCTGCAGTTGTTGCTATGAAAGCAGATAGTGCACCAAAAGGACATACAGAAAAAGCAGCGATCATTGCCACAGTCCAGAAATATTTTGCTAAAAACGGTTGCATTCTGCAAGCTCACTAAGAACTGTGTTGCTTTCAAATGTGCTTGTGGCGTCATGAGTAGAAGAACATTTTTCACTGATACACGCAGAAATTTCACACACAAAAATTTGAGAAAGAGTTTCTTTGGATAGTACTAGAACGGCAATCAGCAATGAAAGGTTCTAAAAAAAAAAATTATCAGATTTTCTTGTCTTCCTTTTTGCTTATTTTGATGCTTATTTTTTCCATTTTTCGAGTATACTCGCTTGAAAATGTTTCTGCTTGATTGTGCTTGGAAATATGGATAATAATAATAATAATAATAATAATAATAATAATAATAATAATAATAATAATAATAATAATAACGATAAAAGTTAAGTTCCTAGAAGGAATCTAATAACTTAATTTCATCAATTGCAAGTGTTAAAAAAAATTAAGCTCTTGAACTCTTTAGGCTTTTTCTTCTTCATTTTCTTTATCTGTTTACCCCCCAGGGTAGGTTTCTCCCTCGGACTCAGCGAAGGATCCCACCCCTACCGTCTCAAGGGCAGTGTCCTGGAGCTTCAGACTTTTGGTCTGGGGATACAACTGGGGAGGATGACCAGTACCTCACCCAGGCGGCGCCACCTGCTATTGCTGAACAGTGGCCTTGCGGGGGGGATGGGAAGATTGGAGGGGATAGACAAGGAAGAGGGAAGGATGCGGCCGTAAGTTAGGTATCATCCCGGCATTTGCATGGAGGAAAAGTGGGAAACCACGGAAAACCATTTCCAGGATGGCTGAGGTGGAGATCGAACCCACCTCTACTCAGTTGACCTCCCGAGGCTGAGTAGACCCCGTTCCAGCCCTCGTACCACTTTTCAAATTTCGTGACAGAGCCGGGAATCGAACCCGAGCTTCCGGAAGTGGCAGCTAATCACACTAACCACTACACCACTGAGGCGGCCTTTAGGCATTTTCAATCGTCAAATTATCAGCGTTTCACCCAGTGTAGCAGTGGGCTGATCAGATGGAATGCTATACCTTTCCAAGACGCTGGCAGTAGTGCAACGTTGAGACACCACTGCAATTCTCTCATGTAGGAAAATGCAGTGACCGTGCACTAGGGGAAGCATGAGCCTCCACTTGTGTCAAAAATTGGGTTCCTAGAAGGAAACCATAATTTAATTTCAATGATTGCAAATGTTAAAAACATTTAAGCTCTTTAAGTTTTTAGGCTTTTTTAATCGTGAAATTACCAGGGTTTCGCCCCAGTGTAGCAGTGGGCTCATCAGATGGAATGCTTCCCCTGGTGCACCGTCACTGCATTTTCCTACTGGTATCTCAACGGCGCACTAATGCCAGCGTCTTGGAAAGGTGTAGCATTCGAACTGATGAGCCCACTGCTACATTCGGACGAAACGCTGGTAATTTCACGATTGAAAAAGCCTAAAGAGTTAAAGAGCTTAAATGTTTTTAATAATAATAATAATAATAATAATAATAATAATAATAATAATAATAATAATAATAATAATAATAATAATAATAATAATTCCATGAAGATTATATTACCACCTGGAATGGAAAACAATTCCGGTAATGGGTTACCTAATTACGCGGGGTACGGTTATGAACCTCGTGCGGCTTGCTGCCTACCACTTTACTCTGCCTCCCCAGTCGCCAACACCTGTGCCACAGTGCCACACAGAGTTATGTGATTGCCTTCCTGGGAGTCCTACGCTGCAGGCTGGATTAATTTTAATAAATCTTGCGACAAGTTGAGCCAGCCTTGTGGGACTCTATACTTACCTGGCTGACACATCTATCATCCCACTCCCCTCTCCCAGCGCAGTCACTGAGTCAGCCTGATTAAGCCCGCAGCTAATTGGGACCAGCGAGGCATGCTTTGTTACAAGGACGAGAAAGAAAAAAATATTAAATTAGAAATGGAAGAAGAAAGAATGACTGAATACAGAACAGAGTTTGTGTCTGTACTGTTCACCTGTACAGCTATGTCAACCATCAGTCACAGAGATTTGTATGAGAGTTCCCAAGAGTACGTAGAAGTAGAGAGCGAAACCAGAGATTTAGAAGGTACAATTGTGAATGTAGCCCAGAAGAAAGTTGTATGTAGGAATCCAATTGGAAAAATGTTGTTCTATGGTGTTTACTATTTCGCCAGATTTACATTGGCAAATGAACAACCTTATTCAGCTTATCCCAGTTATTGATGGACTCACTGAAACCGAAAAGGCTCATTTCGGATTTGGCTCAGGGTTTCCTTTTCTGAAACTGCGTGATTTTTAAAATGAATTTTCCAGCCCAAGATCGACCAGAATTCGAACCTTAGCAGTATGATAGAAATTCGGAATCTAGGCCACTGCGTCAATCACGCCCCTGTAAAGCTAGCAACAAATCACTTCACCCTATAATGCTTTTCGTCAGAAGTTTCCAACATGATACTTTCGGTCAAAGCATTAGGTAAATTTCATAGAACAAAGGACGATGACTTCTCTTAGACCTGGAAATATACTATTTTTGAGGAGGCGACTGAGGTACAAATTGCTTGTAGCTGGCATATGGCTAATCAGAGACATTCAGCTTTATTCAAGATTACATTATAAAAAATCAAATAGAAAGCATTCTTACCTATCTATCATATACGGAAAAATATACGACACTGAAATGTTATTGAATTGCGTTGGTACAGAGTATGTGTTAAGAATGTCAGCCATCAACGTGCCACACATTATTGACAACGTTTGTGAAGAGAGATTGTTGTAACAACCAAAACAATGACGTAATCTTCTCGCGTAAACCGGGAATATTTGTAGGTGTGCCACCTGTCCTGAAAACAGATTCTTTCAACAATTCCCAGGTAGAACTCTGGGACCATGATAATCCGGAAGCAAGGAGGATACGGGGTCGGAGTTCGACGAGAAATTAAGCGATCTCCAAAATGTCGTTGCAGAAGGGTAAGTGACTCCCCATCGATGTAGGCTGTAGCTCCATCTTGTTGTATATATCGTTGACAGAGGGATACGTTTATCGCGCGACAAAAACGGAAAAAATCCCCCGCGAAACGGGCAATAAGAAGGTTTCTGTTGACTATCTGGTGGACTGTACAGCATCCTCTACGAAACAAGAGCCAAATTTTCCATGACTGAGTACAGCTTACCAGACCGTAACCCGTGTACTGTGCGGTGCTTACTGTATAACGACATCAGTCCGTTCAAACCCTAAAAGACGAGTTCTTTGTCGGCTGTTTTAGCCATTAAGGTGAATACGTCATTCATCTGAAAACAATATGTTGCAGAAGAAATCTGGATTCCGCACTCAGCTCTCAAACGTTCGCCGAACAGACCCATCGGTCAAACCGTGTTTCAGACATGTTCATCGTTGACTACATTTAGGCTCGGAGGACGGTAACATCTGTTGGAAAAGTCATCATGATTCTTGTTTGTCGCGACTCTTCTTGGACGCACTGTTGTCCCCTTTTTTGACGCAAACTGACCGCGCATGACGGATCTTGTCAACGACAGCTAACGTTTTTGTGATATTTTATGCCTCCTTGTTTCATCGCATCTAGTAGATTACTCTTCTTTAACGTGAAGCGATCATGACGTTTCACTCCGTAAGCCCGGGAATAATATTCCACGATAAACACCTTCTACAGTGTTGATATAACTAAGATTGGAGAAATCAACGTAACACTAAATTCACAATATATACAAAAATAAATACTTCGCTGATAGGGAAAAGTGGACGAAAATGAACAATAATTTCCATGTCGTTTTACGCTCCCCTAACTTAACTACATTTATGAGTCTGGTGTAGTTGAGAATCTTCAGGATAGAATCTGTTACTTGTGTTCACCAAGCTGCGCCCTATCGCTGATCCACTAAGCCCGACAGTGATGACAAAATACTGTTAATTTTATAAAAGCATTGTCTAAAATCTCATATTATTAATAAAAGTAAGATTCGTAAGAAACAGGGTTTATATATCAATCACTACCGATCTGAATTTAGGGCAGTCGCCCAGGTAGCAGATTCCCTGTCTGTATTTTTCCTAGACTTTTCTTAAATTATCACAAATAAATTGGAAATTTTTTGAACATCTCCCTTGGTAGGTTATTCCTATCCCTAACTCCCCTACCTATAAGCGAATATTTGCCCCAATTTGTCCTCTTGAATTCTAGCTTTATCTTCATATTGTGATTTTTCTACTTTCAATGATATCACTCAAACATATTCGTCTACTGATGTCATTCCACGCCATCTCTCTACTGATCACTGCCACGAGACGACCAGTTTTACGTGGAATACGAATATCACGAACGTGAGATTTCGTTTCAAAAATCACACGTACCTTGATCGGGATTCCGAGCGTGACCGCCTTGGTGAGATCCCAGCAAGAAATCCAGTTGCTTTCACGCCCTCAGAAATACATGTAGGCCTGCTATATATTTTAATGCTTGCACTTTTATTCAGCAAGGAAATCTGTGTTTAAATAGGCCCTATAGTTTCATTATGGCATAATTTTATTGATATTATTTAATCAAACAGGGTGGTCGAAATCAACCGAACTACAAATCTACAAGGACGTAAAGATCTCCTTCATTATTAGCATAATATTATAACATGAACTTGTAGGCTACCTATCTCAAAAGATTTCGCTTCGTCAATGGGCTGTTGGAAGACTTCTAAGATTCAACTTACCTGCAGTTCTTATTTGCTATATTAGATTTATTTCCCATGTATCTTCATTCAGTCCACTATATACTTTTGTTCGTAATTGTGGCAATTTCAGATTGATAACGGACCAACGCCCCATTTGTCAGGAGCAAAAATATGTTGTGCCGGGCTCAGTAGCTCAGACGATTGAGATTATGGCCTTCTGACCTCTACTTGACAGGTTCGATCCTGGCTCAGTCCGGTGGTATTTGAAGGTATTAAAATACGTCAGCCTCGTGTTTTTAGATTTACTGGCACCTAAGAGAACTCCTGTGGGACGGAATTTCGGCACCTAGGCGTCTTCGAAAACCGTAAAAATGTAGTTAGTGAGACGTAAAGCCCATAACACCATTATTTTCGCTTCCGATTACTCTCTATCTTAGCATTCTAAGGTGTAAGGTTGATATTAAAGTAAAGGGTACAGTTACTGTTGGAGTTCTTGACTTACATTCCTATGTAGTAATACATTATCGTTTTATTAATCTCAATGCAACTGCTTTGCCATATAACTCGTAGTGGAAGGAATCCCTCCCAGATGTGTGTAAGAAGCGTCATACGTTGTGTGGGCTGAGCGAGGCTGGATGCGACCCCACCTGCGTTGTAGCTGCTCGCTTCCATCCTAACTACATCGTCTGTATACAATTTCATGGGTTCCAACTTTTGTTCTTGGCTTGTCTTCCCCCTCCCACAGGAATGGCGGTGAAGGAGGGGCGGGCTGACTAGACACTAGCTTCCTTGTACTTTATGTTAGAACCCTATCACATTCTCCTCCTCCTGTCTGCTACAGCCGATCTTGCTCGCTGTTTCCACACCAACTTTATCAGACCCACTCTCCCATAAAATCTCATTAACTTCCTATTCATTCTCTTGCGAAACTCAAGCTGAAGCGTACTCTAAATTACGCACTCATACAGTTGGTCGACAAAGAATTGTGTGAGTCATATTAGGAATGAATTCAGCGGTACCATGTTACAGAGTAATGAAAAAAATAGGTTGACTGAAATGATAGAACACTGGCTTTCTGAGTACAAGTTAGTGGGTTCGATCCCGGCTTATTCAAGTAATGTTTGAAGCTTCCCAAATACATCAGCCACGTGTCGGTAGATTTACGTACTAGCACGTAAAAATCCTTCCTTTGGGAAAAATTCCGGCACCTCGGCGTCTCAGAAAACCGCAAATGTTATTGAGAAATAAAGCTGCTATAATAATAATAATAATAATAATAATAATAATAATAATAATAATAATAATAATAATAATAATAATAATAATAATAATCCCGGTTCAATGAATAAATGGTTAGCGTTCTGGCCTTTGGTTTAAGGGAACCCTGGTTCCATTCCCGGCTGAGACGAGGATTTTTAACCTTAATTTCATAAATCCAATGGTTCGCGGGCTGGGTGTGTGCGCCGCGCCGTCTTCAGCATTAGGGTCCATCCTCACAGGAAAGGTCACCCATCGTGCGTCAACTCTAAATACCTGCGCAAGGCCATTTCGGAAGCCACAGGAGATTATTAATTAAAATTATTATTATTATCATTGACATAATTATTGATTTGTGGTAGGGCAATTTTAAGTTTGCATTCGGGAGATGGTAGATTCGAATCCAACCGTTGGCAGCCCTGAAGATGGAGTTCCATGGTTTCTTTTCATTTCTATTTTTTTTCTTTCGTACAGATTGGTTTACGTTGCACTGAGACAGATAGGTCTTATGGCGACGATGGGATAGGAAAGGGCTAGGAGTGGGAAAGAAGCGGCTGTGGCCGTAATTAGGGACGGCCCCATCATTTGCCCGGTATATAAATGGGAAACCGTGTAAAAACCATCTTCAGGGCTGCTGACAATGGGGTTCAAACCCACTATGTCCCGAATGCAAGTTCACAGATGCGCGTCCGCAACCGCACGGCCAACTCGCCGGATTTTCGGAGATATTAATAAAGTGTGAAGTTACCAGAAAAGAGTCCTCACAACAACTAGAAACTTTGGCTGGGCCCCGAGAAACCACATCAAGTTTTGCCATGTTCGATTACCAGCTGAACCGGTGATTTTAACTACGCATACTCAATACCTCTAGCTCGGGGACTATGCCTATGTGTACGTTTTAATACACTTCTCTACACCGCACAACCGACCATCACGGAAGAACACATCCCTCCACATAGGACTGACGTTGTGAAGGGTATTCGGCTGTAACTCTTGTCTAATTCAGTGCCAAGTACCGTCACTACACTAATCACGTATTCTTCCCAATTATTACCGCTTAACAATTTTCACACATATTAAGTACCGTAGTGTTAGCTTCTTGGCTGAATGATCAGCCATAAGGCATTCAGTTCAAAGGGTCTCGGGGCGGATCGGGGATTTTAATCGCGTCTGATTAATTCTTCTGGCTGGGGGACTGGATTTTTGTGCCTGATCCAACACTTTTCTCTTCATATTCAGACAAAACACCACAGCAACACACAATAGCGATTACATTCCTTAACATACGGTTGCTATAAAACACGGCCAAATCCACATGTGTTACACAGATCGCACCCGCAACCAAACAAGTCTGGGAAAAGCGGTCGAAGAAGGAAAATATAAATTACAAATGTTAGCTGTTCGCCGTGACGTACAAACCACCATTCGAGTCACCAACAGCCACGTATTTGACGATATAGGCCTACTAATGCCTCTTTCTTACCTATTGACGTAATAAAGACTAATTTTGTTTAACGGGAGAAAATTTTGAATTGAGCGAGTTGGCTATGTGGTTTGAGTCACGAAGCGGCTTACTTGGATTCAGGAAATAGCCTACTGGGTTCGCACCGCTCCATCAGCAATCCTGAAGGTGGATTTATGGGAGTATTTCTTTCCACACCAGGAACATTCTTTGGTTATATCTTAATCAAAGCACGACCACTACCTTCTCAGTTCTAACCTTTCCCTATTCCATAATCACCAAAAACCTGCATGTGTTCGTACGACGTTTAAACCGAAAGGGGAGAAAAGAAAAGAAAAAAGACAAGCCATAATGAAAACTGTAACTGGTTCAGTGAATGTTATTAATTGGTAGAAACAAAGATAGGTGAAGATAGGAAGCAGTTTTTGACGAGCAAAGATAATGCTGAAGGGATAGACGCTTAACCACCGAACAGTTGATATATTATATGCTTCTACAGAATAAAAAAATAAAAAATAGCAAGCAAACAATTTTATGTGACTGTTGGTATCGCAATGGAATTCGAACAAGTGGGGTGTGAGTTTTAATTTTAAAAATACCACATGCATTTGCCAGGATTCGAACCGGGGCTCCTTGACGATAAGTCAATAACTGTGTCACTTGCTTATACGCCTCCCATGCATGTATATATAAAAGCAAAGTCATCTCCGTACAGGCCATGAAAGCCCTTGGCGGGGTGGAAGGTAAAGGCTTCCACTATCCGCAACCTCGGCACTTGATGGGATAGAGTGGTTAGTTTTTCGCCCAGGAATTAACCTGGTACTCTTTTCTCGTGTAGGCTGAGTGAACCTCAGAGCCATGTGCACCTCCGGACGTGGAAATCTCGTTTCGCAAATTTTACGACTTCCTGGTGGGGATTCGAACCCACGTCCTTCCGTGCGAACCGAGCACGCCTTTACCGCCTCGGCTATGCAGCGCCTATGTATATATAATACGAATGAAACATAATCAAATGGCAGTATTATGCAGCATCCGAACGTAATTCTCCAAGACCTGTTTCTTTTTAATCGTATGGCCATCCTTGATTTTTGTCATCTGTGCATTGGATGGTGGATGAGGTAATATACCTCCCATGCACACCCTCTGCATCACATGAAAGAAAATAGAGTTTGTAGAGCGAGCGTGTGAAGGAATACTAGGGAGAGAGAATACAAATGGTTAAAAGAAACGGGAGAAGTGGAAGGAAGCCAAAGATAAAGAAAGGAGATGCCACATGTGGATTACATCTAAAGGAAGGAAAATAAAAGAGGGCAAGAAGAAACGTTGTTTGCTAACTCAAGTCGAGTTTTATATGCTCAGGGGAAAGAGCTGCCGCTAAATGAGAAAATAGAAAGTGAGATAAAGAGGAAGAAGGGAAAGAATGAAAGTTGCTCTTGTTGGTAATGCTTGGAGGTTAACGTGGGAGTAGTGCGATGCTAACCTAACCATTGCCGTCGGAAATTGCTACGGGCGTCGTGTATAAAGAATGAATTACACCGTTGAGGAGAGCGACAGAGACGGAGAAACAGTAGAGTCTATTCGTACAACTAAAAAGACGCCTGCCAATTTTCCAACAACAAACTTCCAACAAGGGCGTCCAACAAAATTTACATTGTAAAGACTCGACTTGGGTACTTTGAGACTGCAGTCGGAAAATATTAAAGAGTAGGGCCTAACTAATTAGCCTAATCAGCCAGAGGAGCGGCGATGACTGCGGTTTATACCCGCTGCAAGCCCTTTGTACAAAGAAAGCTTTTCGTGAGGCATTAATAGAATACCATCTAGGCTCTCTCTTACTTCTTTCGTCTAGATTATTTCTTTATTTCTATTCCTTCAGGTTATGATGCTCGGAAGATAGAGATCATTCATATGCATTAGGTAATTCCTCATATTTTCTTTGTAATGCCTAGACATTTCTTGTATCATATTCCATAACGAATGCGTTCCTCACTGTTGTAGAAATACAGCACAGTGCTTTCAATTTCCACCCTGTATAGCCCACAACACTCGTTTCTGGAAGGACATGAACGTCATTAACTGTTGGTTATTTCTGTGTAAATCTTTAAGAAATTTACTTGTTAGCGTAGACAAAGGAAATAGTTGGGAGCGGAAAGTGCTTCGTCACTGGCTTCACACCAAGGTGGCCGCGCTTCATATCCCGGCAAATGCATGGGGTATTTCTAAAATCGACACTCACGTTCCTGCGGTTCTGATTACACGGAATAGCCCACCAGAGCTCCCATGGCTATGATCATGATACTAACAGGATGTATAACTAAAAGCTTAAGTCTTGGAAATAGTTGAAAAGAACGAGAATTGGAGCCATTTGAAATGTGGTTTCCCAGATTAAGAGGTACTAACCAGTTAGCTGGAATGAGTAGTACAGATAGTAGACCACTGGCTTTCTGAAACGAAGTTCGAGTCATCAAATAGAAAGACGTGCACCAGGCGAGATGAGCATGTCCTTGGATACTTCCGCTACTAAAAGCATACACGAAATAAAAGTAACCGAAAACTATATTTTCGTTTTACAATTCGCTTTACGTCGCTCCGACATAGATAGGCCTTACGGGGACAATGTGATAGGAAAGGGCTAATAGTGTGAAGGAAGCGACCGCGGCCTTAATTAAGGTACACCCCTATCGTTTGCCTGTTGTGAAGATGGGAAACTATCATCAGTACTACCGACAGTGGGGGTTCGAAGCTACTCTCTTCTGAATGCAAGCTCACAGCGTGACGATTAAAAACTATAAAAGTACTAGGTGATCTGAAGGTGAGATAGCGGCCCCGATCTAGATAGCCGAGAATAACAGCCGAGATGATTCGTCATGCCGGCCACTCGAAACCTCGTAATCTGTAGGTTTGCAGGCCTTGACTCTTGGGCTGGCGATTCCATTACAGTACCGATAATATTTAAAGATAAAAATTTCATTGTTCCGTATTGAAAGTATTAACGTTAAAAATTAAATAATTGAAAAAAAAAACATCGACCTTCATTTCGGTTCTCCTCTTTCAAATTTTAACTCTTGTCTTGCGCTAACTTCGACTACTTCAATCATGACCTAAAATTTTTTCAATTTTAAAAATAGCGCACTGTGCATATAAGTTTTCATTTGTTTTCCGATATTGCGCTTTTTACTATATTTTTTTCTCTTTACAATTGTTTTTTCAAGTCAACTGTTTTCCAAGAACCTAGCAGGAGCACAAGTACTCATTCAATTATACTGATTTGTGTTGTATATTTCTATATATACGTACTTAACTTCCCGCTACCGAGACAAATACTGGACCTTCAGGATATTCTCCATTCTACTTTGGCGTTCGAGACCGCAGCGCATGACCTTGAATGTGCCGCGCTGATCACCGGGAGCTGGCGGTTTGCTTCTACAAATCTATTCGTCTACGACTTCAAGTTAATTATGATCTTCATATATTATTTGATAGTGTTGTGACTTTGTGCCTGACAGAGTGTGGAAACTGACCCATTTGACCGTTCTCCAATATTCATAAACATTGTGAGACTTCGCTTATCATTGCGTGTGCCATACTACCATTCTTAATATTACGTACTGTTTTCTTTTAAGTGACTCACAATTTCTACCCCCATCGTTAATTTATGTTTCATCTTATACCGATCCAGAGTTCACTTAATCTTTTTCTTTTTCATATGCATTGTTTTACATGTTTTTACGGCTGACGATGACCTGGACTAGGGTCGAAACCGGTCCCATTTATAGTTACTATTAAATAAGAATGTAATCACTACATTTCTTTCTTTTATGTATTGAATAGGTTGAACCTATTTTTCAATTATTTAATTTTTAACGTTAGTACCGATAATAGTCAAGACCCTTGTACGTACGACAACGCTTCCGGGGAAATGTTCTAGGCCATTCCTTCGCCATTCCTTCTCCATTCCTTCGCTTTAGACTAACTATTATCATATTAAGTCACTCTAGTAAATGTTGCGATAAACTCGCGGAAATCCCTCAAATATAACATTCTTGTACATCTCCTTTCACAAGGGGAACCTCTCCCTCATTACCTGAGCATACCATAAAATTTGCCAAAAGGAATGTAAAAGCTGCATTCCGTCACGCGGGACAGGATATTCCTCGGCATTCCTTCTTCACAAAAGAGTCTCAAGGCACACAGCGCTTGATTTAAGGTGAATCTCGCAAGCAATGGTTTTTACGACTTAATATATTTAGTTCATTTCATACACACCATAACATTTGCATATGCTAATTTTTCGGAAAGAAATTACAGGTGTTAAGGTCAGAAATGGTAAAGAGCGATGCGATGGTTCGATGTACCAATTGCACATGTTCCAAATTCGAAACCCGACAACTTTATGAGGAAGAATCTGAACGAATGCCAGATTGCGGCAAAAACGTATTAAATTCCCAGTCAAACCGAATAAACTTTCACCACTGAATAATAAACTTTCTTCCCATTAATCCCAAGTATTTCTTGTCGCTCGAATCATCCTGATTCATTTCGGTTTCAGCCTGGGGTTTAAGGTCAAATGTCCTTTCTGAAGAAACGTGATAGTCCGGATGAAAATGTCACTGCATTTCGGAAAGATCAAAAGTAAGCTAGTTTCATACTGGTACGTGACTCTTAATATTGTGATCGCAGCCACGGGACCTCCAGTTTTACCAGGAATCCGAACAACAATGACACGTTAGTTTTTTTGTTTTTGCTATTTGCTTTACGTCGCACCGACACAGATATGTCTTATGGCAACGATGGGATAGGAAAGGCCTAGGAAGTGGAAGGAAGCGGCCGTGGCCTTAATTAAGGTACAGCTCCGGAATTTGCCTGGTGTGAAAATGGGAAACCACGTAAAACAATCTTCAGGGCTGCCGACAGTGGGCCTCGAACCCACTATCTCCCGATTACTGGATACTGGCCGCACTTAAGCGACTGCAGCTATCGAGCTCGGTGACATGTTATTTTAAAAATCCCATATGCATTATCCGTGATTTAAACCACGTCCGTCTTAGTTAGAAATTAATGACGATACCTTTGGTTATCACATCGTTCCCACCAGGATTCACCTTTAGCTGCTGCCCAGCAGCTAAACCACTGGTATAATCTTTAGCGATCCCCAGCGCTCAAACAAGAATTCACCATTCAGGCCCACAAACAAACTTTGGCGATTGTACGTGATATAGGTACTGGACACCTCTGTTTCTGGAAAAATTTCTCTAGGATCCCCAATTAAGATCTACTTGCTTATCTCTATATTAGAGACGTCTTATTATCTTCCATGCATGTCTCAATGTGGTGGAAGTCAATAATACGCAGTGGTCGTATTTTGTTTTCCTAGTATTTTTAACCAACCCATGTGTATATCTTGGTGAAAATAAGGAAGGGTAAGGATTGGCAAGGTAGCAGTCATGGCCTTAATAAAGAAAGGCTACAGAATTTGTCAACTGTAAAAACTAAATACGAGTTGGAACAGGGGAGGGACTGTCCCACTGTGTTTTAAATTAATGTCGCCCGGCACAAGTCTAACACACAGTGATATAGAGATATATTACATTCAATAAAATGGCCGATGATGACTGCAGTAAGAGACGAATGGCATCGTTCTGGGCAACGGTCACATTAATAAATACTGATTAACTTATTTTGTCTGCGAATTAAGTTATGTGACTGGTCACCTAGTGACGCGGTTTGCTACTTATATAGGCCTAGCCCGAGAATATACATTTGGTAACACTCGAAATTTCGTAATCATTGTAACTTTTGCTCTAATTATCCTAGGTCTAACGCAATTGTACTTTTAGGATTGGTGAAAGAATATATATTCAATAATACACGCATCATTTTTCAGAACTGACATTCAGAAATCGATAACAAGCAAATTAAAAAAATCCTCATATTCTACCTCGTATAACTTTGACCCTCGAAATCGTATGGAAAGTGTAGTGGTACAATAATTATGCAGAGCTAAGAAACAAATTTCCGATACTCAAAACATAGGGTCGGAATGGATATTTCGACCCTCTAATCGCCGATTTGGCTTGTAACCTGCAAAGAAAATTTTAATTCTTGTTTATGAAGTCGCTATGTGTGTTTACAATTTATTTTTGCTGATTATTTTATTAGTTATTCTGCTTGCTTACGCATACACTGCCGGCCCCGTGGTGCAGGGGTAGCGTGCCTGCCTCTCATCCGGAGGCCCCGGGTTCGATTCCCGGCCAGGTCAGGGATTTTTACCTGGACCTGAGGGCTGGTTCGAGGTCCACTCAGCCTACGGTGAGATAGCGGCCCCGGTCTAGGAAGCCAAGAATAACGGCCGAGAGGATTCGTCGTGCTGACCAGACGACACCTCGTAATCTGCAGGCCTTCGGGCTGAGCAGCGGTCGCTTGGTAGGCCAAGGCCCTTCAAGGGCGGTAGTGCCATGGGGTTTGGTTTGGTTTTTTTACGCATACACTGACACCAGAATTGCTCTGATCAAATGAACTGATGTAGTTTGAAGTTTAATGAACCATTGGAAATGACATGCTCACGGCGCAGCCCCTCTCCTCTTCAGTGGCCTGATGATGTCAGCAGGATAAGATAGTCCCAGGACCAGCCTATCCGCTTATACTTGAAGAGTACTTGCCATGGACCGGAGAACAAAGCTTCATGACGCTCACTTTCCGAACACGAGAAACTGAGTTAAAACGTTGTCGGCACCCGGGAGATAGTGGGTTCGAATCCCAAAGTTGGCAGCCCTGAAGATGGTTTTCCGTGGTTTCCATTTTCACACGAGGAAAATGCTTGGGCTGTACCTTAATTATGGCCACGGCCGCTACCTTTTAACTACTAGGCCTTTCCTATCCCATCGTCGCCATAAGACCTATCTGTGTCGGTACGACGTAAAGCCACTAGCAAAAAAAAAAAAAAAAAAAAAAAACCTTGTAGCATGAAACGGGAAACCGTATTCAAGGCTGCTGACTGCGGCGTTTGCAAGCACCATTTCTTTAAAATTAATTTGCTCGTAGTTACATTGGAAAGCTGTCACATACAATCGATCTCAGTAAGGACTGAAGCCGCGATGCTGGAAAGAAAATGACAATGTCTAACTGACTGCACTGTTGTGGTTGACAAGGAGGGATTTATACCGTTTGGTTTTAAAAGATAATTAGGACTGATGTCAGTGATACTGCTTACTGCCAAGAAGATGCGAGATGTTTCCTTCCACATTCTGCACGGCAACTTAAACCAATGTTGGCTCGTATGGATTAATTCGCAATTATACAATTACGACCCTAGTTGAGTAAGTTTCTGTTGAGTACTGAACACAATTACCTCACTCCTCATCTTGTCTAATGGGCCTCATCTTGGTTTATGCGGTTTAGATGATGATGATGATGATGACGATGATTGTCATTTAAAGGGGCCTAATGATACGAGGTAAGTATTCGGGAGAGAGTAGGTTCGAACCTCGCTATCGGCAGCCCTGAATTTCGTTTTCCGTGGTTTCCCATTTTCACACCACGCAAAAGCGGGGGATCTACCTTAATTATGGCCACGGCCGCTTCCTTCCAACTTCTAGGCCTTTCCTCTACCATCGTCGCCATAAGACCTATCTGTGTCAATGCGACGTAAAGCAACTTGCCAAAAAAAAAAAAAAAATTATACGAGATATAACGAAATGAAGATTAAAACTTCGAAATGTAACCACTGACTGGAATGTAAAACGAATGCTGATGAGAAAATGATCGTGAAACAAAAACAATTAGTGAATCCAATTCTCAAATTCTTATTTACTGGGATGATGCTTATTATCTAAAGGGGTCCAAAATCCAGGTCACCGTCCCTTCACAATGGTAATAATCACAAGTAAAACAGAACCATGGTTGCCATTGAAGCTTTCACGGCCCTTCTGAAGACGCAGAGCAAAGTTCTCTGCGAAACGTAAAGAATTTCACCAATTTTTCTTTACACGGCACAAGCCCGAATGTCTATATCATGTCCAGAACCATGGTGTTCCTCCTACAGTGGTAATAATCACAGGTAATATAGACTCATGATCTTTCTCGCATGGTGGTACTATTCACAGGTAAAGTAAACCCATGGCGCTTCGCACATAAGGGCACGAATCACAAGCAACGCAGACCAATGGTGCTCCTCACCTGGATGCACTAATCACGGACGACGGTATTCCCGTGGTGTTCCTCACTCGGTGGAACTAATCGTAAGCCACGTATACTCACGGGGTTGTCCACATAGTGGTACTAATCATAGGAAATGCAGACCCACGGTGCATCACACAATATGGTAGCACCCACATGCAACACACTCCCA
The DNA here is from genome assembly GCF_040414725.1 of Anabrus simplex. Classification (NCBI taxonomy): domain Eukaryota; kingdom Metazoa; phylum Arthropoda; class Insecta; order Orthoptera; family Tettigoniidae; genus Anabrus; species Anabrus simplex. The sequence goes on from NC_090265.1 coordinate 207,648,444, forward strand.
TGGTATTACTCACATAATAGGCTAATAGTACTATTCTCTGGCAATGCAGGCCAATGGTTTTCCTCAAATAAGTTGGTGGTACTAATCACGGGCGCCGCTATTCCCGAGGTGTTTCACACATATAGTATTAACCGCAGGCAACGTAGACCCATGGTGTTGCACATAAAGTGGTACTACTCATAGGTAACGCAGGCCATACTGAACACAGTGGAAACGACCAGTGGAATACACATGACGACCTCTCTCACAAGCAACACCCAGACTCATAAAGTTCCGCACAGATTTTTATTGCTCCCATATAACGTAGACCATCTCAAGGTGGTACTAGTCGCAAATAACGTCGACCCATGGTGTTCCGCGCGTAATGGTACTAATCACAAGTAATCTCATGGTTTTAATGTCATCATCCCTTGGTCACCCATTTTAGTCGTCTCTAGTCCCCACCCACAGGGGTAGAGAGAGAGAGAGAGAGGGAAACGGGAAAATAAAGAGATCCGACACTTCGAAAAATGAAGTAGGCCTACCAGACAAAGGAAGACTAGGGCTACAAAGGGCGTTAAATGAAAGACTCTCTAGGCCTCGAATGCTCTAATACCGTCGGGGTGGGAAAAGGGAGGTCGGACAGGGTATATGTAACTGAGGAGCCTGGAACAAGCAAGTGAAAGCAATGCCAGGACTCAGCTAATGTCCCCGTGGTCACCAACTCACGCTCCCAAGTTGAGAGCTCCTGCGGCCCCTTTTAGTCACCTCTTACGACAGGCAGGAGATACCGTGGGTGTATTCCTCATCTGCGTCCCCACTCACAGAGGGCTTAAGAGGTTTGCCTATAACCACGTAACGTTTGAGGATCCAACCAGCCTTCCGGCTGATTACCTGACAGACAGACAGACAGACAGACAGACAGACAGACAGACAGACAGACAGACAGACAGACAGACAGACAGACAGACAGACAGACAGACAGACAGATATTGAATACAATAAAGCATTTTAAAAATAAAGTCCGTCGTGCTGTAGGTACATAACTTCAAGTAGGTAAATTATACTTGTATACACAGATTTCTCCATTATTAGCCTAAGGCAAGATAGAATTCTAGTATCTTCGCCTCCCAATACGATGAGCTTATGCACACTCTGAAATTTCTGTAATCCAAGAATTTAGAAGTTCTAATACTTCAACTTTACTTAGCTTTATGGATGTAAAGAGAGGAAAAGACAATTAAATATAATAATAATAATAATAATAATAATAATAATAATAATAATAATAATAATGATGATATTTGTTCGTAGCATCGACCTCTACAGATCTTTTGCTACTACTTTCACCATTTGAGAGGAACCTGCGTGTAAGTGTAATTGCAGAAGTGTAGTGTGTTGAATGTGGGGAAAGGAACGTTAAGGACGACAAAAAGACCCAGTCTCCAGGCCTGTGATATTAATCATTTACAATTAAAAATCCCTCACCCACACGGCAATCCAACCCGGGGCCCTGGGTGAGCGGCCGACGCGTTGCCCCCTACACCGGGAGGACGGACATACTAATAATGATGATAATAATAATAATAATAATAATAATAATAATAATAATAATAATAATAATAATAATAATAATAATAAAATTACAAGGAACTTTCTTTGTTCGATGTAAGAATCTACACGCGCGCCTCCACTGATCATAATCAAAATTTTCACCAAGGCTCATGGGGCACTCGGACGGGTCGTAGAGGTAGTTATATCGTCAAATATTTAATCAAATAAAATTGGTCATGATATGTAATATATGGGTAGAAGGTTAACGTCATTCCTGGTACCAAAGCTCTTAAGGAATAGATTGAACATGCGAAAGGCATGGAACTTAGAATGGCAAGGAATAAAAACTGGGCACACGAATTTTCCCTATGGTAAAATGAGCCGGACAGGTCGTACGTATTATGTGTAGACCCCATTTTTATATCAATACTCTTAAATATTAAAATAGCAAGGAATATCAATGATACAATGGAAAATTAACTCAGTTCCATAAATCAGTATCAAATGATTACTTATAGGTGGCGCATTTTGTTCTGTGATAGAATATAGCAATTTATTGACTGGAATTACTGAGTTTTCGCTTTCAGACATATTTTCTTGACACTGTTTATTCCAACCTACACAGACTTCGTATTAGTCGTAGATTGGATTTATGTATACGTTTCAATGGTATATTGGCCTGCCATAGAATAATGTTTCTTTTTTTTTTAATCAACTTTACGTCTCACCGACACAGATAGGTCTTACGGGATAGGAAGGGGCTAGGAGGGGGAAGGAGGCGGTTGTGGCCTCAATTAAGGTACAGCCCTATCGTTTGTCTGGTGTGAAAATGGTAAACCACGGGAAACCAACTTCAGAACTGCCGAAATTGGAGGTTCAAACGCACTATCTTCCGAATGCAAACTCACAGTCGCGCAAACTGACCGCACGGCCAGTCGCTCGGTATATCGCATTCTAATAATAATGCTGTTGGCTTTACGTCCCACTAACTGCTTTTACGGTTTTCGTGGACGCCGAGGTGCGAAAATTTTGTCCCGCAGGAGTTCTTGAACGTGCCAGTAAACCTACCGGCACGAGGCTGAGGTATTCGAGCACCTTCAAATACCACCGGACTGAGTCAGGATCGAACTTGCCAAGTTGGGGTCAGAAGGACAGCACCTCAGCCGACTGAGCCACTCAGCCCGGCATATCGCATTCTATTACGGTACCAAACAATTCATGTGTAATGTTTAATTACGAGGGCGAATGAAAAATTAAGTTACACTAGCTCGCCTCGAGAGCACACTGTGTGTCGTGACCGCGACCAATCCGGAGCAAGCCACAATGACTGCTAACATGTCGGATAGGAAGGTTGGGGTGGTATCCCGTCGTGTTGTGTGTGGAGAGTGATTTTTTTTTTTTTTTTTGCTTTAAGTCGCACCGACACAGATATGTCTTATGGCGACGATGGGATAAGAAAAGCCTAGGAATTGGAGGGAAGCGGCCGTGGCCTTAATTAAGATACAGCCCCGACATTTGCTTGGTCTGAAAATGGGAAACCATGGGCTGCCGACAGTGGGGCTCGAGCCCACTATCTCCCGATTACTGGATACTGGCCGCACTTAAGCGACTGCAGCTATCGACGTCGGTAAGCAGAGTGGGCTAGGCTCAATGGCGCGTCAACTGGATGTTCACTCCGAATTGGAGGTGCGGCCGACGATCAGATTTCTAAACGGCTGAATTGCACGGAAATTCACCGTGAAATCACTGCTGAATATGGTGAGCATGCAATTTCTCGGCCAGGTATTTTAAAGTGATGCAAGCAGTTTGATGCCGGACGCACGGATCTCAAGGACGAATATCGCAAAGGCAGGCCGCCAACGTCCAATACCGTTGCAAATGTTGACCGTGTGGATGGGATCATTAGAGGAAATCGGCGCATAACATTGCAGGAAAATGCCAGCGTGTTGAATATTTCGTATGGCAGTGTGTTCTCCATTGTTCACCAGCACCTTGGATTTAGTAAACTGTGTCAAAGATGGGTCCCACGTGTGCTCACCGATGTTCACAAGGGACAACGTTTCCAATTGTCACTGGCATTTTTGCAACGGTATTCTTTGGAGGGCAACGAGTTTCTGCGGCGAATCGTGACAGGGGACGAAACGTGGGTATACCCCCTCTCCCCCGAAACAAAAGAATATAGATGGAATTAGTGCACACCACATCACCACCACGAAAGGAGGCCAAGGTGCAACCTTCAGTAGGGAAGGTAATGGCGACAGTGTTCTTTGACATAGAAGATGTGGTGCACGTGGAAAAATTATGCGGGAAAGCACGACAGTCAACTCAACTCGGCTTTATATTGTCAAATATTCATCCGGTTGGGTAAGGCAATTAAAGAAAAGCGGTGAGTAAAATTGAGTGCCTGTGTGATTTTTGTTGCACGATAACGCAACACCTCACATGGCCGCCAAACATCCGAACTGCTGCAGCGATTCAAGTGGAAGGTATGACAACATCCTCCATATACTGTCCAAATTTAGCGCCATGCGATTTTCATGTGTTCGGTAAGCTGACAAAAAATCTCGGTGGACAACGATTGCGAAACGGTGAGGAGGTGAGAGCAGCTGTCTCCAGGTAGTTAGGTCTATATAGCGCTAGACGTGATTTCTACGCATCCGGAATCGAAAAGTTGTTTGACCGTTCCAAGAAATGTTTACAGCCTCTTGGGGACTATGTGGAAGAGTAAACTTACATTGTACTGTATGTTGTCATAGCCGTGTTGCCTATGTGTAGGTTTCATAAATGACCATAACTTGGAAGTGTAACTTTTTGATTCGCCCTCGTACTTCAAAACTTCGGAAGTGCATCTGTGGGGATGTTAATGAACAACGTGATACGTTGCGGGAGGATCCCGCGAGAAACTAATAATAATAATAATAATAATAATAATAATAATAATAATAATAATAATAATAATAATAATAGTAATAAGCTTCATCATCATAATCATATGCCTAATAACAATGCCGAGCCGAGTGGCTCAGATGGTTGAGCAGTGGCCTTCTGACTTCAACGTGGCGGGTTCGATCCTGGCTCGGTCCGATGCAACTGTATTTGAAGGTCCCCAAATACGTCAGCCTCGTGTCAGTAGATTTACTGGAACTTAAAACAGCTCCTGCGTTACAAAATTGCGACACCCCTGTTTCTCCGAAAACCTTCAAAATTAATTAATGGGATGCGAAAACACTAACATTATTATTATTATTATTATTATTATTATTATTATTATTATTATTATTATTATTATTATTATTATTATTATTATTATTATTATTATTACATTTACTGTTTTTTAAAACACTGGAGGACCCGTATTTTGTCACGGAGGGTTATTATGTGGCCTCTTATATCTGCCAACACGAGGCTGACGTGTTTGAGTACCTTCAAATACCATTGGAATGAGCTGATTTTTGAGGCACTGGTCTTCTGACTTCAACTTGGCAGGTTCGATCCTGGCTCGGTCCGATGCTACTGTATTTGAAGGTTCCCAAATACGTCAGCCTCGTGTCGGTAGATTTACTGGAACTTAAAACAGCTCCTGCGGTACAAAATTCCGACACCTCGGTTTCTCCGAAAACCTTCAAAAGTAATTAATGGGATGCGAAAACACTAACATTATTATTATTACATTTACTGTTTTTTAAAACACTGGAGAACCCGTCTTTGTCACGGTGGGTTATTTTGTGGCCTCTTATATCTGCCAACACGAGGCTGACGTGTTTGAGTACCTTCAAATACCATCGGAATGAGCTGTGATCGAATCTACCAACTTGGGTTCAGATGTCCTGATAATGTCTGAAGTAGTGCTGAGCTGTAGTTAATGTGATATTATCGACAATTTCTATTTTCTTCATACAATTTCCGAAGTTCACCGTCCGACTCCTTGGCTGAATGGTTAGCGTTGAGACCTTCTGTTCAGAGAGTCCTGAGTTCGATTCCCGGCTGGGACTAGGATTTGAATCGCTCCTGATTAAATCTTCCGGCTTGAGAAATGTGTGTTTGACTTTGTGCCAACACTATTCAGACAACATGCTACACTACGAACCACCACAGAAACACGCAATAGTGATTACATCCTTCCATATAGGATTGGCGTCAGGAAGGGCATCCGGCCGTAAAACATGACCAAATCTTCATACGTTATACATTTCGCACCCGCGACCCCACAAAGTGGGAGAAGTGGTAGAATAACACGAAGAAGAAGGAGAAGAAGAAGAAGAAGAAGACGAATTCACGATTATCACCATGAATGTTATTTCCATACCACACGTTTCTATATTGACGGAAAAATATAGCATATTAAAAAGCCAATGAAACGGAGGCTGAGCATATGAAGGAACCCAATCGCGATATTCGTAAATGGGATTTACATTCTGTTTACCCTGTGTACATTTTGGGGGAAGAGATGAGTGGAACGAAGCGTATCTCAATTTCAAAATGCTCTACTCGACAATAAGATGTTCAAAAAGCCGACATTTGCCCTACTTATAACAATGACAGGAATATTTCGACGGCTTACTTCTAAAACCTCGTATATCCAAATGCTGTTCCTATGCATTCTTTTCCTTATGACTAGTCACGCCTCCCAGCCACATATTGATACGCAGCCCATCAGAACAATTATCGTTGAGTTCATTTTCCTATGCTAACTTGTAAAGGAAAATGAACGTTGAATGCTTTATACTGTAGGAGTGCGTAAATACGTCATGCAAACTACATCCCTACATCCCATTTTCCTTTACACATAAGCATAGGAAAATGAACACAACGAAAATTGTTTTGATGCACTGCATATCCACATGTGGCTGGGAGGCGTGATCAGACTTAAGGTATATAATGGGTAGGATCAGTGTTGGGACATACGAGGTTTTAGAAGTAAGCCGTCGATTTCCTCTGTAACAACTTTTGAACCGACCGCTGTAATCCATGCTGGGAAGGGTGAATTCCCACAAGGGAATGCATTTTCTTCTCTACGATGTTAATGTACCAAAGCAGCATCCTTTGTTCTAAAATTTAGATCACACTTATTCCCAGTGTCTGAATTCGATGTCACGAACCATAAAGCAGAGAGCAGGCCGACCGACGTAGAGCTTCCAAGTTCTGATATTTTCTGTAGCTGGAGCACGTACTTGGTTTACAGATCGCAGGAAGACAATAAGCTCAAGACACGTTCCAATAAGGAGAACAAGTGATACCTCTACTCTGTATATTAGATAGTTCTTTCTTCTGGTAGTAAATGAGCACAGACAAGTTCAAGGATCGTGTGACTTTCTACTATTTTTCTCCATGTATATATAATGAAATTACATGTAAAGTGTTAATTAAAATGCCGAGCTCGATACCTGCTGTCGCTTAAGTGCGGCCAATACCCAGTATTCGGGAAATAGTAGGTACGAACCCCGCTGTCGGCAGTCCTCAAGATGGTTTCCCATTTTCACAGCAGGCAAATGCTGGGGCTGTACCTTAATTAAGGCCACGGCCGCTTCCTTCCCACTCGCAGCCCTTTCCTGTCCCATCGTCGCCACAAGACCTATCTGTGTCGGTGCGACGTAATGCAACTTGCGTTAATTAAAATTGGCATTTCATAGGCTTTACTTTATAGCATCGGGCATGTGATGAGCACAAACGCGTAAAAAATAATGTTATTGGTTGTATATATCCCTCTAACAGTACAGTGTCATATGTCGGACTGGAATGTACATTAAGGATCAATGTAGAAAATTTTAAGCTTGATCGAGAAACGAGGTCCATCTCACTGGATGGGTGAAGGAATTACAAGTTGTCCATGACTTCATTTACTTGGATTAGTGATTAGCACTTCAGGAAGTTTGGAGAAGGATATGAAAATGAGGATTGCTCTTGCAAAGGTCGTCATCAATAGACTGTACAAAAAAGTGGTAAAATAGAGCCATCACTAACCGCAGAAAGAAGCCCTATTTTTCTCTATCTTTTTTGTTATTAGTTGAATGTCTCACTAACACATCGAAGGTTTTCGGCGACGAACGGATGTTAAACGTCTACAAGTGGGAAGGAAACAACCGTGCCTTTAACATTCAGCCCCAACACTTGCTTGGTGTGAAAATGGGAACGTCTTCAGAACTGCCGGCGATGGAATTTAAACTTCAACATCTCCCGAATCTAAGAAAACATCTACACGACCAAAGCGACGCAGCCAACTGCCTTCTAGTACGGGTGTGAGACATGGCGTATCCACGGAAAATGGTAAAAGGTACATTGAAAACTTTGAATGGATGTGTTGGTGGTGGATGCTATGCGTACCTTGCACAAAACGACGCACCAGTATTTTGGCCATAGAAAAACTCCAAGCTTAAAACACTTATCACCGGGCGAGTTGGACCTGCGGCCAGGGGCACGCGGGTGTGAGCTTGCATCTGGGAGGTAGTGGGTTCGAATCTCACTAACGGCAGCCCCGAAGATGGTTTTCCGTGTTTTCCCATTATCACACCAGGCAAATGCTTTGGCTGTACCTTAATCAAGGCCACGGCCGCTTCCTTCCAACTCATAGGCCTTTCCTGTCCCATCGTCGCCGTAAGACAGCAAATAGCAAAAAAAAAAAAAAAAAAAAAAAAAAACACTTATCTAGGCATATTCGGATTTGTCACAGAATTCTGCAATTGTTTGGTCATGAGACGAGATGGAGGGAATAAAAATGTTACCCTGGAGGGTAAAGTCTACAGCAATAGATCACCTGGAAGGATAGGTCGTTGATGGATAACCTAAGCGAATATAATCACGGGAGAATCCATTCAGTGAGGGTTAATGAGCGAAATGGATGGAGCAGTTACATCAAGAAAGTAGGGTGCATAGGGTCCCGACACTCAGGAAGGAGTCAACGACCAGGTTAATGAACGAATTTCTAGTATTTGGGAGATAGTACGTTCGAACCCCACTGTCGGCAGCCACCAGTCACGAGACAAATGCTGGGGCTATACCTTAATTAAGGCCACGGCCGCTTCCTTCCCACTCCTAGCTCTTTCCTGTCCCTTCGTCGCCGTAAGACCTATCTGTGTAGGTGCGACGTAAAGCAAGTAGCAAAAGAAGAAAAAAGAACGAATTTTACAGTTTTTGGAAATGCTGAGTTTTCGCTTGTTTTGACCTATAGGAGATCTTTTAACGAGACGATAAATCTTTTTCCACGATTCTGACCTATCTGAACACCTTCAGATTCTACTGGACTGAGTCACGAACTAAACTGCCTCCCGTGGCTCAAAAATCCAGGCCTCTAATATCCGAGCCACTCAGACCAGTAAACATTGAAGTAGCGAGGATGATCTCTGGTAAGCATAGGTGGTAGCAATAGCAAAAGCTTAGTTGGCGTGAGGATATACAGGCTACGATTCAAGCTGTGCCTAGAGACTGATTTCGACGTGGGATGACTGCAGGAGAACAGGCTTCTTATGGTATAGAAAACTAGACGGTAAGGATAGCAGAGGTAGTGTGAGGAGATCATGATTACATTCTGATTTTAATGCTTTCATCACAAGAAGCGTAAGAGCAGAGTTGGTCTCATAGCTGGTCGCAAATTATAAAAATAATACAAAGAATACATGAGATTCTGTAATCCCTTAGTTTATCCACAGAGGTTTAGCGCTGAAAAATATGGTAATCAGTTTGCAAGGCCTGCTTCTTTTGCAGAGGCTTTCATTAATCTCACTCTTTCTCTGCCTCCTTGTTTACCCTTGATAGGCCGTGGTTACATGTAACTACTGTAGTAGTTGGAGAGTTTTGGCCACGGTGTTCGACCTCTAACCAGCTGCGAAGCCTTGAATAAGTGACCTTATGCGATAGACCCATCTCGTAGGTTCTCGCCCTTTAGGTTTCTCCCCTGGTACCTTCTCTCCTACCACTATGTTCTCCATGGATTCCCTCCCACTTGAAGTATGGCCGAAGTACCTTAACAATGCTCGGTTGTAATTCTCCTTGATCTTGTCCTTGACTCTGATTTCCTCAAGGACTGAAGCATTGGTCCAGTGTTCCATGCAAGGTTTGAGCAGGACTCTACGTTTCCAAGCGCTTCTGTTTTCTTCCTCTCAGCTGTTTTACCTGCTCATATCACAGCGGCGTACCTGGCTATCGGAAATGTCAGCCCATTTACCATCTTCAGCCTCGTATTCTTATCTCTTCATATCTTGCTCCCTCTCGAATCGTGCGTAGCATGTTGTTGTTCGCCCTGTCCACGATCATGACTTTCGTCTTGCCCTCGTTGATCTCACGGTCATTCCCGGTGCTCGTACTTGTCGGTCAATATATACTATCATCTCCAACTCCCTGGTACTTGTCTTTATGATAGGAGTATCATCGTCTTACCTCAGGTTGTCGAATTGTACTTAAAACAATACCCACCACCACAACCACCACCACCACGACTAAACCTACCATTAGGTCAATAACCTTACTCAAAAGATCTCTGAGGTCTGAAATTTTTACGTTTCTAAACTGCTGCATCTCGTTTAAGAATGAGGTCTTGCAAGAAATAACTTACGTAGTTTTGCTTACATAATGTAACGTACCTTGATTTTTAAAATCCGAATTTGGCTGCATAGAACCTAAGGCTATCTGATCAATCATCATCTTCATCTTATTATGATTAATTAATTAATTAATTAATGTATTTATATATTTATTTATCTATTTATTTATTTATTTTCTTTTGACCAATAAAGGCTCACAGAGCAATGATTTTTCTTGTTTTTTCTTCTTCTTCTACCTCCAGAATTCTTCCATCATGTCGCTATGTTTAGTTCGATGTTTATCAGTCCATTTTCTCCTAGATCTGCTGGGTTTATCTTCTGAAGCGACTTCCCACGTGCAGATCTTATGTCTGAAAGTTTGTCGGTTTTCGATATCTGAAGGTGTGATGTTGGAGTTATTGAGATCAGTTTGGACATGTTCGATCCAAACCACTGTCGTCCTTCATGTTTGTGCATACATCAACATTTTCTTTGTTAGTCGGTTGTCACCTAGCCTCATTATGTGTCCATCAAGTTTCAATCGTCATTTACGTAAATATGTTTCAATGTTTGAGTATTCTTCTGTGATCTTGTGCGATTGTAGACGATAACCTACATCTGAAAGTTTTGGGCAAAGGATTTTTGGGATGATTTTCCTTTCAGCTTTCTTGATATTTTCGAGGTCCCTTTCTAATTGAGGTCTCACTGGCATATGGTGTTTCAGTTTTGATGACCATCGTGTAATTTCAAATTTTTGTGTTAATGCTTATGCATTTTTGTTGTAGATGTTCCTGGTTTTCCCATATGCTTTCCGCATTTTGAGTTCACATGTTTTTTGTGCTATTCTTTATGTACTTGTAGGTTGAATGATTTCACCTAAATACAACGTATTTGAAGTGCTTAACCTTGTTTATTGTGCCGTATATTGTTACCAGCGTTTGTGGTTCAATGTGTTTGGTAGCCATGAATGCATTTCTTTGTGAAGGAGATTTGCAAACCAACTTCAATCTGGTGAATTGCCGTCTGCTCATCTCCGGAGAGAATTGCCAAATCATAAGCAAAGGTTAAGCAAGTAACGCTGATATAATTATGTTTTCTTCCTAACATCACAGGTCTCCGGTTGTTGTGACGTTTCAATTCTTTTTCCCATTCTTTGATTATCCTATCAAGAACTATCTCGAACAGCTATGGAGAAAGTCGGTCGCCTTGGCGGACGCCGGTTTTAATGGTAAAGGGTTGCGAGATTTGACCTAGGAAATGGTGTCCGTTAGAGTCTGTTGGATGAGTCATCTTGTTTTCGGATCGAGATTGTTTTCTTCGAGTATATTAAAAAAGTTTGTCGATCAATGGAGTCATAATCCTTCCGAAAGTCAACAAATGTACAGATAGTTGGGAAGTTTTGGGTAGCTCGAAGTTTCAAGGTGGATTTCAGATTGAAGATTTGTTCGACGGCTGATCGGTTTGGTCTGAAGCCAGCTTGATGTTCTTGCGGATGTTGTACGTTGTAGAAGACAGGCTGAGAGGATTTTATAAACGATGGCTAAGATGGAAATAACTCTGTAGTTACTTACATCAGATTTATCTCCTTTTCTGTGGAATGAGTGGATGAGTGCGCATTTACATTCGTCCGGTAGTTTTTCACTCCGCCAAATAATAATGATCTGTGTGATTTCCTGTAGTGATCGTGGTCTTAAATTTTTCAATAGTTCTGCAATGATTCCGTCCTCTCCTGATGTCTTTCCGTTCTTCAGTTTTTTGATGTGGTGATGGACTTCTTCTTACATTGGTGGTTTGGCTTTGGGTCTTATGTGTTCTGGAACTGCGCCTATGAATCGCTCAGGTGGTTCAGGGCAATTGAGGGGACCAAAAAATAACGTGCTAGTTATTCACAGTTTTCTTGGTTGGTGAGTGCTAGACTTCCGTCTTGTTTCTTGACGGTCAAATATTGCGGTACGTAACCTATAATAATAATATATATATATATATATTCGTTTACGGCCATTAGAGACCACGTTAGATAACAATTACATGTTTCTGGAAGCCTTCCTCACAGCCCAGAACTTCAGCATCCTCTCTCTGGCAGCCTGTCTTCTTTCGTCCGTCCACCCACGGTTAAGTTTTGGTTCGTCATGGAATCCCTGAAATCTGTCGATCACTGACCTAAACTTTGTTCGGTTTGAGATGTCTTCCGAATTTAGTCCTACCTGTCTGAGATCCTTTCTCACCTCCCTGAACCATTTGTCCGACACTTTAGGTCTGCTGTCTAGTATTGTGAAAATCCTTTTCGTTAGTCTCTTCTCATCCATTCTAAATAAATGCCCATAGAATTTAAGTCTCCGTTTTCTCATGCACTCAGTTAGCCTTTCATTGTCTCGGTAAAGTTCTTCCCTTCCTCGCAGCCTATACTGTCCATCCACAATCTTTGGACCCATTATTTTGCGAAGGATCTTTCTTTCAAATTTCTCAGCTTCTCTCAGTCCCGCTTTTCCTGTCATTTGGAGGCACTCACTAGCATACAGACATTCCGTTTTAATCACTGTATTGTAGTGCCTTAGTTTAGCTCGTCTGGAGATGGTTTTCTTCTTGTATATAGGATATGTCCTACGAAAAGCCGCAGCCATTTTCTCCCGTCTGGTGTTGTTTGCTTCTCTTTCATTTGTTTTCAATTGCACTATTTCACCCAAATACTTAAAGCTATCAACTCTTTCTATTTTACCGTGTTCTGTCTTCAGGTACCGAGGGGCTGTTTTGATGTTTGTTATATATTTAGTTTTTTCGAAAGAAATCTGTAGTCCTGCTTTTTCTGCTTGTAGTTTTAGTACATTCAGCTGTTCTATTGCTGTGTCAGTATTCCTAGATAGCATCGCAACGTCATCAGCAAAGGCAAGGCAATTAATCATGACACCACTTTTTGACCCTCCAATGTATACTTGGTTAAGTAATCCTTTTCTGTCCAGTTCTTTTTCCCACTCCCGGATAATCTTCTCCAACACACAGTTGAAAAGAATTGGTGACAATCCATCACCCTGCCTGACTCCTGTTTTAATTAATTAATAATAATAATAATAATAATAATAATAATAATAATAATAATAATAATAATAATAATAATAATAATAATAATAATAATAATAATAATAATAATATAATAATAAAAATCTTCCGGGCTGTTATGCCGTGGTCCACTCCTCTCGCTTCTCCCAGACGTTTCGACTACTGCTGCGGTAGTCATCTTCTGTGGCGTCGTGTAGATACGCTCTCCTGTATCCCGCTGGCGACTGCCCTGGCCGGGTTACTGGGTGTTTGTGTTGTCCTTAACGTTCCTTTCCTCACATTGAACACTCTACACTTCCGCAATTCCAATTACACGAAGGTTGATATCATATGGTGCAAGTAGGGGCAAAGTATCTCTATAGGTGGACGCCCCGAACAAATAGCATTTTTTAAAAATCAGACCACTTTGCGCCAATGAAGAAGCTACCATCGCAACAACAGATATATACACCGACTGGTTTATATCCGACAATGACGAAAATGTGAACGTCATACTTGTATTTTATCACCCTAAATATGTTACCGGTATGATGAAGTTATCATGCACAAGGCTGGTTGGTTCGGCTGCTGTTTAAACTGGTAGTTAAAAATTTAGAAACTCTGGTAATCTAACAACATCATCCCGTTTGCAGAAAGCTCGCAGGAGATTTGATCCGCAACCAAGAAGCGAAGTATTTACTATCATTTAGTTTTTTCTCCATTTGAATATTATGAAAACTGAGATCTGGATGACAAAAGTGTTAATCACAAAATGAACAATTTATTAAGGAATTGAATTTGTTAAGGATTATATCTTCCACGGCTCTAAACTTAGCAGTGAAAGTGACTGTACTTTGGATATAAACTTATCGCTGGCACTTGGAAGTAAGGAGCTATAATTAAAAAGAAAATGGATAAAATTCATGCATTGACTGACAAGACAACAATTTATAGGTTTGAAGAAGAGCTAGCAATAAGGAAAATATAGATCAATGAAATCTAAAACAAAACAAAAAATGAGGCTTTATGGGGAAACGTTTACATAAAGGTTAGTGTATTTTGGTCACATGATTATAAATATTCTTCTCTAGGAAAGGAGGCCATGTTTGGCAGGCTAAGTGGAAAAATGGGAGCAGAGAGTTCAGAATTACGTTTATCATATGGCCTCTGAAGGGATACCGGTATTATTATTATTATTATTATTATTATTATTATTATTATTATTATTATTATTATTATTGGACATAGGCTGTATTTTATGTCCCACAACATACTTTTACATTTTCATTGAGGTTGAGATATCAGAATTCTGTCCCTCAGATGTTATATCATGTGCTGGTACCTTGGTGATTTGACATGAACTAGCAGCAAGCTCATTTTGTCATTACACAGCTTCATGCCTTGGCTATAAGTTACGTCTGGCATATTACGGATTTCAAAAACAACGCAATATGAAAAGTGAAAAAGGAGGTAAGTTAAGCGGAGAGGTTAATCAGTGAATATTAACAAAAATTGATTAGTACTCTTGATAAATGCCGAAGTAATTATAATTATCGGTTAAACATTGAATAAGACGAAGAGATGGTCTATGATCAATACTGTTGTTGTGCTTGAAGGTGCATTAAATAAAGTTCACATCCTTGATTGTGGTGTCACGTTAGATGCGAAGTTCAACATCATCGCATATTCTAGCTGCCTCTGTGGATCAGTGGTAGAGTGTCGGCCTACGGATCCCAAGATAGCGGGTTCAAACACGGCAGAGATAGTCGGATTTTTGAGGGGCGGGAAAAAGTCCATTCGACACTCCATGTCGTACGATGTCGGCATGTAAAAGATCTCTGGAGGCACATTTGGTGTTTACCCGACAAAATTCATTAAATCTCAGCCATAGACGCCCAAGAGAGTTTCGGTTTACTCGGTCTGCCATCTAGTGGGCCTAGGGTAAAACGGAACGTCGAAATTGACGAACAGACATCCAGATGCCGTCAAATTGAAATGTCCGCACACGGTAGCTGAGGCCTCTGGCTCGACCACACAACACTATCCTCCATTACAAAAACGTGCAGTCCACATACACGACAAATGCCGCCCACGCTTGTTGGATGGTTGCCCTTACAAGGGCTACATCAGGGGAGCCGAATATGCCCCTGGACACCCCCGGCACTAAAAGTCATACGATAAATAACTTGTTAGCAGTAAGGAAGATCTTTTATGCCTAGCAGATACATTGATTAATGAAACCAGCTGCATAGGACTTACGGTTAACGAGGCAAAAATCCACATTTCTGCGTATCACTACGACAGCGAGAACTCCACCTAGTGCTCTCAGAGTACAAAATCCTTCGTTTGACAGGGTTCAAGATTTCAATTACGTTAGTGTGAAAATAACAGCATGTAACTGGGAAGAAGAAGATATCAAAATTAGAATAACTAATGACAAGAGGTTTACTTTATCGTTAAAAAACAATTAACTGCAAATTAATTGCCCAGCAACACAAAATTCAGAATACCCTATACAAAACAGTTATCCTACCACAGCTACTCCCTGGCTCAAAATGACCATGGTTGTATAAGCGGAGTTGGCAGGGGTGGAGTTCATCCTGTTCTCCACTGCACTCGACACATATCTACCGTGTGTTGCCGAGTAGTTGCACATTCTTACCCATAGAACACCCCTGCGCTCACAAGTAGCCTACATATTGTACTAGGAGGGATTAATTCAGCAGGTCGGGCACGCAGTACCTCGCAATCACCCGAGGATTTGAGAGGCGACAGCTTGTACTTCAGTTCTAATATACGTGGCAGTTACTTATTAAGTTATTAGCATACACTATTCCTCGTGTGCGCATAGAATACTGAAAAAAAAAAACAGTTATTGTGTAACTTTATTAATTGCCAAAACTGGAGTATAATAATAATAATAATAATAATAATAATAATAATAATAATAATAATAATAATAATAATAATAATAATATACAGTATAAACCGCTTAACCGAACGTCGCTTAAACGAAACTCGGCTTAACCGAAATGTTCTGGCAAAATTGTATTTTAATATTTTGTTTTTACCCTCTCGTTCTTAGCCATCGATATTAGTAACTCTATTGCTATATGTGCTGAGAGCTACTAGGCGAACCCTATTTTTATATTATGCCTTTGCTGGCAGGACCTAGTATTTACAGTGCACTATGTCTTCTGGTATGGGCTAGAGCAATTTTGTTACTTTCGTCAATCCGTCTCTGTCTTTTCCTTGGCTTTGACAATATGAAAGTGACTGAGGTATGAGCGATGCTAGTTATGCCATTCCTTGTGCAGCCATTCCCTGCTATGATTGGTGTGAAAACATTGCTCATAGGGTCGGTTGGTGCATGCATTTCAGTGGGCTTGGCAGACTGATATGTAATAGCAACGTCTGGCTCGGTGAGGAAAGCAACGGGAAACTACCTCACTCCTCAATTCCCTAGTACGTCTTTTCAGTGATGCCTAGGCCATCTATGACAGCTGATGGCAGAGCTGTTGAGGATCCAACCAGCCTTAGGGCTGAAGACTGAACATACATACATACATTTTTTATTTATTTTATATTATGACTTTACCGAGCTCGATAGCTGCAGTCGCTTAAGTGCGGGCAGTATCCAGTAATCGGGAGATAGTGGGTGCGAGTCCCACTGTCGACAGCCCTGAAGATGTTTTTCCGTGGTTTCCCATTTTCACACCAGGAAAATGCCGGGGCTGTACCTTAATTAAGGCCACGGCCGCTTCCTTCCACTTCCTAGGCCTTTCCTATCCCATCGTCGCCAAAGACCTATCTGTGTCGGTGCGACGTAAAACAAATAGCAAAAAAAAAATATATATATATTATGACTTATGCCAGAATACACGTATAGCATAAAACAAAACAGTTTTCTGCCCTCTAGTTCATTCCATGATAATTTTGTTATTGAACAAGCAGCAATTGTTATTACTGTATTATTATTATTATTATTATTATTATTATTATTATTATTATTATTATTATTATTATTATTATCGTATTATTCGGCATGAAAATTATGCAGACGACTCCGACCTTGACAATAGCAGTTCTGAGAATCGAGTTACATTAGATGATGGATTTAATGCATTTGAGGTAAGATTGATTACGAATTTTTATTAATATAGAGTGCCACACGGTTTAATTACAGTACTGTAATAAAATTACTCTATACAGTATTCAGTTTAGTAGTAACAAAACCATGTTTAATTATTTCAGATCGCTTTGAGCTTTGTTGAAAAAAGCAATTAATCTACACCAGCTGATGTATTGTTGTTTAAACAGTGGCGCGATACAGATGCACGAAACGCTGCACCAACAAAATTCAGAAGAAAATCACTGATTTTATACAATGAGTGACATTACGTAAACATTTTATGTTAATATACAGTCTACACCTTTGCTTAACAGAGTTTACGCCTTTTTATTTCGACGTTTAACATTCGAAAATATTTACCATGTGTCATCCAAAAAACAAAAACAAAAAAGAACCGCATCAACCGAATTGGCTCCGCCCCCTTTATTTCGGATAAATGGTGTTCTACTATAATAATATGTTAAAAGACTTAGCATCTAGGTTGTAAGTGTCTTTTAGTAAAGGTCAGAGCATTTTTTTATTTTATTTTTTGCAATTTGCAACTTGCAATTTGCTTAACGTCGCACCGACACAGATATTTCTTATGGCGAGTGGAAAGGGGGAGGGGTGCGAAGGAAGCGGCCGTGGGCTTCATTAAGGTACAGTTCCAAAATTTGCCTAGTCTGAAAATGGGAAACCACAGATAGCTGCCGAGTGTGGGGTTCGAACTCACTATCTCCCAAACGCAAGCTTACAGCTGAGCGACCCTAACCGCACGGCTAACTTGCTCGGTAAAATTATCCTGAAGTCTGTCTCAATTTTAGCCGAGAGCATACAGTATAGGTGGTGCTCAGTAACGCCATTCAGAACAGTAGGGCATCGGGCTGTTAGAAGGGTGCTACTCATAAGGTTATTATCGTGCTGCATTAGCACATTCTGGTCCAGAGATTGAAGAAATGGCGAACTACTTCCACGCCTCATTGTAGTTACTCCATCGGTTTTCTTGCTATTTCTCTACTACTCCATAGCAATTGATGGGGATTCAACCAGCCATCGGGCTAAATACTTAACAGACAGCATCTAAGTCACGTGTGAGTGTGGTTAATTCCTCTGACTCAGGGACTGAGTGTTTGTGTCCGTGCTTATACACTTCCCCTCCTTTACATACAACACAGACACTTCCAACCACAACAGGACTAGGCCGTAGCGAGTACATCCTTTATATAGGGCCGGGCCATAAAACTGGGCCGTATACATATGAAGTTCCAACACCAAAAAACCCGGGAGGAAGACCAGGAAGAAAATGATACTGATTAATGTGATGATGATAATGATTTAAAAAAAATGAAAATCACGTGTGGTTCGGATTCCACGTAAATCTCGACATCCTGTGGGTATGATCATCCTATCAACAGTAGTGTATATAATAGGTGAAGACAATTACAAGGCTATAGCAGGCTACAAATACTACGACAAAATAGGTTATGAAAGACGGGTGTTCAAATGGCTCACTTGCTGGAAGTGAGTGCTGTTTCAAAGGGAAAACTTCGGGTTTATTAACCTCGCCAAACATTTATCGTCAGTGTAAACTGAAAAGGCGTGACACTTTGAAGAATAAAGGTATTTGGTATTGTACGGTACTAAAAAATGCTATTCGCTTGGGGCTTCGACCTAGACAGATCTTTTTCCCCTACTTGCACCATGAGTGAGAAACCTGCGTGTATTTTGTAAATGGCTGAAGTGTAAAGTGTTGCATGTGAGGAAAGGAACGTTAGGGAAGACACAAACACCCAGTCTCCAGGCCAGAGATATTAATCATTTTAAAATTAAAACCCCCTGACCCGACCAGCAAACGAACCTGGGGCTACTGAGTGATACGCGGACACGTTGCACCCCACACCGAGAATAAAGGTAATGGAAAAAGATACGGAAGGGCTAAGGCGTCGTCTTCGTCGTCGTCGTTGTATTTTTAGCCTGGATGTTGATATGATCCCAACAACTCCGCCATCTAATGTCACGCCACCTAGGCGATACTTGGGAAATGAGAACTGAAGTAGGTTCACAGATATAAAAGATTCTATTACACATCAGTCTAACAGTCCCACTGAAATTCAGCACCAACCGACTTTATGGCGACACATCCACACCATTCTTCGCAGATACTAAATGCATAAAACCCAAACCCTTGGCGTAACAGACCCGAAGGGCCATGCCCTGCCAAGCGACCTAAGGCGTGCTGATTATGAGGTGTCGTGTGGTCAGCACGCCGAAGCGTCACAGCCGTTATTGTTGGTTTTCTAGACAGGTATTAACTGCATAAGGAACAGCATAATCTCTCATACCTCAATCACTTTCATATTGTCAAAGACAAAAATTAGACTACTATAAATATTGAAAACCTACAACCTGTTTTCCAGTCAATGACCAGGTCAGGGATGGGATGAATGAAGCCCCCAACTTGAGGTAAGGATAGGAATTGTGCCGACTGCCGAGGCCTGTTGCACTCCTCTGGGGCAATGATTAATGACTGACAGATGAAATGAAATGACACTGGAGAATGTTGATGCAATAAAAATGACACGGAAAACCGGAGTACCCGGAGAAAAGCCTGTCCCGCCTCCGATTTGTCCAGCACAAATATCACATGCAATGACCGGGATTTGAACCACGGTATCCAGAGGAGAGTGGTCGGCGCACTGCCGCCTGAGCCACGGAAGCTCCTCTGCGATAGATTTTAATGAAAGTAATAAGTTTGGTCTTTCCCATACCTCAAGACGCAGAGCACTGTAACTTAAACACTATGTACAGCTACCGGACCACGTAAAACCGAACAGTATTCGTGAGGAAGGAAGATATATTACAATCCCACAGACAAAGTAATAAAACAGATTTCCCCATAGTAATATAGTTAAAGTCTGCATCTGTGGTGTAGTTGTTAGTGTGATTATCTGCCACCCCCCGGAGGCCCGGTTTCGATTCCAGCTCTGCCACGAAACGTGAAACAAGAGCTGGAATGGGGTGTACTCAGCCTCGGGAGGTTAACTGATTTGAGGGAGGTTCGATTCCCACCTCAGCCATCCTCGAAGTGCTTTTGCGTGGTTTCCCACTTCTCCTCCAGGCAAATGCCGTTATGGTACATATTAAGGCCACTGCCGCTCCCTTCCCTCTTCTTTTAATATCATTTTCAATCATTCAACCCGGCCACAAGACCCCTATTCAACATAGCAGGGGAGGCCGCCTGAGCGAGGTACCGGTCCTCCTTTCCTTTCCTCAAATCTCACGCTCCAGGAAACTGCCCTTGAGGTGGTAGAACTGGAATCCCTCGCTGAGTACGAGGGAAAAATGGAGGGTAAACGGATAAATAAATAAATAAATAAATAAATAAATAAATAAATAAATAAATAAATAAATAAATAAATAAATAAAGACAATAAGAAAATGTACTTAATATTGATTAATTTAAGCTAACATATTGCAGAATTGAATCCAAAGGTTCTTACAGCACAACAAATTGTTAATTAAATTCTAGTGTACTGTACCTGATGGAAGTCAAGCTTTTAAAAATAGAAATGGAAAATTAAGCAATTTTTATTGTGCTCTGAACTGCGCTTATAGAACACATTTATGCATAAAATCGTCATCACTGTATTTTACTGTATTTTGTAATGATGTGTTTAACAATACTGTGTTCTCCTCTCAACTTAAGTAACTTTCACATATCGACTGCTTACTTCTGAAACCTCGTATCTCCAAATGCTGTTCCTATGCATTCTTTTCCTTATGACTGGTCACGCCTCCCAGCCACATATTGATACGCAGCCCATCAGAACAATTAAAGTTGAGTTCATTTTCCTAAGGCCTCGGTCGCTTCCTTCCCTCTTCCTTGTCGCCTAAACAAGGCACCTGTCCAGCATAGAAGATGAGGCCGCCTAGGCGAGGTACTGGTCCTCCTCCCCAGCCTGACCCAAAGCCTCACGCTCCAGCACACTGCCTTGAAAAGGTACAGGTGGGATCCCTCGCTGAATGCGAGAGAAAATCCAACCTTGGAGCACAAAATGTTAAAAAAGAAAAAAAGAAAGAAATAATAATAATAATAATAATAATAATAATAATAATAATAATAATAATAATAATAATAATAATAATAATAATGAATTTCTTCTTCTTCTTCATCTCCTTAATCTGTTTACCCTCCAGGGTCGGTTTTTTCCTCGGACTCAGCGAGGGATCCCACCTCTACCGCCTCAATGGCAGTGTCCTGGAGTTTCAGACTTTGGGTCGGGGATACAACTGGGGAGAATGACCAGTACCACGCCCAGGTGGCCTCACCTGCTATACTGAACAGGGGCCTTGTGGAGGGATGGGAAGATTGAATGGGATAGGCAAGGAAGAGGGAAGGAAGCGGCCGTGGCCTTAAGTAAGGTACCCTCCCGGCATTTGCCTGGAGGAGAAGTGGGAAACCACGGAAAACCATTTCCAGATGACTGAGGTGGGAATCGAACCCACCTCTACTCAGTTGACCTCCCGAGGCTGAGTGTACCCCGTTCCAGCCCTCAAACCACTTTTCAAATTTCGTGGCAGAGCCAGGAATCGAACCCGGACCTCCAGGGGTGGCAGCTAATCACGCTAACCACTACACCACAGAGGCGGACAATAATGGATTTACATCCCATTAATTACTTTTACAGTTTAGTAAACAACGAGGTGCCAAAATTTTGACCCACAGAAGTTCTTTCACGTTGCACGAGGGTGGCGTATCACCGGATGGGCTGGAATCGAATCCGCCAAATTGCGCTCCGAATATCAGCACTCTACCATCTGTGTAGGTAGAATGGACTAAGGCAATTCGTACTGGAAATATGAAGTAGGACCCAAGTGTTAGTGGAAGCATTTGCTGAATAAGATAGAGCCACTCGGTCAAAACAGCTTTTACGTTGTTCGGTTCCGTGGCTGAATGGTCAGCGTAGTGGCCTTCCATTCGGTGGCACCGTGTTTGATTCCCGGCCGGGTTAGGAATTTTAACTTCGTCTCGTTAATTTTTCAGGTTTGGAGGCTGGGTGTTTGTGGACGTCTTGAATGTATACGTTCAATTTATCAAGTCAATTCATAATTAATAAGACAAATACGAAATTGTAGCTCGCTGGAGGTCGATAAAACCGAAAGCCAAAATTTACTTAAACAAAGCTTTTACTTTGTGATAGTACATATATCACACCCCCGAATTATATGTAGAAGTTAGAGATATTATTGTCAGTATTCGATTTATTATTATTATTATTATTATTATTATTATTATTATTATTATTATTATCTGTATTTCATTTGTATATTTTGCCATTTATATTGGTAAGCTGGAAGATATCCACATATGTAGGTATGAGTAATTTGTTTTGCACGAGTGGGAAAACATTGCTTTAATAACTCTGGTAATTTGAATGAGTCATATGGCTACCCCAGTGTGTGTTGTGATGTACTTGTGTCAGGAAATTCCATTAGTCATGTATATATCCCAGCCTGATGAGATGAGCTTGTTGTTGTACCAGGGAAAGTTTGGTGATTCATTGAATATACCCCAGAGTTTGTTATTGTCTTGGGAGGAAGAAGTAGTTCAGGGCTTGGGCTTGAGAAGAGGACCACCCATGATTGGCTGGCAAGCACCAATCCAGACGTCTCATCTGAGAGGAGGGGGATGTTGATGTCTATAAAGGTTGATCATACGGCGGCAACCAAACACATTGTAAAAAACATTGTAAGGGTGATTGTAGAGGTGATTGTAAAGGAACGAGAAGGAAGATAACTACAACTACAACTACAACTGAGGCACTGTGCTGGAAGAAAGTGGTGCTGATACACGGTACTGGAGTGACACAGCAGCAATGGACTGGACTTCAAACGTTCGTGGAGCGTAGTCTAGTTATGTTCGTGGAAAGTGACTGATTGTGGAGAGTGCTTGCGCATTAAGTATTGTAGCACTTGTGGCGGCCTAGCATTATATGTTGGTGAAAGCTATCTCAGACTTTCCATAAATTTATGTTGAGGATCGACAGACGTGTGTATATATCTTTACAACAAGTGTTAAATATGTGAACACAGTAGTACAAGGTACAGTATCTGTGTGATGTGATAACTGCCGATTATGAGAATCGGTAAGTCGAACTGATATAAAGACAGTGAAGGGTATTTATCTTCATACATGTACATTGTTCATCGGACTATTTACAAATGGTAACTTAGTTCTCGCTTTCGTTTTCCTCACGATTTTCATTATTGTTGTTGTTGTTGTCAATATGGAGTCTTCCAGCAATATTTTATATGTGTATTATATGTATAACGCCTCTGTGGTGTAGTGGTTAGCGTGATTAGCTGCCACCCCTGGAGGTCCGGGTTCGATTCCCGGCTCTGCCACGAAATTTGAAAAGTGGTACGAGGGCTGGAACGCGGTCCACTCAGCCTCGGGAGGTCAACTGAGTAGAGGTGGGTTCGATTCCCACCTCAGCCATCCTGGAAGTGGTTTTCCGTGGTTTCCCACTTCTCCTCCAGGCGAATGCCGGGATGGTACCTAACTTAAGGCCACGGCCGCTTCCTTCCCTCTTCCTTGCCTATCCCATCCAGTCTTCCCATCCCTCCCCAAGGCCCCTGTTCAGCATAGCAGGTGAGGCCGCCTGGGCGAGGTACTGGTCATACTCCCCAGTTGTATCCCCCGACCAAGAGTCTGAAGCTCCAGGACACTGCCCTTGAGGCGGTAGAGGTGGGATCCCTCGCTAAGTCCGAGGGAAAAACCGAACCTGGAGGGTAAACAGATGATGATGATGATGATTATATGTATAATGTTGTATGTTGATGAGGTGCTCATGTACGGAATTTGTTAAGAATATAGTTAGCTATTTTAGAATCAGTGTTATTGATGAACCTAGGTGCAGTTCCTACCTAATTAGTCGTTTTCAGGAGGTTAGGTAAGGCCTGCAGCAGATGTACCAGTACGCAGCATTATGTACACGCCCTGGGATATAAAGTTTATCATGCTCTTTTCTAAATTCGAGGGATCCATTCTGGTGAACTCTGGCGCCCATACTACGGACATTGCGGTTAATTATGCTTATTAATTTTATTAAGTTTATTTATATATTTTTATTCATGATTTATTTATTATTATCATCAGAAAAGTTACAACTTTATGAAAGACCGGAAAGTAGCAAACATTCCTGTTGTGCAGTTACAAGATATATACTACGTACAAAGTTCCAGCACTTGTCAGCGACTGTACTAGGAACTTCGAAATATTCAAAGGATCCTACTTTCTGATCGTTCGTAACACAATGCTCTAAATTCGTTTCGAAAGAGTCTTGAGAACCAAAATGAGATTATCAATATTCTGGTGCTGAGTTTCATTTTGTCCTCTGTTGATCATGAAGAAAGGCGAGAGAATGATATCTGGCGTAGTGTGTACGCGTGATGGTTGAGAAATGGCAAGATTCGTACGCAGTGCGGCAGCATGGGGCGCTTATGTGCACAAGCGCAGCTGAACAAGAACCAATCTAGGGCCGACATGCCAGCAAATTGAAGCCACGCTGGAGAACGTGCTCCTGGTGCTGGTCTCCCGTCAAAGAGTGGACTACTCGAAACAGGAGAAAAGACGGCATGGAAGAAAACGAGAAAAGTTTTTTGCCTCTTCTCATTCCTCCTGTTCTATTTTAGTTGAATCGGAAAAACGTGCATCAGTGTAAGTTGGCTGGTACTCACTGAAGTTGGAGTGGAAATGGAAGGCGAAAGGGACAGGGGAGGGAGGAAGAACGATAACCGCCCAGGGGCCAAACACTCTGTTCGCTGCGATCAATAGCTCCAGTGCAGTAGTGTTCGGCGCAAAGTGGAGAAGCGTGGGCCAGTCAAGGCTACTTACGAAGGATATCTTCACCTAGACGGTTGTCAGCTCACTTATCCTCTACTATTGCTGTTGTGATTGTGCTAAATTGTATATGGCCTCCAAATTATCTCAAACTATAGGTGACGACTTGTTAAAAGACTGGTAAGGATTAAGAAGGCTACCAACAATGAGCAATACGGCCAAGATAAAGAAGGGGTACCATCATCGGCTTCTCACCAATCTGACTGCGCCTCCAATCTCGTCCGAAAGAGACCTGACCCTTGGGTCTATGGCTCGAGTCCCCGTACAATAGTAAGTACCGTGGCTATGATCTCGTCACATAAAAATGAAAGCTGACAATGAAGAGATAGGAAAGGACAAGTACTGGGAAGGAATAAGCCATGCCATTAATTTAGCATTTGCCCAGCGTGAAAATGGGGAACCACAGAAAAACATCTGCAGGGTTGCCGGTGCGTAGTTAGACCCACCATATCCGGAATGCAAGCTTACAGCTACACGATTCATATAACTTCGCCGAATTGTTTCTTCGTCTTCTTCTTCTTCTTATTCTTATTTATTAGTCTATTATTATTATTATTATTATTATTATTATTATTATTATTATTATTATTATTATTATTATTGATGTTCCATATTTCTTTTTTCTTTCTTTCTTTCATTCTTTCTTAATCTGTTTACCCTCCAGGGTCGGTTCTTTCAATCGGACTCAGTGAGAGATCCCATTCCCACCTCCATCGCCTGACTGATGTGAAAATACAAAAGTTAGCTCTACGATCACCGCATAATTAATTGAACAGTACTTCCCTTGACAATCTTTCGCCTCGAAGACAGCCCAGTTCTGCACGGAACAGATTTGCCCAAGAGGTGGACTAAACTAACCGAACAGATGGAGGATACCTGTACGTTCGACCGAATAAAATGGATAAAATGTTAATGACACGTAAGATATTGAAGGCCCTTCGGTGTTGCTACTTACCATATTCACGTGATATCTCCCACCGAGGTTCTGGTTCAAACAGCGATGTTTGAAGTGCATAGAAACGACGATTGTTCCACACGGTGGAGCGCTACCTTTCTGAGACCAAACTGGCGGGTTCGACATCTACTCACTCCGGTGGCACTTCAAGGTGATGAAATACACATGTCCCGTGTCAGTAGATTTACTCGTACAGTAAAAACTCATGTGCGACGAAATTTCCGGCACCTCGCGTCTTCTAAAATCGTGAATTTAGTTAGCGTGATGTGAAACCATTATTATTATTATTATTATTATTATTATTATTATTATTATTATTATTATTATTATTATTATTATTATTATTATTATTATTATTATTATTATTAATAATAATGTTATTTGCTTTACGTCCCACTAACTACTTTTTCGGTCTTCGGAGATGCCGAGGTGCCGGAATTTAGTCCCGCGGGAGTTCTTTTACGTGCCAGTATATCTACCGACACGAGGCTGACGTATTTGAGCACCTTCGAATACCACCGGGCTGGGCCAGGATCGAACCTGCCACGTTGAGGTCAGAAGGCCAGCGCCTTAACCGTCTGAGCCACTCAGCCCGGCATTATTATTATTATTATTATTATTATTATTATTATTATTATTATTATTATTATTATTATTATTATTATTATTATTATTACTATTATTATTTACGGCTCCATAGCTAAATGGTTAGCGTGCTGGCCTTTGGCCACAGAGTTCCCGGGTTCGATTCCCGGCAGGGTCGGGAATTTTAACCATAATTTGTTAATTCCCCTGCAACGGGGACTGGGTGTATGTGTCGTCTTCATCATCATTTTCATCCTCATCAAGACGCGCAGGTCACCTATGGGGGCCAAATCAAAATATCTGCACCTGGCGAGCCGAAGTCCTCGGCACATCCCGGCACTAAAAGCGATACGCCAATTCATTTTATTATTATTATTATTATTATTATTATTATTATTATTATTATTATTATTATTATTATTATTATTATTATTATTATTATTATTATTATTATTATTATTATTATTATTATTGTTAATCTCAAAGATGATAAATTTTCATCCTAACTGAACACTTGAGGGACAAGCCAATGTTACCAGTCATGAGGTAATTAGTGATAAATCCATATTCCATTTCTCTTCAGAACTTGGTGGAGAAGCCAGTACTAGATGACACGAGAGAAGTAAAGACGATTTATTAAATAGTTCATTTTCTCCTGATTTCGGAATCTGTGTAATCGCATACCAGTGGACACGAGATCAGTAAATAATATATTTAAAGGTTCAAAATTTCATTTATGGAGCTCGCTTAAGTGCGGCCAGTATCTAGTATTCTGGAGATAGTGGGTTCGAACCCCACTGTCGGCAGCTCTGAATATGGTTTTCCATGTATTCCCATTTTCACACCAGGCAAATGCTGGGGCTGTACCTTAATTAAGGCCACGGACGCTTCCTTCCCACTCCAAGCCCTGTCCTCTCCCATCGTCGCCATAAGACCTATCTGTGTCGGTGCGACGTAAAGCAACTTGCAAAATGTCATTCATTTTCGCTTAGGCTTATAACTCGGCAGACAAGCCAATACTACCAGTCGCAAGATTTACAAAATCTTACCCTTTTAGTTTTGCATGTGTTTTCACTTAAGCAATTGTCTGTTCGCATATGCCACATATTCTTATCTTACCATTCTTCTTCGGACAGGGCTCTCCTATCCATAGCTTTAGCTATTGTTCCCCTCCAGGTTGCCCTTCGTCTCTCTCGACCTCTTCTTCCAGATGGACAAAAGTTGAGCAAACACTGACCTTCACTGTTCCTCCAAACCTCGGACATGTCCATACCATCTCTGTGCTTGAGCATCAATCCTATCCGTAACCGGTTCTTCAGCATCCACCTTTATTCTTACATATTCATTTCTCATTCGATCGAAGCTCATGCTCCGCCGTAATTTGTCCGTTTCCACAGCCATTGTCTCTCGTTTAGTGTCGAACACTCCGAGCCATATGTCAGAATACTCTCAACCACTACACGCAGCACAACTTCCTTTGTTCATTTGGATATACGCCGTCTCCAGAATATTTCATTTAAAGATCTAATTACTACCTTTGCATGAATTACCCTGTGGGATATATCCACATCACATTGGCCAGTATTCTCCATCAGAAAACCCAAGTCTCTGAACACATCCACATTTCTCAAAATTCAAATCCTCACCTTTTTTACTTCCAGCAAGAAGCTATTCTGTTTTATTGAAACTGACTGATAATTCCCAGTGTCTACATGCATTCTCTAACATTGTTTGATACTAGGGATTATCCTATCCAGATCTATAAAACAGTAGTGTATGTAAGCGCTAGGGGCTGCCTGGCCGAGGCGGTAAAGGCGTGCTCGGTTCGCCCGGAAGGACGTGGGTTCGAATCCCCGTCAGGAAGTCGTAACATTTAAGAAACGAGATTTCCACTTCCGGAGGTGCATATGGCCCTGAGGTTCACTCATCCTACACCAAAAATGAGTACCAGGTTAATTCGTGGGGGCAAAGGCGGCCGGGCGTAGAGCTAACCACTCCACCCCATCAAGTGCCGAGGTTACGGATATTGGAAGCCTTTACCTTCCACTCCTCCAAGGGCCTTCATGGCCTGTACGGAGGTGACTTTGGTTTGCTTTTTGTATGTAAGCGTTGATGCCGTATTGGCACACCCAAACTTCTGCACTGCCTATTCTAACAGACAAGAACAACTTCTAAATACCATTTCGACACAGATAATTTCTTAACTTGTAAACCATCATTCACTTAAACCTAAGCTCAGAACTTAATGGGAAAACCAATAGGCTACCAAGCCTACTAGTCATGGGAAATAAAGGTATGCGTATATAATATAATTCAGTTTGCTGTAATCAATCAGTCACTACTTATCTGCACTTAGGGCAGTCGCCCAGGTGGCATATTAATAATAATAATAATAATACTGTTATTTGCCTTACGTCCCACTAACTACTTTTTTGGTCTTCGGAGACGCCGAGGTGCCGGAATTTAGTCCCGCAGGAGTTCTTTTACGTGCCAGTAAATCTACCGACACGAGGCGGACGTATTTGAGCAACTTCAAATACCACCGGACTGAGCCAGGATCGAACCTGCCACGTTGGGGTCAGAAGGCCAGCGCCTCAACCGTCTGAGCCACTCAGCCCGGCAGGTGGCATATTCCCTGTCTGTTATTTTCCTATCCTTTTCTTAAATGATTGCAAAGAAAATGGAAATTGATTTAACATCTCCCCTGGCAAGTTATTCCAGTCCTTAACTCTCCTTGCTATAAACGAATATTTGCCCCAATTTTTACTCTTGAATTCCAAGTTTATCTTCATATTGTGATCCTTCTAACTTCAGACCTTGGTGGATAAATTAATGCCAGAGTGTCAGTCTCGAAATAAGTAGGCTAATGGTAGGCCTAATCGTATAAATAGCAAAATGGCATAATGGTGGACAGGTCAATGCAAGAAGTCACACAATTAGTAAAGGTAGTACCTTAAACGTATAAAATGACGTCAATTGTCCTTTTTTCTTCACAAGTTGCTTTACGTCGCACCAACACAGATATGTCTTATGGTGAAGATGGGACAGGAAGGGCTAGGAGTCAGAAGGAAGTGGCCGTGGTCGTAAGTACGGTATATCCCTAGCATTTTTCTGGTGTGGAAAACCGTCTTCAGGTCTGCCAACAGTGGGGTTCGAACCCACTATCTCCCGAATGCTGGATACTGGCCGCACTTAAGCGTCTGCAGCTACCAAACTCGGTCGCCCATTATCAACTAACCGTAAGTTCCGAAACGGACGGACAAGCCATCATTATAGTACGCCATCCCAAGTTCCCATTCAGCACCATGGAGCTCAGGGATCAAGAAAAGGTTCGCGTATTATACAAGCCACAAGAAAGTAAGACAATTTAATAAACAGGCCTACTTCATATAAAATTGTATTCATCTTCGCTCCTAACATTGCGTATCAATCATAAGAGGAACGAAATTTGATTCCTTTAACACAAAAATTGTTATCTACCTCCTCTGAAGCGCGGAACCTCGCAGACAAACCAATACTACCAGCTATGAATTGCCATCGTACTAGTGTCCGTCTTTTGGAGTTATCTGCAGTACGTGACAAAGCAGTAGCTGTATAGCACAAGCAGATGCAAGTTGTCGTCAATATTCGTCGGAGATTATTATAATGAACGTGGCAGTTCGCTACAACAAACTACAGTAACACACACAAGCTCTGAATGCCTACAATAAACCGTAATGTCCAACTACATAAACGACATTTCTAGTTCCCTTGTTGAATTTTACTTCTGATAACTCTAGTTCAGTTCAAACATGCAAATGACGGGTGCAATTTACCTAGTAAAGGAGTGGAAAATAATCTAAGTTACTGTGTTCTACTGGATATGTCCGTGTAATGTTATGTAACAGAGATCACAAGCTGGTTTCATTTTATGATAATTACAAGTATATTGTACACAAGAAGAAACTAAATTCATGAATAAAATAGAGAGCAAGGTAATACTTGTTCAAAGCGTAGGATTAGAGTAGTCTTATGACTGACGTGTCGTGGTGGTTGTTTACTTTCTTGTCATGTAAAGAAATATGGTCTGGATTGTGATTTCCAATTTAGGTACTGAACGAAAAGTCTAATAGACAACCCAAGAGTCTGTCAAGGATATCAATACTATCGGAATAACATTATTTTTGATGTCACTACATTTATGATTTAGAGATTTAGTATTTAGTATTTTTTAATTTCATTATTTATTATTTACTTTATTTATTTATCAATAGCTCAATAGCATAGCGTGCGTGCCTCTCACGAGATTTTAATTCTAGTCTGAGTGCTGGAACGTGATTCACTAAGCCTTGTGAGACCAACTATTGGTCGAAAAACTTTTCATCATCAGAATGTTGGCCGGCATTGACGGAGAGTTGATGGTATACAACATCTAATCACTAGATTGCGTGCCGAAAGCCTAGATTCAGTTCCAAAATTCTTTGCAGTGTTCATATGGAGTTTTAACTGCGTGTGGCCTCAGGAGAGGCCTGGTGCAGGTCTTTCAATTTGACGCCTTATATTAATGTGGAGTGAGGGCATATGACGCTGTTGATGACAATTTGTACGTCGCATGGGGACTTCAAGCCCTTTGGACAACAGGATTTTGACCATCGCATTTCCTATTATCATATCACGTTATTCGCTTCATCTCATAAACTCCTCTGATGAGGTTACCGTCAGGACGGCCATCCGGTCGTAAAACCACACTACAAAGATTCATCTGATTTCATACGCAACCCCGTATAGAAAAGGGTTAATATTTGTACATTCGCAATTATTATCATTATTATTATTATTATTATTATTATTATTATTATTATTATTAGATCTTTAGGATGTATAACCTCCACCTGAAAAATTACGCGTCATGATGAAAGGCATTCGGCATCCTTAACCAAAATCGAAAATAACTGTGAAAATTCATTTTATAATCTGGCTGAATGATTAGCGTTAAGGCCTTCGCTTCACAGGATCCAGTGTTGATTTCCCCACTGGTTCCTGGATTTTACTTGCGTTTGGTTTGGGGATTGAATGTTTGTGATTGTTCCAGCACACCTCCCTTCATACACTACCAAAAACCTTACACAAAAGCAATAATAAATAGCCTACAGCCCTCCACATATCGCAATTGTCAAGAAGGACATCCGGACAAGAACAAGTCAGCGCTGGAAACACACATCGCATCCAAGACCTCACTATTGCGTGCAAAAAGTGACGTAAGAATATTTAAAAAAAATCGTTATGCTCAATCTGAAATGGAATGGATAACTCTTTCGTAGTTGGCTTTGTGCGTAGAAGCCTGTATATTGATGTCTTCTAAAACCTCCTCTTCCTATCCGTTATTTTCCTTAGGACTTATTACGCCTCCCAGCCACATATAGATATACAGTCCATCAGAACAAAGTTCGTTGTGTTCATTTTCCTCTGCTAATGTCTAAAGGAAAGTGAACCTTGAACAAATTGTACCGTAGGAGTGCGTAAATTCTCCATGCAGACAACATCCTTACAACGCGGTATGTTAAGGTCCATTTTCCTTTGCACAATAGCATAGGGAAATGTACTCAACGAAAATTATTCTGATGGACTGCATTTAAACATGTGGCTAGGAGGCGTGACCAGTCTTAAGGAATATTATGTGTAGGAGCATTGGGACATACGAAGTTTATAGAAGTAATCAATCGATATTTGTGAAATACAGAGAAATAAAACCGCGTTACGGACGGATTCTGAAGCTGAAGAAATTGAAGAAAAGAAAGAATGCAAAAAGATGGGTTCTAGACAAGTTGAAAGAAAAGAGCGTGAGGGATTGTTTCAAGGAACACTTTTCAAAAGGACTAAATGAAATGGCTGAAGGAAACACAATAGAGGAAGAGTGGATAGTCATAAAAAATGAAGTCAGCAGGGATGAAGAAATGTTAGGAACGAAGAAAAGATCAACTAAGAATCAGCGGGTAACTCAGGAGATAATAGACATGATTGATGAACGACGAAAATACAAGAATGCTAGAAATGAAGAGGGCAGAAAAGAATACAGGTGATTAAAGAATCAAGTGGATAGCTGAAGGAGAAGTGCAAGGATGTCGAAGGTTGTATGGTCCCAGGAAAGGTAGATGCTGCATAAAAAAAAATCAAGGAAATGTTTGGAGAAAGGATATCTAAGTGTATGAATATTAAGAGCTCAGATGGAAAGCCACTTCTAGGGAAAGAAGACAAAGCAGAAAGATGGCAGGAACAAATCCAACAGTTGTATCAAGGTGAAGATATAGATGATTTGGTTCTAGAACAAGAAGAGGCTGTTGATGCTGATGAAATGGGAGACCCAATTTTGAGGTCAGAGTTTGAGAGAGCTGTGAGTGACCTAAATAGGAACAAGGCACCTGGAATTGATGACATTCCCTCTGAATTACTGACTGCCTTAGGATAAACCAGCATGGCAAGGCTATTCCATTTAGTGTGTAAGATATATGAGACAGGAGAAGTCCCATCCGATTTTCGGCAGAATGTTGTTATACCTATTCCCAAGAAAGCCGGTGTTGACAGGTGTGAAAACTATCGCACCACTAGTTTAGTATTTCATGCCTGCAAAATTTTAACACGTATTATTTACAGAAGAATGGGAAAACAAGTTGAAGCTGAGTTGGGAGAAGATCAATTTGTCTTAAGAAGAAATGTAGGAACACGTGAAGCAATCCTGACCTTACGTCTGATCTTAGAGGAACGAATCAAGAAGGACAATCCCACGTACATGACATTCGTAGATCTAGAAAAGCCATTCGATAATGTTGATTGGACGAAGCTATTTAAGGTTCTGAAGGTGATTGGGATCAGATACCGAGAACGAAGAATTATCTACAATCTGTATAAAAATCAGTCTGCAGTGATAAGAATTGAGGGCTTCGAAAAGAAGCAGCAATCCAGAAAGGACTGAGGCAAGGCTGCAGTTTGTCCCCTCTCCTTTTCATTGTTTACATAGAACAGGCAGTAAAGGAAATCAGAGAGAAATTTGGAAAGGGAATCACAGTCCAAGGAGAGGAAATCAAAACCTTGAGATTTGCCGATGATATTGTTATTTTATCTGAGACTGCAGAAGATCTCGAGAAGTTGCTGAATTGTATGGATGAAGTCTTAGGTAAGGAGTACAAGATGAAAATAAATAAGTCCAAAACAAAAGTAATGGAGTGCAGTAGAACAAAGGCAGGTGAGGCAGGAAATATTAAATTAGGAAATGAAGTCTTAAAGGAAGTAGATGAATATTGTTACTTGGGTAGTAAAATAACTAACGATGGCAGAAGTAAGGAGGACATAAAATGCAGACTAGCACAAACAAGGAAGAGCTTTCTTAAGAAAAGAAATTTGCTCACTTCAAACATTGATATAGGAATTAGAAAGGTGTTTTGAAGAGTTTCGTGTGGAGCGTGGCATTGTATGGAAGTGAAACATGGACGATAGCTAGCTCAGAACGAAAGAGAATAGAAGCTTTTGAGATGTGGTGTTACAGAAGAATGCTGAAGGTGAGTTGGATAGATCGAATCACGAATGAAGAGATACTGAATCGAATTGGTGAGAGGAGATCGATTTGGTTAAATTTGACGAGAAGAAGAGAGAATAATAGGACACATCTTAAGACACCCAGGACTTGTTCAGTTGGTTTTTGAAGGAAGTGTAGGTGGTAATAACGGTAGGGGTAGACCAAGGTATGAATATTACAAGCAGATTAGAGCAGATGTAGGATGCAGTACTTATGTAGAAATGTAAAGGTTAGCACAGGATAGGGTTAGTTAGTTTTATTTTTTTAAGAACGAAACATGTTATTCTTTATTTAATAGAGTTTACTTATTCCTACTATAATAACGTGTTGGTTTTATTACATGTATGTTATGTTCTAATATTTATACTGAAATTGTGTCAGGAAGGCTGGAAAGATTTAAAGTTTACAGTTAAACTGATTCGACACCGAAAATTATGGCTTCCTTTTTAACAAGCAATAATGTTCAACTGTTCAATTTTATTAAAAATACCTAGTCAAATCTTAAATGAGGCACAGTAAAATGTCTTTCAGTGTGAAGAACCGAATCTCGTCTTTTCGAGTAGTTGCGACTCTCATCCCATCACGTAGCTTGTTCTAACTCTTTCTTCCAGTCGGTTCTGCTATTTTGTCTCCCACGACAAATCTGGACATCTATAAGCATGCTGTTCAACCCAACCGCACAAATTAATCCCATTTGTTTTGAGAGAGGCACAAGCACTTCTCAACATGATGCCGGCGCCGTTATCGGAAAGCGCCGACCGGAGACGCTGTGTTGAAGCAGCAAGACTGGGCTGAAATATCCCACAATGTTGTGTGCCTTGCTCCATAAATATTTATACCTTAACCCGCAGCTGAACCCTTGAACCATTTTCTGGAAGTATCTGTAATGCACGAGCTCTGTTGTCTCCACAGTGTAGGCTTGAAAAGGACATTGGCCACAGTACGAGGTAACAGTATTGTATTTGATCTATCTGTCTGTTAAGTTTTCAGCCTAGAGACTGCCTTGTTGCTGAAATAGCCCCACTACAGAGCGAGGTTACCGTGCGGTTAGGGGCGTGCATTCGGTAGATAGTGGTTTCGTACCCCGCTGTCAGCTGCTCTAAAGATGGTTCTCCGTGGTTTCCCATTTTCACACCAGGTAAATCCTGGGGCTGTACCCTAATGAAGGGGAACGGTGAATTCTTTCCCACTCCCAGAGCCTTCCTGTCCCATCGTCACCGTAAGACCTATCTGTATACGCGCGACGTATCGCAAATTGAAAAATAACCCTGCACCGCCAAATGTTACATTGTTATATGAAAACCGTAAAAAACGATTGCGGCACTAAAGTGGCGTATAAATCATGACGAGGTGTCAGGTAGTTTACCATCGCTTTCATCCCTAGCTCAGAAAGTGGTAGCCTATACCAGCGTTTTCATCATATCCATATGCACTAGCCGTGCTTCGGATGCCATTGATCAACACTACCCATACCTCAGCACCTTCCATTTTCACACCAGGCGAATGCTTGGGCTGTACCGTAATTAAGGCAACAACCGCTTCCTTCCCAATCCCAGCCCTTTCCTATAGAGTTCACAAATGGGAATGAGATTTTAGTGGAAACTACATTTTGTTCTGGTCTGTGCCAGGTGACAGATACTTAAACACCGCGAAACAGTAACAGTCCAAATTATATCTTATCACGCATAATATTCGTCTTTCAAAGGTGTTAACGAAAGTCTTACGAGGAAACAATATTTGAAGGGTTAAACCTTAAAACACATGGTGGTATGCATGGATGGAGGTGAAGTAATCTTAGGATTGGGACCAAGCGTGTCGCATAGTTGATAAGCCCTGGTCTTCTCTGCACAAAGTGGGGTATTCGTATCCTAGCGCAATCTGTTGTTATTGAAGGACCTAGCGAGTTCACCGCGCGACAGTGAGTTTACACTCGAGAGATATTGAATTCGAACCTCACCGTCGGCAGCACTGAAAATGGTTTTCCGTGGTTTTTTACTTTCACACCAGATAAATATTCGGGATGTGCCTTAATTAAGGCCACGCCCGCTTCCTTCCCACTTCTAGACCTTTCCTATACCATTGTCGCCGTAAGATCTACCTGTGTCGGCGCGAGGTAAAGCCAATTGTAAAAAAATAGGGAAGGGAGCTTGAATGTGCGGGTATCCTGTAAGTAGATTCATTATCCAGTTTAAAGGACCAGTTTTCTGAGCAAATCGCGATTCATTAAAAATCTTCTAACATCTATAGCAAAAAATAGAAGCAAAGGACATAGTTTTATAACTATTATATTCTTAGACTTGGTTGGAATGTCTTTATTCTTTCGAACTAATATGAAAAACTTGCCACCTTTTAATGTATTCGAAAATATTTCAAACGTTGGTTATCTCTACATGATGTACATAGAATACATTCTAATACCTCCGATTATATTGTATCGCCTACAACAACATGTGACAGTTTTTGAAGGCTATGTATTCGATGTATTTAAATCGTGAGGAACATGTAAATAATATACAGAGAACAACGGCATGTTCAAAACCAGACATCAACGAAATAGTAGTTCAGCTGATGGTAGAAGTTCCCATTCAAAATTCTATGTCTGTTTCGAAAAATACATATTTTCTATGTGCTTTGTGTTTGTAATATTTTTCTATGGGTATTGTGGCATTGTATGGAAATGAAACATGGACGATAACTCGCTCAGAAAGAAAGAGAATAGAATCTCTTGAAATGTGGTGGTACAGAAGAATGCTGAAGGTGAGATGGATAGATCGATTCATGAATGAAGTGATACTGGATCGGATTGGTGAGAGGAGATCGTTGTGGATAAATTTGACGGGGAAAAAATATATATTTTTTTGCAAGTTGCTTTACGTCGCATCGACACAGATAGGTCTTATAGCGACGATGGGACAGGAAAGGGCTAGGAGTAGAAAGGAAGCGGCCATGGCCTTATTAAAGTACAGCCCCAGCTTTTGCTTGGTGTGAAATTGGAAAACAACGAAAAACCATCTTCAGGGCTGCCGACAGTTGGGTTCGAACCCAGTATCTCCCGAAAACTGGATACTGGCCGCACATAAGCGATTGCAGCTATGGAGCTCGGTAATGACGAGAAGAAGAAGACACCCAGGAGTTGTGCAATTGTTTTTTTGTGGGAAGTGTAGGGGGAAAGAACTGTAGGGGTAGACCAAGGAATGAATATGACAAGCAGATTAGAGCAGATGTAGGATGCAGAAGTTGTGTAGAAATGAAAAAGGTTGGCAAAGGATAGGGTAGCACGGAGGGCTGCATCAAACCAGTCCGTGGACTGATAACTCAAATAACAACAGGGTATAAATGCATTTATCATACTTCCTATGCAGGGGCGAACCAGGGCTTCTACCGACTAAGCCACTCAGCTCAGTCATATTGCTTTCATTTCTTGACCGGGTCCTCTTCCTCTCTTACTAGTCAGCGCTTTAGTTAGTTTCCTGAAACTGAGTGAATGCTGTTGCAGCCCTCAGACTGGTCTGGTCAGGAATCGAATCTGAGGCCTCCGGGTAAGAGTCGGGCAAACTGCCACTACAATATGGACTGGCCGAATAATGTTGATAATTCTGTGTAAAAGAAAGAGGTGATTAATTCTATTCGGAAGATGGTGAGTTCGAACACCACCGTCGGCATTCTTGTAGTTTCCCATTTTCACATTAATTACTAAGGCCACGGCCGTTAAATCCCTGGCCATAGCCTTGTCTCATTCTTGTGTCCTGACTTAGAAAATATATTAGAGCTAGCAAAGGAGATCTGAGAGAACCATAAATTGCACTCACACCATCCGTACCTAATAAATAAAGGTCTCCTGGAGTTACGAATATATAACTTTAGTGAAAGTTGAATGTTTAAATATTTTAAATTTTTTTGAATTGTCGAAGCAAAGGGCGAGTTAGCCGTGCGGTTAAGGGCACGCAGCCGTGAGCTTGCATCCGGGAGATAGTGGGTTCTAACCCCACTGTCGGCAGCCCTGAAGATGGTTTTCAGTAGTCTCCCATTTTCACACCAGGCAAATGATGGGGCTGTACCTTAATTAAGGCCACGACCGCTTCCTTCCCACTCCCAGGCCTTTCCTATCCCATCTTTGCCATACGACTTATCTGTGTCGGTGCAGCGTAAAGCAAATTGTAAAAAAGAAAAACTTCTTCGCATCACGTTTTCTTTACAGGTAGTTTTACGTCGTACCGACTCAGATAGGTCTTATAGCGACAACGGGACAGGAAAGGGCTATGAGTGGGAAGGGAGCAGCCGTGGCCTTCATTATGGTACAGCCCCAGCATTTGCCTGGTTTGAAAATGGGAAACAAAGGAAAACCATCTTCAGGGCTGCCGACAGTGGGTTTCGAACCCACTATCCCCCGAATACTGAATACTGGCCGTACTTAAGCGAGTGCAGCTATCGACCTCGGTCGCATCTCTTTTACTCTGCACTAAATCGTTAAGTGAGTAGATCGGAACTAGAGTGTTCTGAGTACGAGTCCAAGATTGCAGTCTTCGTCTCGGCAAAATAGTCACTAGAATTGAAGCTGTCCGCCTCTGTCGTGTAGGGGTTAGTGTGATTAGCTGCTACCCGAGGAGGCCAGGGTTCGATTCCCGGCTCTTCCACGAGATTTGAAAAGTTGTATGGGGGCTAGAACGGGGTTCACTCAGCCTCAGGAGGGTTCGATTCCCACCTCATCTATGCTCGAAGTGGTTTTCCGTGGTTTCCCAATTCTTCTCCAGGCAAATGTCGGGATGGTACCTAACTTAAGGCCACGGCCGCTTCCTTCTCTCTTCCTTGTCTATCCCCTCCAATATTTCCATTTCCCCACAAGGCCCCTGTTCAGCATACCAAGCGACGCCGCCTGGGTGAGGTACTGGTCCTCCTCCCCAGTTACATCATCTCGACTCAAAGTCTCACACTCTATGACGCTGCCCTTGAGGTGACAGGTGTGGGATCGCTTGCTGAGTTCGAGGGAATAACCAACCGTGGAGGGTAAAAGGAGAAAGAAAGAAAGAAAGAAAGAAAAATGAAAGGAAAAGCCTACTTAATTCGATAATTCTCATTCAACAGCTAAACATTATGTTGATAGATTCAGTACGATGTGTTCATTAATGAGTAAAGAGTCGTTGTGTCTGCGAAAACCACTGTGTAAAATCCTTCAGCTTAGAAATTTGGGCGGTGAAATTCAGTCCTCTAAAATTTAATATTGTGCATGCTACCACTATGAATTCATATTCAGAATGCTATTTGTACTGCGGGTCAGTATATCTCCAAAACATTGTTACATAACGATTTTGGCAAGCGCCAACGACGGTATACACTTGAAGCAATTTCGCTTGTAGCCTATAATTTGTGGGCACGGTGCAAGTTGATCATTTTACCCTCGCTCTTCTGTGTGTATTTGCTCACTGTTCTTACAAACAGTAGGCCCTATATTACTCCTGAGAATAACTTTCATTGTTTCAACTTTGCCTTGGAGCAGGTGCCTGCCGCCACTCAACCAAGAAAGCGACATACAGTTCCAATACTTCAGCTTCTAAAAATCCTACTCTTTCTTATACGTATCCGTAACATACTGCATGTTGATCCGCAGAAACAGACAGCTAGGGAGCTGTGATACGATATTGACAGCCAGCGTGTTGCAATATACTGCATACCCCGAGCACTTGGAAGAACAATGGCTGCTATTGAAATGCAGGTGGGGGGACCAACCTGACGATTTCATATGCAAACTTTATGTACGAATTCTCCCCTCCCTCTCGCCCCACTGTACAGGCTCCAGTACGATCTTCCTTTATCTTCCTTGTCTCTGCTATTCCCTTCCTGACACTGCTACTCTCTTGTGAATACAAGAGAATGAAACCCCTTCCACTCCTCCCCATCCTTATTTTATTTCTGCTTCTGTTTTTCCATTTTCATATTTCTCTCCGAACAGATCCGCAAATTTTTTCATGCATGAGAAAGTGGAGTTATTTAAGAAACCAGATGATAAAGGATGGATGATCTGTAGTTTGGGAAATTCATTTTCTTGTTTAATATTAATTAGGAGAAGGAGGTGACCTACGTCCATCATGCCATGAAATACGAGATGACGACGACGACGACGACGATGATGATGATGATGATTATGAAGATGATGATGATGATGATGATGATGATGATGATAGCATTTAGCCGTCCGTTAAACTATAGTACTGCCGTTTTCAAAATTGACCTGCTTTTCTAGTTGGCGTAGAAAGTTTAATAGTAATAATAACTCCGCATTCTGAAGGAAATGGGCTTAGACAACAAAACGAGAGCTATCATTCAACAGACCTTAACCAGCACTACGTCCAGGGTGAAACTCAGGGGAGAAATTTCGAATGTCTTCGAAATCAAGACTGGTGTTAGGCAAGGGGACGGAATATCACCGCTTCTCTTCAACTGCGTTCTGGAGAATATATATATATATTTTTTTTGCTAGGGGCTTTACGTCGCACCGACACAGATAGGTCTTACGGCGACGATGGAATAGGAAAGGCTTAGGAGTTGGAAGGAAGCGGCCGTGGCCTTAATTAAGGTACAGCCCCAGCATTTGCCTGGTGTGAAAATGGGAAACCACGGAAACCATTTTCAGGGCTGCCGATAGTGGGATTCGAACCTACTATCTCCCGGATGCAAGCTCACAGCCGCGCGCCTATAAGCGCACGTCCAACTCGCCCGGTCTGGAG
This sequence comes from Anabrus simplex, assembly GCF_040414725.1. Classification (NCBI taxonomy): domain Eukaryota; kingdom Metazoa; phylum Arthropoda; class Insecta; order Orthoptera; family Tettigoniidae; genus Anabrus; species Anabrus simplex. Next base: position 207,689,348 of record NC_090265.1, read on the forward strand.
AATATCATTCGGGAATGGCGCAAGGAGATGTGCAAGGAAGAGGTTGAGAATGGCCTTAGAATAGGATATAAGAAAGATGATCTTATCATAGACTGCCTAGCTTTTGCAGATGACCTAGCGATATTTTCTGATTCCCTAGATACTGCTGAAAAACAAATTAACCAACTGAGAATCCAAGCAGCAAAAGCTGGCCTCCAAATCTCTTTCCAAAAAGCAGAGTTTATAACCAACATCAAGCCAGCTCCCAGAGAGCTCATTGTGGAACAGGGAAAAATCAAGCAGGTGGAAAAGTTCAAATACTTAGGCGAGTGGATAGTACCTAACAACTCTGAGAAAGAAGCAATCATGTGCAGATCAACAAGATGGAGGTGGTATATCAGCTGACTAGGAATGTCTACAACAAAAGATCAGTGTCCATCAACGCCAAGCTTAGGCATTATTGTTCGGTTGTACGCCCAGAAGCACTGTACGCAGCAGAATACCTTGCAATGAACAGAAAAGGTCTGATGGAGAAGCTAGAAGCTAAAGAAAGAAAAATCCTGAGAAAGATTCTTGGACCAATCAAAGAAAGTGGTGAGTACAGGAGACGACACAACAGCGATCTGTACCAGCATGTGGAGAGGATAACGGACACGATTCGGAAAAGGAGGATTAATTTTTATGGTCATATAGCACGCATGAGCACACAGAGACAGACCAATAGGATCTTCTTCTACTTTCTTAACAAGAAAACCAATGGACCCTGGTTTATCGAAGTTGAAAAAGACCTTCAAGAAATAGGAATCACACTCGAAGACATCCAGAAACGTGCTCCTCTCCAGAAAAAGCTCAAGGGATACAAGAAGTTCCAAGAAAGACCAAAGTTAAAACAGGCAAGAAGTGGACTGATGAAAGAAAGGTGGCTCACAGAACGAGAATGCGTGAGTACTGGGGAAGAATTAAAGCTCAAGGATGCAAACGGTTGAAATAACCTGGTCCACAGCAGGCCGAAACGAAGAAAGAAGAATAATAATAATGTTATTTGCTTTACGTCCCACTAACTACTTTTTAAGGTCTTCGGAGAAGCCGAGGTTCCGGAATTTAGTCCCGCAGGAGTTCTTTAACGTGCCAGTAAATCTACCGACACGGGGCTGTCGTATTTGAGCACCTGCAAATACCACCGGACTGAGCCAGGATCGAACCTGCCAAGTTGGGGTTACAACGCCAGCGCCTTAACCGTCTGAGCCACTCAGCCCGGCCGTAGAAAGTTTCTTTAACGTGCTGCTAATTCCACAAGCATGGGTCACATACATCAAAACATTTGTATACATCAACCGATTGTGTCACGATCCGATCGCGAGGTCTTGAGCATAGAAGGTGAACTCCCTACAAACTGAGATACGCAGTCGGTTTCTATACAGGACAGTGTTTTTAGTTCCTTACTTCTTATAGAAAATGGAATCATAGAGTGGTTTAACGAACAGAAAGGGTTGGAAATGAATAAATATATATATATATGTGTATGTGTATGTGTGTGTGTGTGTAATATATATAGCCTACCACGTGGACCAACAGCCCCTTTTAATTCGGGAAGATACGCAACCCATCTAACACTGATAGTCCAAGGTTGACATTGCTCAGCTTGCTACCAGCAAATCAGCAACTTAAAATAAGGCAGACTTACAAACACGCCATTTACCGCTAATACGTACTAGTTAATAGGTTGTGCGAAGTGTTGTGTTGCGTCAGAACGCAATATGAACGTTGTAAAAAATGAATCAGAAATATAAATATAAAAATATAAATATAAAAAGGTTATTACATTCCGAGGTTGATGACCATGCTCTAGTCTAGAAACTTCTAATGAACTCTTAAAATGATTACAGACACAATTAATATTTACGTTATGGATGTAAGTGTAGATGAATAATATGAACAGCTACATTCTAGGCGAACCCAGTTTATAGTACGATATAAAGAGTCCTTCTCAAGGTCAAATAAAGGAATAATTCTTTGGAACAAAAAATAAATACGATGTAAAAGTACTGCTTCTTCTTTCGTCGTATCCTTAGTTCTAAGTAATCTTTCCAACTGAGTTTTTGAGAGGCTCGGCACATGAACGGCAGTTCGCAGCCTATTTATTGTCTATTCATAGTGTCCAAGTACGATTGAAATGAAGCAGTACGTGGAGGGAATATTGAAGTGCGTGTTAAAATTAACCTGCCTAGTTTGTAGAATGTTCTCCACGAAAATGATCGCAGAAAACGTGATTAAACCATTAATGATAAAGTGCGTATTAAATTAGTCTCCGCAGTGACCTTGGCTGTCAACTTGCATCAAACCCTGAGCAGACATTGCTGCCACGCGAAATATGTACTTACATAGGCCGCAACTGTACTGCTTGCTATGTAGACTCATTTCTAACGCACTGTACAATGGCAGATGGTGACAAAGTAGAGAGAGAATGGTATTGATTGTCCTGCTGAGTTCCGGAGTGACTAGTAATAAAGCGTTTGCTAATTAAATGCTTTGCGTAACGTCTTAGCACGCTCTTAGGTTCACATAATGGATTAATAAATACCATCATAAAATTTAATTTTACGAATCAAGTGACCACTTTTCTTAATGTTAATGGTGTTGTAAAATGTTTGCACTGGGGGAGATTGCACATAAGATAATTTATAACTCTAACAATGGGAGCATAATGAAGCTGGGCTGTATCTACGGGAAATTTTGAGTAAACGATTTTGTTGATAAAGACGTAACATCTAAAGGGATATTTAAATCTCAAACTATTAGACATTGTGGATTAATACTATTATGTTACAGCACTAACTTGATAACTAGTTTCTGGCACGTACTGCCTTTGTGCTACATTAAGTAATGATCCTAATATTAACAACTTTGAGATAGGCTCTGCACGAAGTGGGCGTAATAATAATAATAATAATAATAATAATAATAATAATAATAATAATAATAATAATAATAATAATAATAATAATAATAATAATAATCACTACCGTCACCACTAGATCACCTCACGTTCTGTAGGGCCAAGGTTCTTCGTGGTCCTTCTTCACCCATATCCGTTCTTTCCCAGGTCCATACACTTGTCTTTCTGGACTCTATGGTTTCGATAAATCGTCCAAGAGCCTCTTTCCACTTTGTTCCTGGTATACCGGGACACGTTTTATTTTCAGATTCTCATAATGATGTGAACATCCACTCTCTTGCATTCGCACTAAGTGGTCTGTTCACCTCAACCTAGATAATGTCACCTCTTCACTTACAGATTCTTTGCGCTATGGAGCCACTTCTCATATCTTTCAGCTTAATCCGGCATATGATTCTAATGGATTTATTTTCTACCACCCGAATTTCCCTTCCCTCAGCTTTCGTGAGGTTGACGATCTTCAGTCAATAAAGTAAGCGAAACCTAACATATGCGATGTACAGTGTTCACGTAAGTTTAATTTGAGCCTAGGTTCGTACACCATTCCAGAAATTCATAACCCTCCAAGTGTTACTTATTTTCCTCCTAAGCTCCCCATTCTTTATAGCAACAGCACTAAATCTGCTTCTAGTGTGACTATAATGGTAAACTTGTCTGAATATCACAAAATTCTCTTTCACACAGCCTGATTCCGCGATTTCCTCGTCTCCTCGTTAATTTTAAGACCGTCTATTCTCTCAAAATTTTCTGCTTATTCGCCATAACATTGCGCCTAAGAACATCCATTGAAGTGGCCGTCAAAACCAATCTGTACACATTAGTTTGCCATGTCACACAATCTGTTCATTTGTCTTGCTGATGAATTCTATTAAGTCAAAACACTTCCTTCGAGTAGGCTACACGTGATGTTAAAGTCATCCGTAAGAACAGAAACGGTTCTTACTCTTCCTAGAGTCCTATAAATGATATTTGATATAATGCAGATGTCCATCAAAATAATAATAATAATAATAATAATAATAATAATAATAATAATAATAATAATAATAATAATAATGGCTTTACGTCCCGCTAACTAATTTTTCGGTTTTCGGAGACGCCAACGTGCCGGAATCTTGTCCCGCAATGGTTATTTTACGTGCCAGTAAATCTACCGACATTAGGCTCACGTATTTGAGCACCTTCAAATACAACCGGACTGAGCTAGGATCGAAACTGACCAGTTGGGGTCAGAAAACCAGAGCCTCAACCGCCTGAGCCACTCATCCCGGCATCAAAATGAACCCTAAATACATTATTCTGTAGGAGTTTGTAAATTCCTCGTAGATACAACATTCCTACAGAACGGTACGGTAAGGTTCGTTTTCCTTTACACATTGGCATAGGAAAATGATTACAACGAAAATTGTTGTGATGGACTGGATGTCGAAATATGACTGGGAGGCGTGACTAGTCTGAGGTCAGCGTGCTGGCCTTTGGTCTCAGGGGTCGCTGGTTCGATTCCGGGCAGGGTCGGGAATGTTAACCATCATTGGTTAAATTCGCTGGCACGGGGGCTGGGTGTATGTGCCATCTTCATCACCATTTCATCCTCATCACGACGCGCAGGTCGCCTACGAGTGTCAAATCAAAAGACCTGTATCTGGCCGGGTAATCCCCGCACTAAAAGCCATACGCCATTTCATTTTTAAAATTTTTGTTTTACTATTAGGACCTAATGGTTGGCACAAAAGTATTAATAACCTGCACGGTTATATTGAAAATACGCACAAATCAATCCATCCAGCTTTCTCTTACGTACAGCAAAATTACAGAACTACGATGGCGGGTAATGCATTTTTGTTGAGATGTGTGATCTAATCGGGAAAGTCCGACTCGTTGGCTGAACAGTCAGCGTACTGGCCATCGGTTCAGAGGGCCCCGGGTTCGATTCCCGGCCGGGTCGGGGATTTTAACCTTAATTGGTTACTTCCAATGGCACGGGGGCTGGGTGTATGTGTTGTCTTCATCATTATTTCATCCTCATCATAACGCGCAGGTCGCCTACGGGAGTATAATAGAAAGACCTGCACCTGGCGAGCCGAACCCGTTCTGGGATATCCCGGCACTAAAAGCCATACGACATTTCATTTCATCGGGAATGGGTTTCTTCGTCATGGTCATTGTGTTAGTTTTTATGCGCCTATATTTTATATATCGGTGTCATTTGTATATGTTCTCTAGGAAATTTGTCAATATCAGAGTCTCTCCCTTGATACAATTCTCTTACAAGTACATTAATAATACTTGGAGAAGGAAGTGGTATAGAAAACAGAGGCCTGTGATTGGTGTAATTGATTCAGAACACTTGATAAGTCATTTGATATGCGACGAGAGTAAACATAGAACTAGAGACACTTTCCTGATAATGAACAAATGTTATAGAAACTACGTCAACGTCCAGAGAAACTTCATTGAAAGAAGAGTACTGTAGAGTCAATGGTGAAACATTAGTTGTTTCTACAAAAATAAATTCCTTACGCGTGACAATGAAGAAATAATAAATAATAATTGTACTGTAGACTGAAATTTCATGGACATCTCTTAAAAATGTCCCCCTGTGGGTGGGGGTGGTAGAATAACTTCCACAATATTCCCTGCCTGTCGTAAGACGTGACTGGAAGGGGACCCAGGGATTCTGAACTTGGGAGCGTGGGTTGGCAACCACGGGGCTTATACCTGAGTCCTGCTATTGCTTCCACTTATTTGTGCCTTGCTCCTCACCTTCTTCTATACTATCCGACCTTCATTGATGAAATCTTATTTTTGTCCGACCTCGACGCTATAAGAGCGTCACGCCTTTGGTGGCCCTAGTCTTTCTTTGACGATAGCTTAATTTTTCGAAATGTCTGATACCTTCCACTTTTTTTCTCAGGTTAGTGTTATAATAGGTGATAGTTCCCTAGTTGTACTTCCTCTTCAAACAATAATCACCACCAGTACCTCTTAAAAACGAGTGACTGTAGGTACAGAAATAACGTCTTTTCATCAAAATAAAGGTAACCACAAAATGAGACATGAACGAATTTAGATCAATCCAAAGAAGATCTATAATAGAGATTAGTTTCGAGAGAAGCTTGAATAATGTAAGGGATTCAAGGAAAAACAACGAACACGAACAAAAAGCATATAATTCTAGGAAAAGGGGAGGAATCTCAGCAAATGAATGAAGAAACTCTGTATATCTGTTAGGTCATCAGCCCGGAGGCTGGTTGGATCCTCAAAATAGTAACACCCACGATTATGCTGTTACAGGGAAACAGCAAAACACGATGGTGGCGGTAAAGATCCTCACAAAACATGATGAGGTGTGCGGTAGTTTGCCATTGTTTTCCTCACTGGGATGGAAAGTGCTATTGGAGCACAACTGGACCTACAATTATCCCCTTCCATACGATACAGACACACTTGTCGTGCTCTGAATGTTATTACTCAGCGCGACCCATACCTAAGCATCTTCCATACTGTTACAGCCAGAAATGAGTCTGAGACTTCAGTGGAAGCCAAAATTTGCTCTGGTCTATGCCAAGAGAAAGATGCAAAAATACTACATCCGTTAAGAAACAGTGAGGAGAAGTAACGACTAATGAGAAAACCAATTGGTTTCCGCTGACCACTGTAGCCAGTTTGGATACAATAATAATAATAATAATAATAATAATAATAATAATAATAATAATAATAATAATAATAATAATAATAATAATAATAATAATAATAATAATAGGAGTTTTCTTAAGTGCGGCCAGTATCCAGTATTTTGGAGATACGCAGTGGGTTTGAATCCCACTGTCGGCTGCCCTGAAGATGGTTTTTCGTGCTTTCCCATATTCACACCAGGCAAATGCTGGGGTGTACGTTAATGAAGGCCACGACCACTTCCTTTCCACTCCTAGCCCTTTCCTGTCCTATAGTTCCCATAAGACCTATCTGTGTTGTTGTGACGTAAAAGAACTCGCAAAAAAAAAAAGAGTTTTGCACTAATAAGGGTTTTAAGTGTGTCTAATACGAATTCCTCACATCTTAGCATTCTAAAATGTTAATGGATTGTGCGAGGATTTGATCCTGTACCTATGAGCATACGACACGAGAACCTAATGAGCAACACTACACTGCCAGTCAGGTAAGGGAGCGACGTGAATATTGGTTTCCCTTGGCTTTCCGTTCTGATTCCCAAGACTCGAGTTCCGTTGACTGGGTAGTGAAATTTTCACCTGAAATATCACATGGTACCAGGAGAAGCGTCCTGTCTTACCCAACTGCAAAACCCCAAAGTAGTCCCGTAGTCAAACGACTCAAGAAATAGCTCTGAAAATTGAAAGTACCTTAAACTATTTCCGATATTCTGAAACATCTTCTGGCGTGGTAAAACCCTTCTCTTAATCGTATTTGTAAATAATAATTCGAGAGGGATCCTTGCAAATTGCCATCATGGCATAAATTATACCTAATGTACCAAAGGCTTCCCTTTCCTCGCTTTCTTCCCACTTATTTAGTTTCCTTGTTTGCCAGCTAAATCCTTCATTAAAATCGGTAGTCAATTTTCTCAAGTCCTAGATTTTATCAAGTTTGCTAAACATTTGCTGTCGCTTCGTATTATGTATCGCAAATTAAGGCATTCCCATCCGAAGTTGGGTGCAGGACACATAGGCCTACTAACAAAATATTTCATAACTTTCAAAGTTTCCCTTTCGCTAGATTAGAGAAATGGCTTGCCTGACTTTAAAAAGTGCAGATAATTCTTGTTGAAACTTTTCCTTCATCGTAATACGATGCCATTTTCTCTGCTTCCTCTTCGCGCGCACCTCAGACCAGCATGGTGATGTCTGCATACATTTGTTTTGCATTGTCGCCAATCTCCATTTACACTCTTCGCTGCTGATGACGTCACGTCACATTGATGGGTAAGAAAAATGAAGACATTGACTTTTGTCGTGCAAGAAATTCCTTATCTTTTCAGAGCTACTTCTGCAGCCTCGTTTTCTTTTTCTGCCACCATTTTCTCCACTCAGACCAAGTTCCCGTCGCTTGCTCTTATCTTTCCTTTCACCCACTCTCTTCCTTACTTTCTTCTTATATCTCTTCTAGAAGCATTCATCTTTTATCCTCTTTATAAGAACCTCGCCTTCTCTCTTCCTCTAATCTCTACGACATAGGAATCCACTCCCACTGCGATAAGGGTGATGGACTTAACTTTTGAATCTCTTCCAATAACTTATTTCGTAATGCACAATACATTCCAAAGTTATTGTGGATTTTCTTTCAATAAAATTTGAGTAAGTTTCTAGAAATGGGAGAAAACGTATCTGAATACGAACTGTAAACACCAAAAGTATAAATATAATAGTCTATTTGACTATTTATTATGGATTCACGAATACAACTTCCAGACTTTTCTTTTTCTCCAGGATTGCGGTGGTGACGGGATAAGAAAGGGCAAGAGTAGGAAGGGTTGTAGTCGAGGTGTCAATTAAGGTAAAATTTCAGTGTTTTCATTGTATGAAAATGAACAACTACGAGGCTTCACGGCCTTTGAGTGTGTGGCACAAACTTACCGCCTCCCAAATCCAAACTTATATGCGGATACTCGGGATATACTGCGCAGACACCCCACGTAGTAACCTCCTCTCCTTACCTATTTTTGACACAAAGTAATCGTTATTAAGGGCATTTGTTTAAGTGAATATTCAGATTCCAACAAGGCATTGAACTCGAAATAAAGGTTATTTGGTCGTGTTGAGTTAATACAGTATGGTACCTAGCCTACATGCCGAAGAGATATTACATACAGAAAAAAAACCTAAAGAACACTGGTAGAAACCGAACACACATACTTCTGGTTTGACGTCGGATGATATACAGATAGTACTAGAGCACCTTTCTCATATACATGCAGGTTGCCCGTTGGTGTCAACTCGATGCACCTGCCCCGAGCCCCCGCCTCGGAAAATCATTCACCATTGTTATAATAATAATAATAATAATAATAATAATAATAATAATAATAATAATAATAATAATAATAATAATAATAATAATATCTTAATTGAATAGAAGTTTCTATTATGCCTTAATTTAGCTCTGGAAATGTTTTCTTGAACGAGCTAGTCCTTTTAAAATTTCAGCAGGCTTCTCTGGGTTCAATCCCACAATTTTTAACTTTGTAGGTTTCAGTCTAGCCTACTACAATACGTAAGCGGTCTATTGAAATATCCTTTCCACATGATGTAAGGAAATGGTATGCAAAATTTGAATGTTTTATTGATTTCGCAAAATAATCATAAAAAGAATTGTAATTATAACTTGAAGAACAAACGAAACCCCCCATGGCTCAACAGCCTAGAAGGGCCATGGCCTACCAAGTGTCCGCTGCTCAGACCGAAGGCCTGCAGATTATGAGGTGTCGTATGGTCAGCACGACGAATCCTCCCGGCCAATATTTTTTAGCTTTCTACCCCGGGTCCGCCATTTCACCGTCAGATAGGTCCTCAATTGGAGTCACGTAGGCTGAGTGGAACTCGATCCATGTAAATATCCCTGATCTGTCAGAGAATCGCACCCAGGGCCTCCCGGTAAGAAGCAGGCACGCTACCCCTACACCGCGCGGCCGGAAAACCTGAAGAAAATAATATTTCTTAAAACATGGCTTAATAGTGGATCAAGTCAGTTTCTTTTTTATTTTTATTTCTTTCTTTCTTCTTTCTTTCTTTCTTTCTTTCGTTCTTTCTTTGTGATATCGTCACTCCTATGACAAAACTGTGAATGGGATAATGTTCTTTTTATCCATTATTTCGCTTAAGACTGGTCACACCTCCCAGCCATATATAGATATACAGTCCATCAGAAAAATTTTCGTTCAGTTAATTTTCCTATGTGCATGTGTAAAGGAAAATGAACCTTAAATACTTCATACTCTGGGAGCGGGTAAATATGTCATTGGGCCGACGACGTTGATGTTAGGCCCCTTTAAGCAACAAGCATCATCATGAAATAGGTCATGAACACATACATTACTACAGTATGGCACCGTAAGGTTCATTTTCCTTTACACGTCAGCATAGGAAAATGAACTCCAAGAAATATGTTCATATGGACTACATATCGTCGTTGCCGGGACAAAACCTCCTATGTGATAATATTTTTGGAGATATACTGACCCGCAGCACAAACATTATAGTAGAGCGAGAATGCCTTGATGATATGCACTCAATATTGCACCTTAGCAGACAGAACCTTACCGGCCAAAGTTCTAAGCTAAAATATGTCACATAGGAGGTATTGTCCCGGCAGCGATTATATCCGTATGTGGCTGGGAGGCGTGGGCAGTCTTAACGGAAATTGTGCGTAGGAAGAACATCCTCACATTCGTGGATTTGGCACAGGATTGACGATATGTCTTTTAGTGGCGGGTCTGTCCGAACACATGTTCGGCTCTCTTCTTCTTCCTATTTAACGCTCATATCTATCTCGGGGTCTGTATAAGGGATGATGATAATGAGGGACGGGGTGAAACCCGATGTAGCCACGTAGTCTGCTACTGTCGAATAACATCAAGGGGTCTGCTTAAGACTTGACGTCCGCCTCCGACGGACCAATCACCATCAACATCATCATAACGCTCTTACAACACATGGACACTAGGGAGAAGTATGAATTGAATCCAGGCTTTTGGCACGCAGCCTAGTAATTAGACATGTTATACCACCACGCTGCGGGCCAAGATTATGATGATGAATTTCTTTTTCCACCAACGAGGCTCAAACCAGCTAACCACGGTGTCATACCATAGAGACTTGACCAGGCGAGCTGATAAAGTTACTAAAAGCCAGTGTGGAATTACTGCATTCTCTTGAAAGACACGAGAAGTAATAAAGCTCGTGTAGAACGGGCTGTCTGGCACACAGGGGCTGGTATTCCAAAGCACGATAAAGTTGGTGGAGATCCCGTAACGTGGTCTGAGCGAGTAAATATACATGTCTTACAAAACAACTTACAAGCCACGCATCGCAATAAATATTGGAATAAAACTTGCAGGCTCGTAGGATGGTTAAAGGGAGATGGGGGGGAAGCGGGAATCACAACTGTTTACATGCCGCTTCGGGAAGAGTATTGGTTAGAGATGCAGCAGGATACCCTCAGCACGGCTGGGGGGATTCTTCTGCATATCTAAAACAATATATTAGCGTTGAGTCAGAAGTGTGTTACCACGAGATGAATGCAATAAAATGTTCAGTGGAATCTAAAGTGTGTTGAGATATACACACTCCAAAGTGTATACCACGTTGCAAGTTCGATCCTGGCTCAGTCCGGTGGTATTTGAATGTGCCCAACTACGTCAGTCTCGTGTAGGAACATTTACTGGCACGTAAAATAACTCATGCGGGACAAAATTACGGCACTTCGGCGTCTCCGGAAACCGTAAAAGTAGTTAGTGGGACGATAAAACAATAACATAATTATTGTTTATACCACAAAGTGATTACCGGAATTTTTACATTGTGTTCATTCCTGATTTACTCTTTTGATATAGAATGACCGGACGAGTTGGCCGTGCGGTTAGGGGCGCGCAGCTGTGAGCTTGCATCTGGGAGATAAAGGGTTCGAACCCCACTGTTGGCATCCCTGAAAATGGTTTTCCGTGGTTTCCCATTTTCACACCAAGCAAATGCTGGGGCTGTACCTTAATTAAGGCCACGGCCGCTTCCTTCCCACTCTTAGACATTTGCTACCCCATCGTCGCCATAAGACCTATCCGTGTTTGTCCGACGTAAAGCAACAAGCAAAAAAAAAAAATGATATAGAATGCTTCTGTAATTTCGTTACAATGCTGCGTCCCCTGGTAAAAAAACCGTATGTCTCAAACAAGTGTATACTTGACTTCCTTCAATAATTTCAAAACTATAATAGCTAGCAAAAATATGGTAGCGGACATGATAAGAGTAAATTTCAAAGTATCTACTCAACTACCTTCCAAGATCAGATGGTCATGGTGTGTTGGTGATAACTGTTTTAAGGGAAAATGCAACGGTAAAACCATCCTTTATTAACAGTGATTAGAAGGGAAATCAAGAGCTCCACGCTGAGAAAAACGAGAGTATCGGCAAATGATAGGGATGTGTCCCGAAGGGCGAGAAATTGAAAAGAAGAAGAGTTGACCAAGGGAGGTCGTATAGGTAAGATGAAAGTGAGGAGCCGGACACAAGTACGTGGAAACAATGCCAAGCTACACAATGCTACACAAGGCGGGGGTTACCGTGAATGTTACTCTACCAACCTCACCCATAGAGGGAAAGGTCAGATGGCGCAGCAGTGAGGAATGTGAGTGTCTGCAAAGCTTGGAGGGTGCGGTAAAATTAATCAAAGTCACGACTGCGAGGTGCCGACATCTATTGATATCTGTAATACTATTTGTAAGAACACTTGATTAGGTGCATGAAATTTTGTAAAATAGTATCGAATATCGTGAAATTATCTTAAATGTTTCATTATCTTAATCTCAAGATGGTTCAAGCATACCTCAAATGAAAACAAGTCGAAGGAATGAGTAAACGGGAAAGGAGCAATGCCAAGATAACCAGACTGAGGAGCCTATGTAGTTGTAAGAAACCCGAGGTGGCCGAACACCACGAGCCGCAACCGAGTGAGCTTTAACTTATTCTACTGTTCCCGTTCACACTATGGAGTTAGATAAGTCTAAGACACAAGATGTAATCCCAAGGATGAAGATTCTGAATAGTATGATTTCACGAAATTTTCAAGAAAAAGTCTAGGCCGATGACCTAGATGTTAGGCCAATTTAAACAACAAAAACCTGAAAGTATAGTCTGATAATAAATAAGAAACCCCACCTCTGAACGTTCACTTATTTCTAGCATCCACCCAACACCCACGTGACGTATTCTACGCCCTAAAGACCTATTGTTTTGGCTTCAACACAGCCGCGCCCTTATTTTTCTATTCTTTACGACCTCCTTCCTTTATTTCCATCTGTGCATACAAGCAATTACACAAACTACTTTCATTTCTGTTACTTCCAGTCTATGCGTGAAAATTCACACCCAACCCACCCTGTGTACCCATAAAATAAAGTTTTAGGTAACGGTTGATATCGTGACCAGAGCAGAAGTCCCTCAGATTTTGGAGGAATCCGAACCACAGGACGTGAATGCTCAATTCAAAAATTCCACATGCTTTGCTTCACCGGTATTCAAAACCCCTAGGCCACGGAAACATAATACCGTCGGGTTGGAAAAGAACAAATGTTGACCAAGGGAGGGCGGATAGGGAAGATGAAGATGAGGGGACCGACACAAGTACGTGGAAGCAATGCCAGAATTAGTTAGCGTAACCGCGATCGTCAACCAAGGCTTCCAGCTTGAGAGCCCCGAACAACGCATTCAGTCACCTGTTACAACAGCCAGGGGATACCACTGATGTCATTCTACCAACCCAAGGCCATATGGTGCAACAGTTAGTGATTGTGCCACTCAGCTATCAGAACATTCCAATACCTGAACACTGACAAGTGCAGATAATTCAACCTGTGAATGTTTTCTTTTTAATTGATCGCACCGACACAGACAGGTCTTATGGGGAAGATGGGATAGGAAAAGGCTAGGAGTGGGAAGGAAGTGACGTTACAGCCCCAGCACTTGGCTGATGTGAAAATGAGAAACTATCAGGGCTGAAGACAGTGGGGTTCGAACCCACTATCTCCCGAAACCAAGCTGATAGCTACGTGACCCGATACGCACAGTCACTTGTCCGGTTGTTTCAGTCTGACAAAAAATGTTAAATCATTACGTTTGCTACACAACAATTCTCTTTCTTCCACTATTTTTGTTCTAATTACCTTCTTGAAATTCAACCTTCTTAGGATATTTCAAGAACAGCATCAGTATAGAACAAAAAAAAAAATAGATTTTCTGATTAAACTGGTCACGTCAATATCGAGGTACTAGATTGTTACTTTATGGAAAAGAAATGCACTTAAGATCAAGTCTGTGATATAACCACAATTACTAATAACATTTTCACTGCCTGTTTATTCTCACCCTGCTGTTTAATAGTCTTTAATAAATTATGACCGTAGACTATGAAGAGTAAAGGCGAAAGAACATTATCCCACCTGTCCGTTGTAATTACTTCAGAACAGAATTCCTTTACAAATAATTATCATTCTAGCCGAATCGGCAAGAAAAATCATATGCCATTGTCTGTAATAAACAACGTTTGATCCTGGATTCCGCATTATATACTATACTTTATTAAATTTCCACTTGTTACTTCATCTAAAATCCATACATCTGTGAACTTGACTACACTGGAGCAAATAAGTGTCTTAATGAATTGTGTGAGTTCGCGTTCTCGAAAGTAAACAAGCGATAAAATACAAGACTGAAGTTTACATGTAATGAACCTTTCACTTTTTGTAACATTCTCATCGCCAACTCAATCCTGGTCAACACTTTCTTACTTTATGTCTCTCACCACTAGCTATGGCGTGTAGCCTCTAGAGAGGCTTTGTGTACGTCTTTCGATCTGACGTCCTTTGGGTCTGGTATCATTCTGCTAATTTTGTAAGAATTAGGGCAATCCTGAATATTCAATTTTTGCAATTCGTAGCTTTAAATCCCTTTTATTTCAGTATTCTCAGTCTTAAGAGAATGGCTGTTAATAAGAGAGTGAATCTCAATCAATCAATCAATCAATCAATCAATCAATCAATCAATCAATCAATCAATCAATCAATCAATCAATCAATCAATCAATCAATCAATCAATCAATCAATCAATCAATCAATCAATCAATCAATCAATCAATCAATCAATCAATCAATCAATCAATCAATCAAGATATGGAGAGTGTTGTTATGAATTATATTCCTGGACACCAGAGGTTAATAATCGTAAATGCAAAGCGGTTATTTTGAAGTTTTTGTCGTATGCGACTTGTTTAGCTGCTGTCTACTTATGGATGCACTATTGTAAGTGTCTATTTCGCAGGAACGAAGATATGCTATGTGATAGTATTGTATGTGCAAGGAGAACCCAGCTGTAAACAATGGTAAATGATCCTACAACATTTCAACATTATCCCGTCCACCACACGCTTTATTGTATTTGTTCTTTCGATAGTTCACTATGGTCAAAATTGTCGATTCGTTCTGCCTTAAAGGTAGCAAAATATGCGCTTCAGCTGCTTCTTTCTGCTCACATGTAAAGTTAGTGAAATATCTCTTACGATGGTTTATCTCTATCGTCCATAATCAGTGTTTAAGTGATGACCGTTTCATGTAGGATACTTAGGACATATCGATGGCTTACTTCTAAAGCCTCGTATCTCCCAACGCACTTCCTATCCATTTTCTTCCTTAAGATTGGTCACACCTTCCAGCCACATATGGATGCACAGTCCATCAGAACAATTTTCGTTGTGTTCATTTTCCTATGGTTGTGTGTAAAGGAAAACGAACCTTAAATAACTTACGTTAAACTGTAGGAGTGCTTAAATTCGCAATAAAAACAACATCCCTACAATCCTGTATGGTAAGGTCCATTTTCCTTTACACATGTGTACAGGAAATAAACACTACGAAAAAGCTTCTGGTGGATTGCATATAAATATGTGGCTGGGAGGAGTGACCATTCTTAAGGAATATAATGGTAGGAAGAACATTGTAACATACGAGGTTTTAGAAGTAAGCCGACGATATGTCACTCACCTCATATACTTACGTGTGCATGGAGCTTGTCTAAGGTTACGAGTCAATGTGATCAATTGATGACTGTACTGGAGTTTCTATTTCCCACGTTAACTTTCCCATGCATTTGGGATCAACAGTGCAAAGAGTTCAGTTTCAATTCTGGCCAAGGTTATACGGCTTGATATCTTTGCTGTTGCATCGAGTTGGTCCCATTGGAAATACCATCCGAAGTCACCGGGGTTCGAAACCTGAACGTACCGAATTGGAGATAGATTGTTAGATCACAGCTCCACGTCCTCACTTCTGTAGAAGTGTACGTTTTTGTGATTAGTTTTGGCTAGGATAGAGAAAGAAGCAGTCATAACCTGTGTATTAAGTACCATCTGTTGGGTTACATGGACATTCCGTGGGAAGCTATGATGTTCTAGTATCGGAGTTTAATCAACGTTTCTTCTCTATTTTTATATATCTAGACAGGGTGCATGTAGTCCCTCAAATTCACGGCAGGGCTAGGAATCGCGCCCTGATCGGCTGACCCTAAATCTACTCAGCTATGTCCTAGACGAAAGGAGGCATTGGCAATTCACCCTGTAATTCTAAAATGTATCTGAGAATGTCAGGGAGGCGTAATTAGCACTGTCATTTTGCTGAAAACTTTCCGCCTAGACGACTAGAGACCGAATCCCAATCAATGTCGCATTGGAAAATCAGGTGGCATCAACAGAGGCATCCGATCTTAAACCCCACGCCTAAAATGAAAAGTGCTTGGGCGGATCCAATGAACCCAAAAACGTCTGGACAAAGCTGGAAGGAAGTTATTTATATGAAATCATCTGTAAAACACTCGTCAGTTCCCGTCCGTACAAATGTTGTATACAAAACCAAACCAAACCCCATGGCACTACAGCCCTTGAAGGGCCTTGGCCTACCAAGCGACCGCTGCTCAGCCCGAAGGCCTGCAGATTACGAGGTGTCGTGTGGTCAGCACGACGAATCCTCTCGGGCGTTATTCTTGGCTTTCTAGACCGGGGCCGCCATCTCACCGTCAGATAGCTCCTCAATTCTAATCACGTAGGCTGAGTGGACCTCGAACCAGCCCTCAGGTCCAGGTAAAAATCCCTGACCTGGCCGGGAATCGAACCCGGGGCCTCCGGGTAAGAGGTAGGCACGCTACCCCTACACCACGGATGTTGTATACATCTTCTCCTATATTCATAGCATGTATCTACATGTTACAGATGTACCCCAATGGGTTCTGACGGGGAAGTTCGTTGTTCAGTTCTAGGCCAAGCAGAGAAGAAAAGATAACTTGAGACACTACTTCTCTTCCTACACTGAAGGCTATTCATGCCCACAATGCCCATACTACCATAGTACTTTATATCGCTGCTATATATGAAACAAGCCTGACAGTATTTATTTCATCTGAAGGCGTTGTTCTTGTGTTAGAATACTAGTCTGTAAGTTCCGTAGGTCGGAATGTCTAGCAAGCAACAGTCTCACAGCAGGTGGAAGACTAACAGAGAAATGTCTTCATCTGTGGTTCTGTTCATGTAGAGTTTGTGACCAGCAAATATATTACCTTTCTGACAGTAAGACAGTAAGAGCCATATTAAGTACAAGTCAGGTTGTTCTCTCAATAGTATTCTGATGCAAACGACCTGAGGAAGAATCAATATCTTGTGTCGGTTAGGCGGACGCTTACGAATAAACTTCTCATATCCTCGAAGAGGCAACAAAAAGCGGCTTCTTTGGCTTTCTCTGGGTCGTCGTTTTGAGGAATAGGCACATAATAATAATAATAATAATAATAATAATAATAATAATAATAATAATAATAATAATAATAATAATAATAATTGTACCCGAAGGTACAACCGCCCCGTTCATTTAAAGGAAGTGCCTTGGAAAATGCCATCTTAAATCTAAAACTCGCTACAAGTAGCGCAAGAAGTTTGAACTTTTGTCAACAGATGTCTCTACAATCAATCAATCAATCAATCAATCAATCAATCAATCAATCAATCAATCAATCAATCAATCAATCAATCAATCAATCAATCAATCAATCAATCAATCAATCCTGATCTGCATTTAGGGCAGTCGCCCAGGTGGCAGATTCCCTATCTGTTGTTTTCCTAGCTTTTCTGGATTTCAAAGATTGGAAATTTATTGAACATCTCCCTTGGTAAGTTATTCCAATCCCCTTCCTATAAGTGAATATTTGTCCCAATTTGTACTCTTGAATTTCAACCATACCTTCATATTGTGATCTTTTCTATTTTTAAAGACGCCATTCAAACTTATTCTTGTACTAATGTCATTCCACGCCATTTCTTCACTGACAGCTTGGAACATACCACTTAGTCGAGCAGCTCGTCTCCTTTCTCCCAATTCTTCCCAGCCCAAACTTTGCAACATTTTTGTAACGCTGCTCTTTTGTCGGAAATCACCCAGAACAAATCGAGCTGCTTTTCTTTGGATTTTTTCCAGTTCTTGAATCAGGTAATCCTGCTGAGGGTCCCATACACTGGAACCATACTCTAGTTGGGGTCTTACCAGAGACTTATATGCCCTCTGCTTTACATCCTTACTACAACCCCTACACACTCTCATAACCATGTGCAGAGATCTGTATTCTTTATTTACAATCCCATTTATGTGATTACCCCAATGAAAACCTTTCCTTTTATTAACACCTAGGTACTTACAATGATCCCCAAAGGGAACTTTCAGCCCCATCAACGAAGTAATTAAAACGGACAGGACTTTTCATTTTGTGAAACTCACAACCTGACTTTTAACCCCGTTTATCAACATACCATTGCCTGATGTCCATCTCACAACATTATCGAGGTCACGTTGCAGTTGCTCACAATCTTGTAACTTATTTATTACTCTATAGAGAATAACATCATCCGCAAAAAGCCTTACCTCTGATTCCACTTCTTTACTCATATCATTTATACACATAAGAAAAGATAAAGGTCCAATAATACTGCCTTGAGGAATTCCTCTCTTAATTATTACAGGGTCAGGTAAAGCACCACGAGGCTGATATAAATTTGCAAGTAAATATACAAAATATGTCCTTCTACATATAGGCCATGGGAAACTCTGAAGGAATATAAGGTTTTTTTTTCAATATTCGCAACGTCGGTACATCTAAATAGGTTTAAGCGAAGTAGAGTGATTAGCTCTGTGTCATTGTCTTCTAGTACCCATTATGGTGGAATGGGTCATGATCGAGAACAGTGGATTTTTTAAAACACTAAATTCCCTAGCACCCTATGCCGTTCAGAAACCTGGTGAGCATATTAGATGTTCATTCTCACTGCATTCGCCCGGCATTCTAACTGAACCGTTTGGAACTCGGATTTGCACTGTGCAGTGATGGCAGTAAGTGTTATTGTGTAGGCCATCACCATTCGTCTGGGAAACTACGAAACTTCCTTTTTGCACCTTGCTTTACGTCGCACCGACACAGATAGGTCTTATGCCGATGATGGGATAGGAAAGTGCTAGGAGTGGGAAGGAAGCAATCGTTGCCTTAATTAAGGTACAGCCCCAGAATATGGCTGGTGTAATAATGGTAAACCACGAAGAAACATCTTCAGGGCTGCCTACAATGGGGCTCGAATCGAATACTTCCCCAGTGCAAGCTGATAACTATGTGACCCAAACCGCGCAGCCACTTCCTCGGTAGATATTAGTCTCATCGTCCCTTTAAAAAACAATGACAGCGGGCGAGCTGGCCGTGCGGTTAGGGGGGCGCAGGTGTCAGCTTGCATCCGAGAAATAGTGGGTTCGAATCCCACTGTCGGCAGCCCTGAAGACGGTTTTCCGTGGTTTCCCATTTTCACACCGGGCAAATGCTGGGGCTGTACCTTAATTAAAACCACGGCCACTTCCTTCCCATTCCTAGGCCTTTCCTATCCCATCGTCGCCATAAGATTTATGTGTGTCAGTGCGACGTAAAACAAATGTCAATAATAATAGCAAACAAAAAATAGAACAATGATAATCTCTTCAAGATAATGTCACGATACGGTGGCAATCACATTGCTTTTTCCCTTAAACAGGTGTAAGATCCATGAGCTCGTTTTATAACCTAAGTTTCTTCATTTGCAGCAGAAGATCCTACCACCGATGTATTTAAGCACCTTCAAGGACCATTGGACTGAGCGAGGATCGAACAAGCCAAGTTGGGGTCAGAAGAAAGAAATTAAATGAAATGATCGAGATAACTACCAACACGTAACATAGGCTGATGTTTTGTTTGTTAGATAAGGCAGGTGCTGTAGCCATGACAAAGCAAGCGTGCCACATACTGGCATGCACATCACGCTGTTGGCGTATGCTAATGATGTTTTATACTCGGCGAGATTGTAGCAACCCTAGGATCCATATTGCCACGGCAATCTCTAGTGTTCAAGCCATCATCAGACGTTCTGGGCACGTCCTGGCCAAACTACCCTCACGCAGGCTCAGAGATTCGCTGGCTGGTCTCAGAACTTCATTAATATCCCTTCCAAAAGCTTCCCAAAAACTTTTTCGATTCCTGTCTTTTATATCCCTATATCTCCTCCACTTCACCCTCTTCATCAATGGAGAATTCAGTGAGGGTGTAGACCTAAACAGTCTTCACCCTTCCTATTCTTCTACTATAGTCGCTTCCGTTACTTATTAACATAGCTCATTTCCCTAACGACGATAATTATTCCAGTCTCCCCTGAAATATACGGCTAAAATACTACTACAAACAGAGAAAAACAAGCCACATTTCCAGCGCAGTAATCCTTGCGTGGAAATTTATTTTTTTATATATATTTTTATTTTTTCCCGTTTTATTTATTCTGGCAAAATTAAGCCCAGATGGCATTTTCTTAGGTGTAATCAGTTTAATGTAAGTGTACATGTTATATACTGCCTGCCAAAAGTGTTAAGCACCCAGTAGGAGTGGTTGAAAGTGAATAAACTACATACGCTGAAAGACCACGTCCCTTTATTGAACTGATTACTGGAACCAGGTCAGTAGCGTGTCTTATCTCCCCACCCCCACGGCAATGCACGCCTTTATGTGTTTCGGAATGGTGTCAAACAGCCTTTGGAACCTCTCCTAAGACAAGTTCATTCGTGGCTGTTTGCAACTCTCCCTCCAGATCTCGCAGGTTGGTACTGGGACGGAGTTCCCTTCCAATGTCATCCTACAAGTGTTCAATGATGGAGAGGTCCGGGGAGTGTGATGGCCACGGAAGAACCACAAACATGCTCTAGGCAGTCCCTAGACACACGTGCTGTGTGTGGGCCTGCATTATCTTGTTGGAACACAGTCCCAGGGTGCGGACGCAGAATGTCTGTGACGTGTCGCTGTGCCGTCAGAGTCTGCCGAAGCACTATTAGAGGTGACTTGAACGCATATCCTATGGCTCCCCACACCATGATGCCATGGATTATGCCTGTGTGTCTTTCCACAATATGGGCAGGATTGCCCTCTGCTCTCGTCGCCGCCAAACTCGGAGGTTATGGAGAAGCGGGACTCATCACTGAACATGATGCGACATCGATCTTTCTCTGTCCATACGTCCCGGGCAAGGCATCACTTCAAACGCAGGCGTTGGTGCTCTGGTGTCAATGGCAACCGACGCTTGGGGCGGTAAGACCCCAATCCGGCGGATGCGAGTCGTCGAGACACTGTACGGGAACTTACAGGATATTATAGAGTCTCCAGTACATGTTCGTGGATGGCGGGTTCCGAGGTTATGGGATCCCTCAGTGCTTGGCGCACCGTACGACGGTCCACCCTCGGGGTGGTGTTTTTTGATCGACCCGAACCTGCACGACGTGGTTGGGTTCCCTTATGTACTCGTTGTGTCGAACATCGGGCCATTCTGACATCTGAATGGCCCACATGCCTGGTAATTGCACGTTACGACCAACCAGCCTCAAGCAGTCCCACATTGCGTCCCCTGTCAAATGCTGTCATTTGGTGGATAGGCTGTTTAATACGTCTGCGAGGATTCGCGGGTGCTTCGTACTGGACGTAGTCCTCTCTGCACGTCTTGCCTAACTGTCTGACTCACAGCAGTGGGCCGGTAACAACTTATCAACAACAGGACGATGCCATCACGAATGAACTCTGGTGGGCGTTCCACATATTACAGATCTTTGCAAATTTAATCCTTTACTCACACATCAATGATATGCATGTATTCCGAAATCGGATATTATCGGACCACTCCTTCTGTGTGCTTAACGTTTCTTGACAGGCAATGTTTGTAAACACTGTGCCAAACAAATTCTAATTAAATCAATAATTCAAATATTATTAAATAAGTAGGCTAATTTAGCCTATATGCCAGATTGAAACCTAAAAATGAACGAACACATATATTAAATTCTGTTACCGGGCAAGTTGGTCGCTCGGTTAGGGGCGCCTAGCATCCGGGAGAAAGTTGGTACGAGTCCCACTGTTGGCCGCCCTGAAGATGGCTTCCCGTGGTTTCCCATTTCCACACCAGGCTGCTTCCTTCCCACTCCTAGACCTTTCCTATCTCGTTGCCATAAGACCTATCTGTGTCGGTGCGAAGTAAAAAAATACTCTGTACGATGAAATATGGACTATGTATATTATAAGGTTAATATTGTAATACTTTACCTATTGTACCGGTTGCGACCTGTACATGCATATTTTTTGAGAGTTGATCTATTTTATCACCACGCGTATTACTCCGTGCAAGCCTGGTTTGTTTACATTCAGCAGGACGAGCGAGCAAGCTGAGAACAGCTGTATGCGTGACGCAGCCGCAGGGGCTAGTTAGATCACCCGCCTGTCATGCCACGTGCAGCTAGCCTGAACTCGTATGTTCCAGATTTAAGCGTCACACCTTCCGGAACATTCGATGGAGAAAAAATTTAAAACTCCTATAATAATTATGGTAGCGACTTGATCAACGTGTCATTTTAAAGGGAATTACATAAACGTCGCTATGCTTGAATTTCAAGAAAATCCGTTGAGGGATTCAGGAGATAACCAGCTTCACGGCATATGTGACGTGGATGTCCCCAAACCAAATATAAGGAGGGCTCAATATAGACTGATATCTCAGTCAGTCAGACACAGTCGAGTAGTCAACGTGGCTCTACTCGCTGCCATTATCGTCGGAAGCTATCTTCGTGTGGTTATAGTCTCACTGAGGAACTCTGAATTCTTCTAAGTCTTCATAAATGGGACTTGTAATATTTATGAGTGTTGAGGAACTCTGAATTCTTCTAAGTCTTTATAAATGGGACTTGTAATATTTACGAGTAATGGCTAAGTCTTTATAAATGGGACTTGTAATATTTACGAGTGATGGACTCTAAATTTTCTCCAGTGATTTTTCAAAGACTTGTAATATTTATCAGTGATGGACTCTAAAATTTCACCAGTGATTTTTCAAAGACTTGTGTTATTTACGAGTGATGAACTCTAACATTATTCAAAATTTTCATGAGCATAGACTTGTGATTTTCTCCAGTGATTTTTCAAAGACTTGTGATGGACTTTAAATTTACGCCAGTAATTATTCAAAGACTTGTAATATTTACCAGTGATGGACTCTAAATTTTCACCAGTGATTTTTCAAAGACTTGTAATATTTACCAGTGATGGACTCTAAATTTATTCGAAGTTTTCATGAGCATAGACTTGTGATTTTTGCCAGTGATTACTGAAAGACTTGCAATTTTTGCCATTGATAAACTATAACATTATTGAAAGTCTTCATGAGTGTTAATGAGTGGATTCTTGAAAGTCTTTATGAACATTGTCTCGTGATTTTACTAGTGGTGTGAAACTCATTACTCAAGGTTTTCATGAACTTTGATTTATAAATTCTGCGAGTGATGAAGAGCACTTTTTCGGAGTTTGCATTGATTCTATCAACCTCATTGTAATTGGGTAATGTGATTGCCCTCAACATCGTCGGGAACCAGCGGAGGTCATCACGAGCATCGGGAATTTGAGGCATATTCCATACAACCAACCTGGATGGTCCGTCCGCATCTTGACGGAGTATTTGGGCATCTTCTGGAACGTGTTCCAGCCGGTGCGCCCTGGTGAGCAGTAGACCCGGGCCATTTAAAGGACAATGTGGAAGACAACCCCTATTTACCATGAGGTGATGTGCAATTTAATATGCATTACATGAATAAACTCTTATCAAATCAGATTCAAACTTTTCTTGTAGATAGGACCTTTTCTCCTGTACCAACGCTAGTTAATATTCATCCAGTTTAGCGCTGAGAACTATTCCATGCTTACGTTGAAAATAAATCTTAAAGTCGGGCTCTTTTACTGGTACAATATAAATACGTAAGAATAATGAGGAAATAAATGAATATAAGAATGAAATAATTATGATACGATCGGATTAAATACGATAAGACACGACAATATATGTGCATTTAACATGTGTCAGCGAGTAGCATCGTGACTTCAGAAAAGTAAAAGCCTGGACGTCGAAAAGTAATTTGTAAGTTCACTCAGGTTTAGCCACAAGAGAACAAGAAATAATATTATAATATAAATGACAAGTTAGTGTATTTAATGGTTGCAACAGAGATATTGTGATGTTTACTCATATACATAGGAAGCATACCACGGCAAACAGTGTATTAGTAAACTCGTGTCCTAGCCCCGGGGCGGTGCAGCTACTTTCAGGCATACCTTCAATAGGGGTGAACTGCATGTACCAATTAGACCACACACCAGCCCTGTTACCAATGATAAATTTCTGGCAGTACCTGGAATCGACCCTGGGACGCTAGCCGTTACACTACGTACGTGGATACACCACTGAGGTAGTAGTATATTTTTTAGTTTCTTGGTTGAAGGTGAGTGTAGTGGGCTATGGTTCAGTGGACCCAGGGGTTTGAGTACGGGCCGAGCCAGTGGTTTTACGCGCATTCAGCTAATTCATTTGCTTCTAGGGCTAGGCGCTTGTGTTCGTCTTATTTTACACCATTAACCAACTACTTGACTGTAGTCACGGCCAGCAAAAGCGCGAAGTGATGAACACACCCCTTCACGTAGGCTTGACGTTCATTGGAGGCATCCGGTCGTATAACACCTTTCCTCCTTGTAATTTAATGTTGCACTAACACATGGATGGATTTCGACGTTCCAACGTTGGAAAGCTGTGGTATTAAGAACGTAGAGGCAATAATTACAATACAAGTAAAACTCAACCATTTGCCTGGCATGAAAAGGGGAAACTACGGAAAACTACCTCCAGGATTGCCGACAGTGGGGTTTGACCCACCACCTCTCGACTGCAAGCTCGCATCAAGATGACACGAACCATGTATCCAACTCGCTTGATGGCAAAACAATTTTGTACTGATCTCGAGTAATAGGGAAAATGGCCATGAACATTATTCTTTCAGTAGAAAGTCGAGTCGGGTCTGCCTGGTCAAGGCGGTAATAGGCGTGCTCGTTTCACTCAGAAGTGGGTACGATTCCCTGTCAGGAAGTCAAAAAAATTATGAATCGTGATATCCACTTCCGGAGGTCCATATGGTCCTGAGGTTCGCTCAGCCTACACCTAAAATGAGTACCAGGTTAATTCCTGGGGAAGAAATATGACCGAGTTTATACCTAACTACTCTTCCCCATCAAGTGTCGAGGTCACGGATAGTGGAAGGTTTTTCCTTCCAAACCTGCCAGGGCCTTCATAGCCTGTACGGAGATGAGTCTGGTAACATCGATTATTATCCGAACGTCAATCATCCAAATCATCAAACATCCCTCTTCTAAGGAAACACAGTAAACAATGAAGGTGCAGGGTAGTTGACTGCAGTTTCAACGTATAGCATTTCCCATCAAATGTAATTGTATCACAGTACGTCTACGCATAATCAACGTTCTTAGTTGCGTTAATTTTGGTAATCTTATTTTTGTATAATCCGAAATCGAACTCATGACTACGTTAATTATCACTGTCAGTAGCTTATATCGGACTAATGAAAGTAAATTTCGGTGGTCGAAATTCTCTTTCCGACATACAAATATTTATCTCGAATGCCTAACGTATTGATGACAGCTTGCACTTAAACAAAAGTAAGTTATGTTGGGTCGTAATATGTGAGGAAAAATAAGAATCAATCAACTTAAAAAGTGGAGGTCTGTCTATTTCTGGAGTTGCTGTTACAATATATTCGTGCGCTGGAGCAGTGACAGGAGTTCAATATCTTAATTTATTCATTGATACTTCCTTGAAGGAATCGTAGATCAATCCATTGATTTGTCGGCTTGGTATGCAGACGCCTCGGAATGTCTGCGTCATTGTTGAGAGTGTGCCTCAGGCTGCTTCAAGGCTTCGGAATCCTCATGAACAACTTGGAAAATACAAGGGGTTATTTAAATTGTTACCTTAATCTAAATTCCCTTCAGTTAGCCCCCAGTGTGTGTGTGTGTGCCGCAACGGTGCGCCCACCGGTTGCTACGGTCACAGCGTTACGGCGCACCTAGTCTATTTGCTGTATGGTAAGGCAGCTGGAAGGTCTATCTATAATTGCTAAGAGATGCCGCATATATTTGAAGTTCTTTGTTTCTAAAATCTCTGCCCACTTTTCAAGTTTGTTTGTAAACTTGGTAGGTCGTGGAGAAGTTGTTGGTGATCCGGAAATGGTTAATTTACTTGTTAATACTGGTAATGAAACTAAGTCAGAGTGTCAGAGTAATACAGAGGATGAGTTTGCTACAACTTCCAGTAAATACAGCGACGGGCGCTGATAATGTAATTCAAGATAATACACCGAGAAATGGGAACATATGGGGTGACTACTACACAAGGTCAATATCATAAGACGAACAATTAAATTTTACCCTCCATTCGCAGGGTCGTAGTCCAGAATGTAATTAAAGGAGAACAATATAATGCCTGAACTCCTGTTAATTTGAAACTCAGTAATCCGTAAATCTGGCTAGCTAAGAAAAGTAATTCTTTCTCCGTACAAATCATGAAGGCATTTGAAGAAATGGAAGGGAATGGCGTCCACTATTCCTAACCTGGTGACTACGATATACTCTACTGGTTATCTCAATGCTCGATCGTATTTGTCTGATACTCATTTTTGGCATAGGCTGAGTAAACCTCAGAACTATACACCTCTCTGGAAGTGAAAATGAAGTTTCTAAAATTTTCGGTTTTCTGACACAGAACAGAACCCACGTCCTTCTAGGTGAAACGAGCACATATTTAACAACCCGACTAGGCAACTGCAAAGCCGGCTATATTGAACTAAACCTAATCGAAAAATTAAACACAAAATGAAATTATAAAAAATTATTTCAGAACAAAACCAAAAAGCAAAGTCATCTCCGTAAAAGCCATGTAGGCATTTGGAAGGGCACTTGATGGGGAATAGTGGTTAGCTCTACGCTCTGTCACCTTTGCCCCCAGAAATTATAGGCAAAGCGAATCTCAGGCCCATATGCACCTTCAGAGGTTAATTTCTCCTCTCTAAATTTTTTTTACTTTCTGACGGGGAATCAAACCCACGACCATCCGGGTGAAGCGAGCACGCCTTTACCGCCTCGGCCAGGCGCCCCACATCTCTGAACAGATGAATGAAAATTATTTTAGAAATAAAGCTATCGCTTTTTACTAAATTACTATTCCGTTCTTTATCCGAATTGGACCATGTTGTTGTTCTATGCACCGTATATTAAAGAGACAATCTTTCCTTTATGGGAGACGGATTACCTCGGATAAGATTGCTATAATGAATTCGTGAAGACGACAAATTGCATATAATTTACCGGGCGCTTCAGATACATACTGTACACGATAAGGACATCAACCAAGGGCTGGTGGTCAAAGGGACGCGCATTTCTTTGTCTGGTAGCGAGCTCGCGAGAACTTGAAGCTTGGAACGCCACGAGTGTGGCCGAGTTAGGGAATCCCTGACTGAAAATAAGGGAGAAGTCATCCCCACCACATGTTGTTTGCCAAGCGGGAGAAGTACACCTTTTTAGCATCGAAATATGGGAGCTATCTTTAAATCAGCATGACCAACTTTGTCTTCTATAACAAAAAGTTAACGAACTAAATAATAATTCGGTGTACAATGATTCAAAAGAGCTGTTCGTGTTTTGAGGATTTATTTAGAGAGCGTGACGTCCTTCTTGGTGATAATTCTCTGTTAAAAGACGGAATGGATGACTACGTAACAGCGAAAAGTTACAGAGGCCATCGATAATATGACATTACCGATCGCCTGGTTATCGCACTACTGCGCCTCATATATGTCGGGAACAGGGTGTATAGGAATTTTGAGCGGGGGAAGCTTATCGGTTAATATAAGGCTTTAGAAGCGTCACCCCACATCAATCGGTGTTTTCTTCTCGCAAGGGACGGATGTGTGTCCAGATCGAGCTCCAAGTTCTTTTGTCTTGAGTACTGTTAAAACTGTAAATAGGCAAAACATCTTATTTTGAGTGTAATATGTAGTGAACTAAGAAGCGGGATACGATTAAGTGCGCAGTTAAATTTTGACGAGTTTCGGACAATAAATTCAACTCGTAGACCTTATTATTATTATTATTAATAGTATTAGTAGTAGTAGTAGTAGTGTTATTATTACGTCCGTCACCCGAGACAAAGAAAGGAGACGTGTAATAGTATAAGCATTACTACGAGCATTGATACGAGGTTTAACTCAGAGTCGAGCAATCAATAAGCTGTACGATACGTGTCGAAATACCTGTATTAATTTATTTGATTCCGGGACATTAAATCAAAGATCGGGTCGATTGTGGCGGGGTGACGTAGACGAATGGAACGGGTATTAACTGTGTGTGCATCTGTGCTTAGATACTGAAGATTTCCAGTGCCAAGGACGACAGAGATTAGCAGTCGCAGCCATCAGATGGAATCAACCGTCATCAGCGTGGACATGAATCACCACTAAACCTCCAGGATGGACGTCCCGTAGCTGACCGAGGTGTTATCGAGAGACAATAAGGCTGAGTAATACCATTCTATTATGCATGGCGTGAAAGGGGTATGGAGAATTCATTTATAATGATGTAGCTCTTAACTGATAGGGTTGGTTTATTAAATTGTAAATGTGCAAAGACATGGCACGGAGTTTATTTCAGTAACAAGTCTGAGTGGCTTAACTAGTAGAAATGGGAAAAGTTTTTGTGGGGAGATTTTATTTTTATTTTTATTTGGGGTAACTATTTGTGTAGCTGAATTGAATATAATGGCTAGTATAATTAGTTCTTAGGATGGATTGGTTAAGAGGGGCTAATATTCAACCGACGGACCTATCATGCATGACAAGTAATATTTGTGTATATCATCTTGTGTGAAAGAAGAAATGTTGCTGTGAAATCACACAGAGAGCCGAACCACGAACTCCAATGAATTATATAGCCTGAGACCATTTTCATTTTTTATTGCGTACGTTTATAACTTGTGTTTCGATAACTGCAGGACCCCATTACACTTTGAATTTGTGTGACGTTACAATTGTGCTTGTTTAATTAATGTGTGTGTTTCTATCGTCTTGATGTAAGTGTAAAGTAACTAATTAGTGAACATGTAAGTCATGTAGTCCCTTAAGGTATAGATTAGGTCCGTTTTAGAATATTAATAATAATAATAATAATAATAATAATAATAATAATAATAATAATAATAATAATAATAATAATAATAATAATAATAATAATAATAGAAGCCAATGTTTTGGTGTTTAGATTTCTGTGTTTTCTGGATTACTATCGGACCAGCTGTGTGAAAGTTAGCGCAGATATGGACATTGTCTGTTGAGAAATGTGTCAGGCGACGATGTTACATTGGATTTGAATTCAGGACTCACGGTGTGAAATTTGAAGTCAGATTATGGTTGTACATGTGTGGAGGTTTACGAATTGAGAAATGAATTATGAATCACTTCGCTGTGATGAGGGTGTTATTCTCTATGTAGCTATTTGATGTGAAAGTGATATTTTAAAGTGACGATTGTTCTCCCTTTGACAGTGGTAAGTTGTCCCACTGCCACGTCTCCAGCCAAGAGGGTGCGTAGACCAGGGAATCCTGTATTTACGAGCGAGCCTCTCGTCTATGTTTTGTGTCTCCGACTTCGCACCGTGGAATTATTAGTCCGTCTTGTATTTTTTTCCGACGGGGCGTGCTAATTGATTTATTTCCTCAGCCGACTTAGATAGACTTCGGAAATCAATGACACGGTTTTCTATTTGTTTATTTTTTTCATGCATACAAAATTATTAGTAGGGATTTCAGGTTCCCTGCAGACATCGTGGATCCCAGGTTTGGCTCTGGGTGTATGGACAGCAGTCTCACACTGTCGGGACATATGACTTGTGTTTCACCTGTATTGTATATCATCGTTGCCGGGACAAAACCTCCTATGTGAAATATTTCAGCTTAGAACTTTGGCCGGTAAGGTTTTGTCATCTTAGGTGCAATATTGTGCGAATATTGTCAAGGCATTCTCGCTCTTCATAACGCATGTGCTGCGGGTCAGTATATCGCCAAAAATATTTTCACATAGGAGGTTCTGTCCCTACAACGACGATATATATATTTTGTATTTCTCGTGTTTATGTGTTTAATTGTGTTGTGATGTAATTCAGCGTCGACAATGGTGTCTACGATTGGTGCGACGAGTTTGTTATATGCAAACTGGTGGGGGTTCGATCCGAATCCAAGACCTTTGAAGCTTGTGTTGTTTGTATTATATTAACTAAGGTTATTCCATTAGGAAATCGATTTATGTTAGATTAGGTGTCACTCAGATTTGTTCTATTTGAGTATTAATAGTTTGTTTGCCCAGTAAAATTGGGGATAGCTTCAGTGATTAATACTCATCATTCCGTGCAAGTGAAGCCATGAAATAGATCCTTAGTGAATGGTTATACCCTTTCATGTGCCTCAAATTTAAATAATGATCAATAAACCAAAATTATTTGAAATTTGATTTGTATATTTGCGTCATTCCATCATCATCATCATCATCATCATAATCATCATCATCATCATCAGGATTTAATAAACCCCCTTGATTTGTTTAAAATCTAAAAGATTTGTTATGACGCCCGTTTTCTCCTGCCCTTTATGCCGCTAAATTATTTTATATGTTTGATGCCCACATGATTTCAGCACAGTTACGACCCTGTAGATATATCGCCGGAGACTCTATGGGTAGGGGGCGGGTGCAATACTCCAAAGTATGTTGGATTGCCGCACGCGGCAGGCACATTCGTAGGGAGGTGAAAGTGAAAGAATATTACACTACTATGACAATGAAGGCTGTGTACGTTGTGGGGGAGGGGGCATTAATGTTAGCGAGAAGCGATATTTGCGGCACAGCGGCAAAAATATGGAGGGGACCTGCAGTAAGGAAAAGAATATCACCGACGAACTGTTGAGGCTCGATAAGGAAGCCTCTAATAGAAGCTGGAAGAAATGAAACAAGTGCCTAATATTATCAAGAAGTATAAACTGCTAGAATCTCCTTTGAGTCTCTGTAAAGAGCGCAAGTGGAGAACGCATGTCGGTCTTGTGTGTGTCAATCGCGAGTGAACATCAGCAGTTTTCAGACTTTCCGCACGTCTGTGGTGAGTCATTCATCGGGACTGAGCCAGTCAGAGGGATACGCGGAGTTCAAAGGATCTTGTTAGTTGTGGGGTGAACTGTCCCAAAATGACACTGCGCTGTGGACCCCATGTTGAAGAACAGAAGATGGAGTTCGACGCCACGGTTTGCTGTGTGCTTGCACGATAGAGTGAGTGAATTTTGAAAGTATATTCATACATTTTCTAAATAACGTGATTTATTTTCACGGATCCTAAAAATCAGACACATGCGAAGCAAGTCCTAGATTGTTCTCCTTATGCTGTACAATACTATCTGAATGTTTTAATTGCTGTAGGAGTCTCAACATTACGAGAAAATGGCACGTTTTCTTCATTTTATTTCAGTCTTCCTATGACCAGATAATTGAAACGCTTGGAGAAGAGGACTAGGAAGTCAGTGATGACACTGTGAATGTAGTACGCGCTGTAGTGCTGGCAAATGATAAGGAGAGAGGCATTGACAATGATAAAACTGATGAACAATACAATATGATCCTACGCCTCCCCCAATCCGTAACCGACTTGCGCTCACACAGAGAAACATCAATACACAAGTACTCTTTATATTGTAATCGTCGCTTACCATCGCCATTCTTTTCGGCTAATACTCCCTTTTCTGCTACTGGCCCGTCCAAAATTGTCCACCAAAATTCTATGGATTTCCTGTATTCGCACCATAGAGGAATATCTCTACGCCTCTAGTTGTATCCTCACACATCATCAACACAGATTATGCAGTTTCCTCACGATAATCAGGCGTACTAGTCAATATGAGGTGCGAGATAGTTTGCCATTACCTACCTCATTGAACCACCAAGTTCTATTGCAGCACGACTGACTTGATTGATCGTCTGTACCGGCTGAGACCTATCTTCGCTATACTCAACGAAAATTTCACGATACAAGGTGTACCTGAAGAGCATTTGTCTAGACTAAACTATGACTCCGTACTCTGTGAATCATTACGCTTAGCAATATATCAGAGGTACTCTGATTAACCGCCTCCCCCTCACACACACAAAGGGTTCAAGCTATATTCTGATCACTATTTCACTTCAGTAAAATTATCTGATGAATGTTACTGTATTTTTTTTTTTTTTTTTTGCTAGTTGCTTTACGTCGCACCGACACAGATAGGTCTTATAGCGACGATGGGACAAGAAAGGGCTAGGAGTGGGAAGGAAGCGGCCGTGGCCTTAATTAATGTACAGTCCCAGCATTTGCCTGGTGTGAAAATGGGAAACCACGGAAAACCATTTTCAGGGCTGCCGACAGTGGGGTTCGAACCTACTATCTCCCGAATACTGGATACTGGCCGCACTTAAGCGACTACAGCTATCGAGTTCGGTGTTGTTACTGTACTACTGGAACTACTTGAGAAAGCCGTACTGAGAAATGTCCTCTTATAAACACAACAGAAATGAAGAAATTGCCACGTGGAACAAGCAATTTCTGTTATTCCGGTGAAATACTTGCTGTCAGATGGAAGGATAACAATTTTGTTACCATAACAACAAACCTCAGGAAATATAATTAGGAAACCTGCTCTAGGTGGTCCAAGGAAAAGAAATGAAATGTAACAATGAAGCAACCTAACATTTTTGGCTCCTATAATGAAGGAATGGGTGTAGCTATAATAGATCAGTTGTTGCCAACATCCAGAACCAGAATACGTCAAAAAATCATACCGGCCAATCCTTATTTACTTATTGGACGTTTGCATTCTCAATACACGCCGATAATGAGTAAAGTCTTGCTGAATGATGATAAATCGTAAAGCGATCCTAAGTAATGAAGGGATGTGTATTTTAGTTTGCTGAAGACACATGTAACTGTTTCTAGAACACAACCGTGTGATCCCAACATAGACAGTTGCTTCAACGAAAGGAACCACTGGATTATTTCGGTGAGCACGGAAAAAGAATGCCGTCAGAATTCAGGCAAAGCAAAATTCACGTGCCAGAAATGTTTCAAGAGCTATCATTCATACCAGAAAAACCGTGGTGGTATAATGTTTCGGGAAGAACATTACAGACTGATGTAGAGTATTATGCGAAGTGCGGTAGAAGTGCACAAGTTTGACGAAAAACTTGTTTGTATTAACATTTAAGCACGTTTATTCTATACGAGGGTTTTCCTAACTGATATTCTGACAAAATCAACAATAAACAAACTATCAGTGATTATTATTTTTTTTAAGTTCCATTCGAGCCTGCTATGGACCACGTAGTTCTTATCTCTAGCAGCTTTCTTCTCTGACCAGTACTCCTTCATTCTTGCACTGTGAATGTCTTTTCGCTCCTGAGTCCGTTTCATACCTCCTCCCGGACGTACTGTTTTTTCTGTTGGTGATTGGAGAGAGTTTGATGTTCTGATCAACGTTCTGTACCTATTCCTGTCATAAGTTTCACTGGGAGCAATGTCCAATTCTTGAAGGTCTTTTTTGACGAGTTTTGCCCACTTGGCATTAGTCACTTTCCCTCTAGAGATGGTGTGGAAGATTCTGGAGGTGAGCCTCTGATTGTCCATTCTCATGATATGACCATAGAAGTTCAATCTCCTCTTCCTCATAGATGTTGTAATGCTCTCCAATTGTTCGTATAATTCGTTGTTGTGCCTGATTCTGTACTTGCCTTCTTCATTAATAGGGCCCTTGAATTTTTTCAGGATCTTCCCTTTCTTCAGCCCCAGTTTTCTAAGTTGCCCTTTTCTTACCATGTTTAGGCATTCTGAGGCGGACGGTCTCACTACAGTAGTGTAATGCCTGATTTTGAGGTTACGGGAGAGGGATTTGGATTTGTACATACTCTTACTTAGGTGGTAGGCGCTTTCCAGTTTGATGCATCTGCTGTTCATTGATTCATGTTTGGGGTTATCCATTCTCCTAGGTCTTTAAGGAGTTAGTTCTTTGTACTGTTTTGTCCTCCAGTGAGATTTATTTGGGTGATGTTGGTGATAAACTGTGTTTTGTTGATGGCGATCTTCAACCATACTTTAGCATATATATGGTCGAGAGAGGATAGTTGATGGATAGCTTCCTCCACACTGGATGCCAGGAGTGTAAGGTCGTCTGCGAAGGCTAAACAGTTGACTGTTAACTTGAATTTCTTGTAGCCTATTCTCAATCCATAGTCATCCTTTAGTATTTTCGTCCAGTCACGAATGACTTTTTCGAGTTGGCAGTTAAAGAGGATTGGAGATTGTCTTACACCTGTTCCGATCTCAAAGCTCTGGGACAGTTCCCCTCTGAATCTGGTACCGGCTGTAGTGTTGGTATTTATTAATAATTCGTTATTATTATTATTATTATTATTATTATTATTGAGGTTAAGATTACGGTTGTACGGTCAGCACCGAGGGTTGTGGTTGAAAGAGCCCTGGGTTCGATTTCCTCCCGGGAGGGGGATTTTATTCTTCTCTGGTTAATTTTCTGGCTCCGAGACTGGGTGTTTGTTTTCATCTCAGTACACATATCTTCATTCACGTATAACATATTATCATCACGAGAGGAATACTCTATAGTGACTAGGCTTAAATCCCTCTACATAGAGTGGCGTCAAGAAGTGCTTCCTACCATAAAACTGGGCCATCCTGATAGATCACACCCAGTGTTGGAACAAGAAGAAAAAAATATTATGATAATCATAATACTAGTAATAATACCGAAATGTAAGGTATTTCCTTCCTTCCTTCCTTCCTTCCTTCCTTCCTTCCTTCCTTCCTTGCTTGCTTGCTTGCTTTTCTTCCACATGTAGGCTATTACCATGAAAGACGGTAATGGTGGATGTTAGCTTATTGTGATGCAGAACATGCTAACTCATAGCAACTGAACAATGTTTCGAGGTTAATGAGAAGTTCCGAGCAGTGCATTAGTGCAGAAGTCAGCTTGGCTCTGGCCTAATTTACTCTTAACACAGACAAAGAGCCGCTCTAAGTAAAACAAGGTTGTCTGCAATATCTCCTGTAATACAGAGTAGACTACGAGACACATCGATAATAAACGTAACTCTGGGCTTTCTTAGTCGCATTACTTCGGACTTGAGAGTCACAAGATTTGAGAAGAACAATATTTATTTTTGTAGTTACTAGATGAATAGTAAGGTGTCGTTGACAATGGTGATGATTATAGTATAAAGGCCTAAGTATTTTAAAATATTATATCTGCTGCAAGATCAAGCGAATTCGGGGACCTTGTCGCTGACTGAATAGGAAGTCTTCGAGTGACTTTCCACAGGGAAATTAGGACATTAAATTATATAGGCCAAAGCTTAATCTTGAACAGAACCACATTCGTAATCAACATTTTGTAACTCCGTCTTTTGAGAGTGGTGGTGGTGGTGGTGGTGATTTCTGCTTTAAGAGGAAGTACGACTGGTTAACCATATAAAAATGACAGAGGAAAATATGCAGAGGGCTGACACTTCGAAGAATGAAGATATCGGACAAAGAAAGACAAGGACCACGAAGGACGGGTAAATGAAGGACTCCCTATCTCTCGCAACCTAATAGCGTCGGGGTCGGAAAGGAACAACTGTTCTCCAAGGGTGGTCGGATAGGATAGATGCAAGTGAGGGGGATGGCTCAAGTAAGTGGAAGCAGTACCATGACTCAGGTAAGGGTTCCATGGCCACTGGCCCACGCTCCCAAGTTAAGGAGAGCTCCTGGAGTCCCTTTTAGTCGTCTCTGACGACAGGCGGGGTATACCGAGCGTGTTATTTTACCGACCCCACCCATAGGGGGACGTATTTTGAGAGTAGCCTTTCTTGTCGGTATAACAGTTTAAATTATGTTGGGCGTTTTTTACACTGGCATGTGCAGGAGTCACCTCCTTTGGCTTAATCCAGTCAGAACTACGGACGGTACCGATTTTTAGGGACTGTACAGCTGCCTTGCTGTGCTGCATCTTGTCCAGGGAAGACTTCCTCCGGTTTTTAGTAGACTATCCACAGCACCCTCATCCTCTTACTCCAACATAGGTAAGAGTGTTGTTTTAGCCAATATCTAGGATGGCCTTCGAAATATTTTGAGTGGATTTAAATATTCATATACTAGTATCGGAATATAACTTATAATTTTAAAAAACATATATTATTTACCACCATACATCAAGCTACTAGGAGGCAGCTCCTTCCATCCAGGTCCATGGTGAGACCCTGAACGATACTGAACATCACTCTTACCTTTACAGTTATCTGTCGAAGAATGCTAACATAAGCGCTAAAATGCAGTAATGCCTCAGGTGCGCCAAGATTTGATCGTCTCCTGAAAGAGGCCTTCGACAACCGTGACATTAGGGTCCAGAGCAATCTGTGTGTTTAATATGTCATAGCAATACCAGATATTAACAATTTATGCTCTGTCATACTATTCACAGAAGACATTAAATGTGTCTTGAAGAATATCACCGGCTGTCTTAATACTTTTAGAGTAAAACGCAGGAACGTATACAGCTGAGGCGTACTAGGCAAGACGAGGAGTGAGGTAGTTTGCCATTGCTTTCCTCACTGGGTCAGAAACTGCTATTGCAGCACGACTGACTCTATGAGCAACCATCATTGCAGGATGGGCAACGTAACCAGGAATAACAGAAAAAGAACGAAACAAGGACGTTGGAAATACGAGTATGAAGTGCAAATTGCCATTAGCAACTTGGAGAATGTAGCGTCTAATTCGCCGATGTAGTGACATATTGTTTATGAAGAACGATAACGTTTCGACTAACAGTAACGAATACACGGGTCCGATAAAGATCGAAGAACAGAACAAGAAATGGTCACCAAGTTCTACAAGAATACGGAGCTTTGGTAGATCTGATGACCTAATGTTATAGCATTATGCCATAGTTTGTAGTTAGAGGTTCCATCTCCTCAGCCCTCTATGAACCAATAATTGGCAACCTTGATAGACTCAAATGACATTATACTTCAAAGCGAGTGAATGATGATGATGATCATGATGATGATGATGCCTTGACTCAACTAGTGAAACTTTTCCATGATCTGAGACATTGCCGTATCAATCAGTGACCATAGAGAAGGTATCAAATATCTGTGTCTTGTTTGAGCTGCTCAGTTTAAGCTGGTACTTGCCATCAGTTGGATTGCGGAGTTATACCACCAATGTGATACAGTGAAACGTACAGAAGCCATACAACGCATTTCCTTCAGTACGGTATCCACTTTCATACATTGGACAGAGTTGGCGGATACAGATGAGACTGCAGATGAAACTGTACTATAGCCAATACAGTCGCTTGATATGCTTACCAGTTTAACTCAGTGTACAGTAATACGAAACTGTTTCTAGCTTTGACTCGCATGTTTTCGGCTTGACACCATGTGCTAAACGTAAGATACTGATCAAGCTGCACTCTGAGGTACTTCATCATATTCTTTCATGGTCGTATTTTCAGTTATCTGGGGTCCGCACTAATGTGAATTAAGTTCTCCTCTACAGCCGGATGCCTTTCCTTACTCGAAACTCAGATGGAAGTGTGTACTCACTATTCCGTTTTTCTATATTGGGTAGTGGTGTACTGAGTGTAGGTGAAGAAATGCAATAAGGCGATCCCAAATACTCAGCCCCCGAACTACAGAAATTAACCAAATGTAGTTAAATTTCTCGGGTCAGCAGGGAATCGAAAGTGAACTGACAGCTAGTAGGTCAACAAACCGAACTCTGAGGTACTTGATGAACGGGGTGAATTCAAGTTGTCTTCCTTCGAAATTAACACAAATTTTAGAGTTTGCAGGACGGTTACGAAGATGAAAATATGATAATTCACAACGATGATGATGATGATGATGATGATGATGATGATGATGATGATGATTATTATTATTATAAAAATTGTGAGACACAATAACATGTCTTTAAACATGTCTTTATTCTGTGTGAAACGAGGGCTATACCTAAAATGTAGACGTTTTGCAAATAAGTTCGAATACATTAAATACAGATTCAGATCTGGAGTGATGATGTTGATAATGCTGATGATGATGGTGATGATGATTGTTCATGTTGTTTAAAGGGGCCTATCATTTAGGTCATGGGCCCCTAATGGTACGATGAGACGAAATGCAATGACAATTTAAAAGACCAAAATTCATCCTCCAACTAGAATTCAAAACGTGATGATGAAGAATGAATGGATGAATATG
Organism: Anabrus simplex; assembly: GCF_040414725.1. NCBI lineage: Eukaryota > Metazoa > Arthropoda > Insecta > Orthoptera > Tettigoniidae > Anabrus > Anabrus simplex. Next base: position 207,727,844 of record NC_090265.1, read on the forward strand.
AATTTAAAACAATCAGTGGATCCAACCCGCAATGCCTCACCTTCCCAGAAACCTTATTACTGACCAAGGGACTTCCTCCAAAGAACAATCTTGAAGCGATGATTCATGTTGTCTAAAGGGGTTCAATATCCACGCCAATGGCCCCTCCTAATGGTACTTATCGCTAGTAAACTAGAACCATGGTAATTCACAAGTTGCGGTACTAATCAAAAGTAGCGTAAACTCATGGTGTTCCAAACATTATGGTACTCCTCACAAGTAATGTACGTCGCACTGGTAACGCAGACCTATGGTGTTTCTCACATAATGGCGCAATTCCTAGGCAACGCAAACTCATGGTGTTCCTCACATAGGTGTATTAATCACAAGGACTCGTACTATCCCGTGGTATTCCTCACTTGCCGGGTACAAATCGCAGGCAACGCAGACCAACGGTGCCGCCCATATAGTGGTACTAATCACAGGCAACGCCCAGACCCGTGGTGTTTCTCACATATTGGTACAAATCATAGGCATCGTAAGCCTGTGATGTTCCGCATATAGTGGTACTAATCACAGGTGCGGGAAACCCACATAGCTGCTACTAATCACAAACCTATTGTGTACCTAACATAGTGGTAGCCTACTACTCGCAAGTAAAGGCGACCCATAGTATTCCAAGCATGATGGTACTAATTACAAGTAGTTTCGTTGTTCTAATTCAATCAACCCTTGGTCTCCCCTTAGTGTCGTCTCCTACGACAGACAGGGGATACCGTGGGTGTATTCTTCGTCTGCGGTCCCCACCCACAGGGTGTAGGGAGAGAGAGAGAGTAAAAAGAAGGGAACCGTCACTTCGAAAAATGAAGTAACGCACGAAGAAAAGCAAGGGTCACGAAGTATGTGAAAATGAAAGACTCCCTAGGCCTCGAATGCTGTAATGCCATCGGAGTCGGAAAAGAACAAGACAAGAGTTGACCAAGAGGGATCGGACAGGATAGATGAAAGTGAGGAGCCTGATGAAGGTAGATGGAAGGAATGACAGGACTCAGCTAAGGGCCCCGTGGTCGCCACCCCCCCCCCAAGTTGAGAGCCCCTGGGGCCTCTTTTGAGTCGCCTATTACGACGGGGAGGGAATACCGTGGGAGTATTCTTCATCTGCGACCCCCCACACACAGGGGGTCAGATCTGGAGTAATCTGCTCATAGTTTACATTTTACAATATATTACAGACAGCCTGGTTTTATCTAGAGCAGTTCTCTGTTATATTATTATTAATGAATTGCATGTCCGATTATTTCAAGATTTCGTCGGTATTTACAAAAGCAGACATGGTTTAATTTGAAGATGCAAAGCAGAAATCTTCGCTAAGATTTGATATTATAAGGGATTTAGCGATGATATATAAATAATGCCTTTCATATTTTATAGTGTAGACAATTCCCAGTTCAACTTTCTCTTAAATTTCCATGAGCCACAAAATAACTTAAGGACGAACATGATATTTCAAAGTAAGGAAGTGTGAATATCCTCCAACGATACCACTTATCAGGACTCATAATCGGTGCTCGAGGCACAATCCCTAAATTTCTGGTACAACTGTGGGATTCACTTGGTCTTCAAGACATCGCAATCGCTGCAATACAAGGTTGAATAACCATACTCCACAATAATTGATGTAGCATTTGACGAGCTTTTACATGATCCTATATTTACAAATTTATTTCTCAGCTTTGTGTATTTTGATATCTTTTCTCTCCTGCACATTTTAGCAAAATCAATGAGTTGGAAGACCTAATCATTTGTAGTCGATATACATTGTCCATGTCGCAGCCTCCGCATGGGGCAAGTTACAATAATAAAGGTGAAGTTTCGATTCACATTTTCCTTTTGATGAAGCCGATTTTTCCGTTGACAACCAACCACAGAATGTCTCATTCTGGTACAAATGGTATATCACATAATTACGTATTGATTGTCCAAGCCCATTACAATTAATGATAACGTTTACTTTGGTATGATATGAATTTAATAATGAGTGCGTTTAAATTTACTTAGCAATTTAGTAGGAGTGGTATCGTTTCTTATTATTGTGTTATTTATTGAACCGGTCTAGAAAGCCAAGAATAACGGCCGAGAGGATTCATCACGACACCTACTAATCGGGCTGAACTACGGTCGCTTGGTAGGCCATGGGCCTTGGTGCTGTCGCACCATGTGTTTTGGGATTTTGGTTATTCGTTGAAATGTAAATTGGAGGAAATATGCTAGGTACGATAAGAATGGATAATAGTATTATTTTCTTTAAAATACTAATGATATGTTTACCCAACTTTGTTGGTTAGAATGCTCATGATATATTCGAAATAGAAAGTTCTCTCTTTGTATATCGGATTACATATAAACCTGGAAGTCTCGTGTCCACTTGCTTTATCTTACTTGCTCACTTGGTTTAGCATTCGGAATGAAAGTGAATCCAGAAAATTAAATTGTTACACCTTAATATCACTTGCGTTTAAATGCAAGAGAGGGAACAATGAGCACTAATTTCACCACTCTTAAGAATATAAATTAATAAATACATACATAGGGGTATGTCCGTCTTAGTATGACTGAAACCTGGAAAATAATGCTCTAATTCAGGAATATTGAAGAATTGCTGCTTTCTGAACTCAGCATTTTTTGAATCTGTACTCCGAATGCACTATACCAGTCGCCTTTTATGACAGATAAGGTGTACTGTGGATTTATTTCAAGATAAACCAACCAGTAGGAGGTGAAAAGAAAAATGTTGTCCCTGAAGTGCAGGAGGGTACCCGTACAGAAGAAACAATGGTATGAAGTAAGAAAACGAAACATATCCTAAGTCATTAATATAAAAATAATCAGTGTGTTGAAGCACGAAATATAACATTTAGAACACTAAAACATACATGTAAAATAACACATTTAAAAATATCCCACGTCTAACACTGTTCGTTTAAATCTGACTGTGTTATAATAAGGACATTATTATAGTCCAGGTGATTACTAATCATTACTTTAGACATTGTTGACTAAAGTAACAGGAGGAAATGAAATGGCGTATGGCTTTTAGTGCCGGGAGTGTCCAAGGACAAGTTCGGCCAGCCAGATGCAGGTCTTTAGATTTGACTCCTGTAGGCGACCTGCGCGTCGTGATGAAGATGAAATGATGATGAAGACGACACATACACCCAGCCCCCGTGCCAGCGAAATTAACCAATTAAGGTTACCGGGAATCGAACCCGGAGCACGCTAACCATTTAGCCATGGAGCCGGACAAAGTAACAGTGAAAAACACTAACCTGATATACGTATTACATTTTCTAAGTTCGACGGAAATATTCCAGATTCAACAATATATTAATTCCGCATTATGAAGTTTCCGATAGGATTTCCATGAATTGTCACGACGGAGACAAGGAGTCTGATGTTCTTGTAACCTGAATTCAGTATCTCGGTTCCGATCAATCTCCGACTTAAAATTCCATCGCATACTATGTTGAAATTGAGAGGCGAGGTATTAAAGCTGAGACATGCCATCTTCAATCTTATCCCTCTCCAATACTATTTCTTTCTGACTTACTTCTTTTTAATTCGAAGAAGCTTCTCTGGAATAGTATTGTCTTATATATTGTTTTCGGGAACTATCTTTTCAAAGTATTTATTTGGTCACAAGTAATGTGTCCAATTCATGTGAGAATTACTACTGAATGAATTCACGTATAATGTAGCAAAACATACTAGTTTGTTTCAAAGGTATTCTAGGTTTCTCTAAATTTTGAACATTTACATTCTGAAACGATGTTAAAGAATTTCAGCTTGACTAGAAAGCTGATGATTATGTTTCTTAAAGAGGCCTAACAGCTAGGGCATCGTCCCCTAATGGTACGAGGTGAATGGAGCGAAAATTAAAACTTGAAAATGTATCCACTGACTTGAATCTAACAAGAATGATGATGAAATGATAATGAAACAAAAAATCAGTGGATCCAATTCACGAAGCCTAAATTACTGGGATCATACATTATTATCTAAATGGCTCCAAATCCCAGGTCGCCGGCATCTCATACTGATACAAATCACTAGGAAAGCAGAACCATGGTATTCCTTCTATAGTGGTAGTAAACACGTAAGGTAGACGTGGTGTTTCTTGCATTGTGGTATTAATCACAGGTAATGTAGTCCCGTGGTATGTCAAACACAATGCCACCGCTCACAGGTAACACAAACCCATGGAGTTTCGCATATAAGGGTACTACTCATTGCCGGGCTGCGTGGCTCATTCGGTTGAGGCAATGGCCTTCTGACCCCAGCTTGGCAGGTTCGATCCTGGCTCAGTCCGGTGTTATTTCAAGGTACTCAAATACGTCAGCCTCATGTCGGTAGATATACTGGCACGTTAAAGAACTCCTGAGGCACTAAATTCCGGCACCTCGGCGTTAGTGGGACGCAAAGCCAATATTATTATTATTATTATTATTATTATTATTATTATTGGTACTACTCACAAGCAACGCAGACCCATGACGCCGGTATTCCCGTGGTGTTCCTCAGAAAGTGAAACTAAACAAAGGCTCACATAGTGCTACTGAAATGAAATGAAGTGAAATGGCGTATGAAATTTAGTGCCGGTAGTGTCCGAGGACATATTCGGTTCGCCAGGTGCATGTCTTTTTATTTGACGCCGGTAGGCGACTTGGGCGTCGTAATGGTGATGAAATGATATAAAGAGGACACATTCACCCAGCCCCGTGCCAGAGAAATTAACCAATGATGGTTAATATTCCCGACCCGGCCGGGAATGGAAACCAGGACCCCTGTGACCAAAGGCCAGCACGATAACCATTTAGCCATAGAGCCGGACATACAGTAGTGCTACTAATCATAAGCAATGCAGACCCACGGTGTATTGCTCATTAGCGTAACAACCATAGGTAACACAAACCCATGGTTTTCTTCACATAATGGAACTACTCCAGGTAACGGAGATCCACAAATAGTGGTATTTACCACGGGCGCCAGACAGACCCGTGGTGATTTTCACATAGTGATACTAATTACAGGCAACGTAGACCCACGCTGTTTCTCATTAATTAGTACTACTCATAGGTAACGTCGACCCATGGTGTTCCTCACGCAATGGTTCTATTCACAAGTTATCTCATGGTTCTAATGTCATCACCCCTTGGTAGCCCCTACTAGTCACCTCTTACGACAGGAAGGGTATACCGTGAGTGTATTCTTCATCTGCATCCCCCAACCACAGGGGATGACTAGAAAACTTCCTACTCCGTGATCCTATACTTCAGTCAAGGAATAGCATTAACATTGTTCATAAAATCCTTAACATCACAATATTTTGGGGGATAGATGTTGGGGCGGTATGATAAGACAATGGCTTACCTGATGGCTTTCCACCCTGTACACCGATGATCGAGTGATCTAATCCAGATATCTGAAACATAAAAGAATTCCGTTTCGATGAAAAACATCCGACCTTGAATTTTTGCTTGAAATCTATATATAGACTATATATAAAATAAGAGTTTTGTCTGTACATTGTTCAGAATTTGAAAATAATGGTATTTCTGTATCAGTCATGTCCACAGTAACAAGGACATACACTTTTTACTTTTCCGTAATATCTGTCTGTCTGTCTGTCTGTCTGTCTGTCTGTCTGTCTGTCTGTCTGTCTGTCTGTCTGTCTGTCTGTCTGTCTGTCTGTCTGTCCACGCATCACTAGAAAACGGCAAAAGAGAATTAATTGAAAACCGGTATGCAAAGTCGGGGAATACGTCGCTACAATCTACGATATAAATAATTTTATTCACGCTGATAGAAATGGTAGTTTAGGGGAAGGCCTAAAATTTAATTTTCAAATATTTATGTTTTTAGTAGTCCTATCTTAATAAAAATTGGTATGCAAAGTCGAGGAATACGTCGCTACAAACTAGGCTATAAATAATTTTATTCGCCTTGAGTAAAATGGTAGTTTAGGGGAAGGCTTGAAATTTATTTTTAAATATTTACGTTATTATTAGCCAACGGCCGTAGCCGTGTTGAAACACCGGATCCCGTGAGATCTCCGAAGTTAAGCAACATTGGGCGTGGTCAGGAGTTGGATGGGTTGCCGCGCGCTGTTGGTGGGGGGTAAGGGAATGGAGGAGCGGAAAGGAACTGGCCACCCTACCGCACGTAAACTCCGGTTCAGGAACACCTCTGCGGAGGTTCGGACCTGCCTTAGGGCAGAATAACCCTCACCTACATTATTATTGGTCCTACTTCATTGAAAATTGGTATGCAAAGTGGGAGAATGAGCCATTACAATTTAAGATATAAATTTTTTTATTTAAGCTGAGTGAAATGGTAGTTTAGGGGAAGGCCTAAAATGTAATTATAAAATATTTTTATTATTAGTTGTCGTATCAATAAATACTACATAACCAGAGTTATAGAGAATTAAATTTCCGACCATTTATGACTTACATATTTTTACCGTACCGGCTATGATAACACAGATATTCATGAATTTGTATTTTTGTTGCTAAGTCCATATCAACGCCGAGCCACGAGAAAATGGGTTAACAGAATTTAATGAAAATCGGTATATAGAGTCGGAGAATAAGAAACTACAGTCTAAGCTATAAACAGTTTTATTCATCCTGGATGAAATTGTAGTTTAGGGGAAGGCGACTAAAATAGAATGTTTTAAATACCAATGGTATTAGATGGTTCATGTTTGTGGGTTACTGTAGTCACGTCCTAGTTCGTGAACCATGGGCAACGGCTGAGTGGCCTAGTAAGTGGTCCTGAGAGTCGGGATACCAGTTGCTATGGAATGGGAGAGGGCATCTCGGACATATTCTGAGTCGTGGCCCTCCTTGTGCTCAGGCGGCTAGGACTATACAATTCACCGGTGGTCCATAACCCGTTAGAGGAGAGATCCTCACTTGGACTATGTGCAAGTAGGGCAGCATCCTGCTTCATGAATTTACCGAGCTCAGAACACTTTAAGCAAGCCTCGGACCTATGGGAGTAATGGAGTCCCACTCCCATTTGACAGGCGAGGGACTCCTTGGAAACAACTTGGCGAACGAAATGGAATTCGATGGGGAGCTATCAATATTAATGGGGCTTATGGAAGAAAGAAGGTAGAACTTGCTGAGTCAGCAAAGAGGATGCATCTGGATGTGCTAGGAGTAAGTGATATTCGGGTAAGGGGAGATAAGGAGGAAGAGATAGGAGATTATAAAGTGTACTTGACGGGTGTTAGAAAGGGAAGGGCAGAGTCTGGGGTAGGGCTCTTTATCAGGAATACCATTGCACGCAACATAGTTTCAGTTAGGCACGTAAATGAGCGAATGATGTGGATAGATTTGTCAGTGGGAGGAATTAGGACAAGGATTGCGTCTGTGTATTCACCATGTGAGGGTGCAGATGAGGATGAAGTTGACAAGTTTTATGAAGCATTGAGTGACATTGTGGTCAGGGTCAACAGCAAGGATAGAATAGTGGTAATGGGCGATTTCAACGCGAGAGTTGGGAATAGAACTGAAGGATACGAAAGGGTGATTGGTAAATGTGGGGCAGATATGGAAGCTAATGGGAATGGGAATCGTTTGCTGGACTTCTGTGCTAGTATGGGTTTAGCTGTTACGAATACATTCTTCAAGCATACGGCTATTCACCGCTACACATGGGAGGCTAGGGGTACCAGATCCATAATAGACTATATCTGAACAGACTTTGAATTCAGGAAATCTTTTAGGAATGTACGAGTTTTTCGGGGATTTTTCGATGATACAGATCACTATCTGATCTGCAGTGAACTAAGTATCTCTAGGCCTAGGGTAGAGAAAGTGAAATCTGTCTGCAAACGAATAAGGGTAGAAAATCTCCAGGACGAGGAAATTAGACAGAAATACATGGATATGATTAGTGAGAAGTTTCGAACAGTAGACAGTAAGCAGGTTCAGGATATAGAAAGTGAATGGGTGGCATACAGGGATGCTGTAGTAGAAACAGCAAGGGAATGCCTAGGAACAACTGTGTGTAAAGATGGGAAAAGGCGAACATCTTGGTGGAATGATGAAGTGAGAGCAGCCTGTAAACGTAAAAAGAAGGCTTATCAGAAATGGCTCCAAACAAGGGCCGAGGCAGACAGGGATTTGTACGTAGATGAATGAAACAGAGTGAAACAAATAGTTGTTGAATCCAAAAAGAAGTCATGGGAAGATTTTGGTAATAACCTGGAAAAGCTAGGTCAAGCAGCAGGGAAACCTTTCTGGACAGTAATAAAGAATCTTAGGAAGGGAGGGAAAAAGGAAATGAACAGTGTTTTGAGTAATTCAGGTGAACTCATAATAGATCCCAGGGAATCACTGGAGAGGTGGAGGGAATATTTTGAACATCTTCTCAATGTAAAAGGAAATCATCATGGTGGTGTTGCAAACAGCCAAGCTCATGGGGAGGAGGAAAATGATGTTGGTGAAATTATGCTTGAGGAAGTGGAAAGGATAGTAAATAAACTCCATTGTCATAAGGCAGCAGGAATAGATGGAATTAGACCTGAAATGGTGAAGTATAGTGGGAAGGCAAGGATGAAATGGCTTCATAGAGTAGGAAAATTAGCGTGGAGTGTTGGTAAGGTACCTTCAGATTGGATAAAAGCAGTAATTGCACCTATCTATAAGCAAGGGAACAGGAAGGATTGCAATAACTATCGAGGTATCTCATTGCTTAGTATACCAGGCAAAGTATTCACTGGCATCTTGGAAGGGAGGGTGCGATCAGTCGTTGAGAGGAAATTGGATGAAAACCAGTGTGGTTTCAGACCACAGAGAGGCTGTCAGGAGAGGAATAGGCAGTTGTGTTTATGTTTCGTAGATCTAGAGAAAGCATATGACAGGGTACCTAGGGAAAAGATGTTCGCTATACTGGGGGACTATGGAATTAAAGGTAGATTATTAAAATCAATCAAAGGCATTTATGTTGACAATTGGGCTTCAGTGAGAATTGATGGTAGAATGAGTTCTTGGTTCAGGGTACTTACAGGAGTTAGACAAGGCTGTAATCTTTCACCTTTGCTGTTTGTAGTTTACATGGATCATATGCTGAAAGGTATAAAATGGCAGGGAGGGATTCAGTTAGGTGGAAATGTAGTAAATAGTTTGACCTATGCTGACGACTTGGTCTTAATGGCAGACTGTGCCGAAAGCCTGCAGTCTAACATCTTAGAACTTGAAAATAGGTGCAATGAGTATGGTATGAATATTAGCCTCTCGAAGACTAAATTGATGTCAGTAGGTAAGAAATTCAACAGAATTGAATGTCAGATTGGTGATACAAAGCTAGAACAGGTCGATAATTTCAAGTATTTAGGTTGTGTTTTTTCCCAGGATGGTAATATAGTAAGCGAGATTGAATCAAGGTGTAGTAAAGCTAATGCAGTGAGCTCGCAGTTGCGATCAGCAGTATTCTGTAAGAAGGAAGTCAGCTCCCAGACGAAACTATCTTTACATCGGTCTGTTTTCAGACCAACTTTGCTTTACGGGTGCGAAAGCTGGGTGGACTCAGGATATCTTATTCATAAGTTAGAAGTAACAGACATGAAAGTAGCAAGAATGATTGCTGGTACAAACAGGTGGGAACAATGGCAGGAGGGTACTCGGAATGAGGAGATAAAAGCTAATTTAGGAATGAACTCGATGGATGAAGCTGTACGCATAAACCGGCTTCGGTGGTGGGGTCATGTGAGGCGAATGGAGGAGGATAGGTTACCTAGGAGAATAATGGACTCTGTTATGGAGGGTAAGAGAAGTAGAGGGAGACCAAGACGACGATGGTTAGACTCTGTTTCTAACGATTTAAAGATAAGAGGTATAGAACTAAATGAGGCCACAACACTAGTTGCAAATCGAGGATTGTGCCGACGTTTAGTTAATTCTCAGAGGCTTGCAGACTGAACGCTGAAAGGCATAACAGTCTATAATGATAATGTATGTATGTATGTATGTATGTATCTATGTTATTAGTCCTATCGAAAAGTACTATTTAAAAGTTATAGAGAATACAATTTCCGGTCATTTATCTTTTATTCAGTTTTACCGTACGGATTATGATAAGAGTGGTATTTCAGAGTCGGAATAAAACGAAATGTGAAGGCCTACAATATCGAAAGCGCATAACATTGTTCAACAATAACATTACATTGACCATTGTTTGTTGTGATGTTCTTTGTCTCATATGCAGCCACTCAACTCGGATAGATGGGATTACTGCTGCGTACCGAGTACAATAGCCTGACTGAATACTGGCGGGAAATAGCCGGGGAGTTAGAAAACTTTCTTCTTTAGCATGCCATTCCTCTGGTGCATTCATTTTCTGATAGAGCTGGTACGTAACACACTGGTTCATCATAATATTTCTGCTATTCGATCCCTACTCTGACGCGCTGTTTTGATTGTGCAGTGTGCATACTTAAGGCAGAGCCACACTTAGTGGTAGTAGTAGCAGCAATAGTAGTAGTAGTAGTAGTATGGCCTGGTCTAGAATAACAATTTAGGCCTATTGCAAATTATAGCATCACAATATTCAATAAATAATTCAAAATTCAACCCTGAAAGGAGCCGTTTCTTAAGAAAAGCTTCTCTCTCTTCACTTTTATTAAATTCTACATTCAATTTATTCCAAATTAGCAGTGAAGAGGGGGTTTCTCCTCTGGCTTGGAGGAAAAAAATTGCTTTAAAATCAGATAGGTTTTTCAGCCGCCAGAGTAGTGAATTGATATTTTCTGACTCATCGGGTACTCCTAGGAAACAGATTAGTAATTGGGCATAGTTTTTTGCCCTGGGAGTCTCCACTATCCGACCCTCTCCCCACCGAAGAAAGCCGAAGAGTGTTCATGGATCACGGCTGTCTGCGGCTTTGTCATTCCAGCTCTGAAACTTTGGACTGTTAGGTCGGCAGAGTAGTCCTGTTCATCAAAAGTGAGAAAATGGGTGTTGCTTCATTTGAACGAGTATTTCATAATATGAAAGCATTGCTTTTAATCGCGTAATTCCTACTGACGTCATTCTAACGTATGTTCATTTCAGTTGGGAAAACCACTAAGACAGTCTTTTCTGAGGATGTAAAAAGGCATTATAATGAAAACATCCCAACCTGATTGTGACTGATGGCATGCAATTGGGTGAATTGGGTGAAAATTCCCTCAGTCTTCATACGAGAAAATATGTTTTATGACTTCCCGTCGCGTTTCTAGGGTAGCGTTAAGAGCTATACAATTTAAGACAAACTTGCTCACAACGTGTACACTACCTAACCTAGAATTCTGTATACATTGTAGAATTCCGTAGCGAAGCACGGGTACATCAGCTAGTTAAATATAAGACAGTGTACTTACAGTAACCCGACATATAACAGAGACGATGATAATTATGATAATCTATGGCCTCAGCACATTTCCATTCAGGCTGACTCATGGTCAATTTTAACTTTTGGTTTTACTCTTCCAGATGGCAGAGTAAATTGGATTTCAGTTGGGCAATCTACGGTTTTTCAATAATCGTATTGGGTAAACACTAAGTGTGTCAGCAATGATCTTCTACATGCCGCCATCGTACGACATGCAAGTGTCCTTCCAGATTTGAACTGTCGATATCAAGTTCCGGATATCGACACTTTACCACTGGGGTATACAGGGAATTATATCATTATTGTTATTATTATTATTATTATTATTATTATTATTATTATTATTATTATTATTATTATTAATGTTTGAGATGTAGTTTTTACCACAAATTACCACCATTCAGGAACTTAAGTTTCGACTTTATTCGGGCATTCTCAGCCTACAAATGTGACAGAACAAAATAGGCCTACTAAGTTTTTGTTACTTAACAGAAGTACAGACTCCCTATGTCTTAAATTATAAAACAATGACAAGAATGACCATTAACATATCATAATAAATAAAGAGCACAACATATCTGCTATAACAATTAAATAATAATATTATTTCAACGCCTCTTCATTTGCTACAGATTTAATGGAGTGTCGGGTGTCGGAAATGTATCCTGTAAGAGCCGCTAGCTGGGAGCCTGTGGCATCAAGGTGCCGCATTTAGCACCCTCATACGCCACATACACACCTAACCGGAGATCGAAATAGTTTTCTTTAATATGGAAGATTAACGACTAATCGAATGTCCCACCAATATCGGCTAAATTGTACTTAAAAAGAACACTTGATACATCCTTGTACCTAAACATCTTAATCAGTAGTCTCATACACTCAAAGAGAGTAAACCAAATTTCATAACCTGCGTGTTTTGTTAAGAAGTTTACTGGTTCATAAGTGTTGTTCAAATGGAACGTAAACAAACCTGGCAACACTGAAAATAACTGACGGGACAGCGAAGAAGTGGCAGCAAAGCAAGGTTTGGTGTTTGTAATAACAGCCTAGAACGTGATCAGTCTGAGATATGCGTCCGCTTATGTAAAGTGTTAATGGTTACGTCTAAATTAGAAATGGTATTTCTGGGCTGAATGGCTCAGACGGTTAAGGCGCTGGCTTTCTGAGCCCAAATTTGCAGGTTCGATCGTGGCTCATTCCCTCTCGTTCCCTTGGTATTTGAAGGTGATCAAATACGTCATCTCCATGTCGGCACATTTACCAGCACGTAAATAAATCTCCCGTGGGACAATTCATGGCAATCCTGACACCTCGGTGTCTCCGAAAACCGTAAAAGTCGTTAGTAGAATGTAAAACCAACCAACATGGTATGACTCAATTCTTGTGAACAAAAAAAAAGTTGCTTTGATTAGGAAAACTACTTGTGCTCTACGTTAATGGAAGTCAAGACGCTCTCTGTGCAAGAATGAGCAGTTGGCACTGTTTTCGTTGGGGCTTTATAGCCAAGATCTCTCCTCTAGCGTCAGTCACGGCTTTGATTTGCTGCAGAAAGCCCTGAAATATATAGTTTCGTCAACGATCAAACTGTTGCTGATGCTCTAGAAGAACAGTACAACTAGCAATCAGCTTCCTTCATAATGGAGGGCATAGAGAAACTTGTTCAGCGTTGGGACAGGTGCCTGACAGGTAGGAGTAGTGGTGGTGTTGGTGATTATTGTTTTAAGAGGAAGCACAACTAGGCAACCATCCTCTCTATGATAATAATCAGAGAAAAACAATGGAAGGGATCCAACATTTCGAAAAATGGAGGTATCGTCCAAAGAATGACAAGGGCTACGAACGGAGTGAAAATGAAAGACACCCTAGGCCTCGGAAAAGAACAAGAGTTGACCAAGGAGTGCCAAATAGGACTGATGAAAGTGAAAATCCTGACACAACTAAGTGGAAGCAATGCCAGGGCTCAGCTGAGAGCATCGTGGTCGCCAATCCACGCTCCCAAGTCGAGAGCCCCTGGGGCTTTTTAGTCGCCTCTTACGACAGGCAGGGGATACCATGGGTTTTACTCTACCGCCCCCACCCACAGGGTGATAACAGGTAGGAATGATTATCTGTAGACTATCTCATCATACTTTCTTTAGTGTACGTTGTCCAGCCCGTAGATTGTTCGTTGCTTGACACTAGTCCATATATCATCGTTGCGCACAAGCCGCTAAGTGATAATGTTGGGGGAGAATACTGACCCGGAGCACATATATCATCAAGAGCGGGAATTCCTTGGAATTTCTCGCACGGTTTTGAACCATAGATGATAGAACCTAACCGGGCAAATTCTAAGCTGAAATATTTCACATAACGTATTATACGTAACATTGATATGATTTTAGGGCCGGGGCTTTAACTGGAATTAGCTCATCAATTTCCCGGCACCATTGTAACCATGGCAACCAATGTTCGTCTAAGTATACTTGGCCAGTAGCATCATCACAATCATCATCGCTTCTCTAGCTAAGATCCACACAGCATTATCTCTGAAGTGGACTGATTACTAATTCCGTGCAACGCCTCTTTTTGCTCGGCCGGGGACCTCTACAACGTTACTACAGCACCCAACCGACCTCAATAAAACAAAACGGCCTGGCACCAAGTTGGAAGTCGACCTTCCCTTCATGCCAAACTGCCTTATCCAAGATGTTGAACTCGACTGTTCAGAAGACGATCTACTCCACTTCTTCCGCATTAACTGCATCCCAGTTACCAATGTAACTCGTGTCCAGGAGAACTTTGTCCCAACAAGTCGGTTCCTTATACAACTACCTACAGAAGACGCCGCACAGCAATTGATCCAGGACGGTGTGTACATGTCCACCTCGGGGTTATCGAATGGACCCTTGTCCGCCGTACTTCGACACTGCTTTTGAGACGCCTGCAACATCATTGCCACCTCCATGGATATCAATACCACAGACTTCGTCCTCATGTTATACCACCACTACCGCCACCACCACCACCACCACCACCACCACCACCACCACCACCACCACCACCACAATCACCTTTGCTTATACCTCCCCCAACGTTCCTACAACCACAACCGTTATGTCCCACCCTTCCTCGTCCCACCCCTGATCAACCTAGTTATCGGCATACAACTGTCCAGTTACACGCCAATGACACCGCCACGTCTCCTCCTGCAGATACGGCACGTCTACTGTACCATCGTCGCCACCACCGCCCGACTGCACCTGTGTTATCCGCGGAGTGGACCCACTAATATCAACAGAAGACATCGCCAATGAGCTCCGCTTGACAGGATTGCGCGTTCGAAGAGCTACCCGGATTTACAATGCATCTGGACCCACATACTTAGTGAGACTACATCTTCAGACTCCCGACGATGCCCAACATCTTATCGCCAATGGTACACATCTTCACGGCCGCCACCATCAAGTCGAACCGTCACGCTCTCCTCCCCAACTTTTGAACCGCCCTAACATATCCCGTCGCCGTCCCCGGCCAGCTCCTCCATTCCATCCGCCTAGTCCACATAACCGTTCTTACCCTCCCCCACCTAGCTTTTCCCCACAAAATCGCCGACAACCGATCTCCTCCTTCTCATACTCACTTCTCTAGTCAATATCTCTTCCTTATTTCACATCCTCGGCCTCCAACTTAACCCTAGCACCCTCGCATACTAACCTTTCATTTCCCCCTTAGCACTCTCATCTAAATTTTCACTCCTTAAACACAACCCCGGTATTTACATATCCGAGCACACCTCCTCATTCCTTGCTTCGAATTATCCTCCTTCGCACACTATAGCTCCTTCCCCAACCAGCCGAAACTCCTGACCAGGGTGATGGCGTAACCTTCAAGGTGGCCCACCCCTCCCCTTCAGGGAGAGGAGTGAAAAACACAAAAAACGTTCGCTTTCTTCCTGTAACGAAGAGTTTACGAGAATCTCGTATCAACTGGACCCCGTTCAACTCCTTAATCCAGAATTAAAATCCTTGAACTGGGAAGAAAACGAGTCCAGGCCCTTAGAAACAGACAGGCTCGCTACCTCTACACCACTGTATTGGATAATAATACTAAGAATAAGAAGAAGAAGAAGAAGAAAGAGAAGAAGAACGAGCTTGATAGCTTCAGTCGCTTAAGTGCGGCCAGTATTCGGGAGATAGTGGGTTCGAACCCCACTGTCAGCAGCCCTGAAGATGGTTTTCCGAGTTTTCCCCATTTTCACACCAGGTAAATGTTGGGGCTGTACCGTAGTTAAGGCCACGGTCGCTTCCTTCCCACCGAGCTCAATAGCTGCAGTCGCTTAAGTGCGGCCAGTATCCAGTATTCGGGAGATAGTAGGTTCGAACCCCACTGTCGGCAGCCCTGAAAATGGTTTTCCGTGGTTTCCCATTTTCACACCAGGCAAATGCTGGGGCTGTACCTTAATCAAGGCCACGGCCGCTTCCTTCCCACTCCCAGCCCTTCCCTGTCCCATCGACGCCATAAGACCTATGTGTGTCGGTGCGACGTAAAGCAACTAGCTAACAGCTTCCTTCCCACTTCTAGCCCTTTTCTTTCCTATCGTCGCCGTAAGATCTATCTGTGTCCGTGCGACATGAAGCAACTTGTAAAAAGAAGAAGAAGAAGATGATGATGATGATAATGATGATGATGATGATGATGAAGAATACCGGGCGATTTGGCCGTGCGGTTACGGGCGCGTAGCTGTGAGGTTGCATCCAGGAGATAGAAAGGTTCGATCCCCACTGTCGGCAGCCTTGAAGATGGTTTTCCGTAGTTTCCCATTTTCACACCGGCTAAATGTTGGGCCTGTACATTAATTGAGGCTACGGCCGCTTCCTTCCCACTCCTAGGCCTTTAGTATCCCGTTGTCGTCATAAGACCAATCTGTATCGGTGCGTCGTAGAAAAATTTGTAAAAAACTAAGAAGAATATTTGTATTATATTTACGGGGAATAGAAGTATTTCACTTTCTCACAATTTACAAGCCATATCATTCTTTTGTAGACACACCCATTTTTCATTCGATTTATCAGAACTTTACTTCCCCTGTGGGCGGAGTGGATACTTACTGTATCTGTATCCGCTGCATGACGTAAGAGGCTGCTAATGGGAAAAACCAAGGAATCTGTACCCCATCTCTCGTCCTATAAGCCCAAGAACATATCCATGATTACCTGTAGTGGAAAAAATGTAGGAATGCCTAGTTTTTTATATCATAGATCTGTATTGTTATTAGAATTTATAACGAAATGGCTGTAGATTATACCGTAGGTGAAAATGTGAAAATAAAATGTGAAACATCAGTAGAATATAATTCATA
Organism: Anabrus simplex; assembly: GCF_040414725.1. Classification (NCBI taxonomy): domain Eukaryota; kingdom Metazoa; phylum Arthropoda; class Insecta; order Orthoptera; family Tettigoniidae; genus Anabrus; species Anabrus simplex. Next base: position 207,744,606 of record NC_090265.1, read on the forward strand.
ATACTGTGACAATGAAAGTTGAGTGCGGATCGGCCGGCAATAATACCAGCAAGAGACAATAATTGCGGTGCAGTTACGAAGATGTGAATGGGGCAAAATAACAACCCCGGTGAATTGTTTAGGTTCGCGAACGGAAGCTCTTAGAAAAAGCTAGAAGCTGATTAACGCTGGACCAGATGACCACATCGATCTGGAATTGGGAACTAATAGAAGCATCTCCAGGCCTTTATAAAAAAACGCATCTGGCGCACGCCTGTCTGTCCAGAGTCACCTTCGAGTCTTGAGTGCGTCAATCTCGAATGAAAGTAAGCAGTTACGAGACTGTCCGTGGCAAGTTGTTCATCAGGTGTGAGTCTGTCAGTCGGATACGCAGAGTTAAACGAGGCTTGCTATTGTGAACTGTTCTGGTACGACACTGTGATGTGAGGACCAGGAGTTCTACGTGTTGGTGTTAGAGTGTGCGTTTAAGTGTGTATTTTAATCGTGAGTAACAACATGTTAAATTACCACGTGAAACTTAGAACTTTAATGTCTAAATATGAGTCTATTTCAAATCGTGGATAATCTTTTGTCCATATTTTCATTATTTTGTCGTTGAAGTTGTTGTTGGTTATAAATTGGTTATCTTTGAGATTATTTTATGTTTCTTGTATTGAATAGCCACATGTGAAATTACCAATCATGCCAATGAGACATGTTATTTATCATATGAACCATTTTTTTTGCTAGTTGTTTTACGTCGCACCGACACAGATAGGTCTTATGGCGACGATGGGACAGGAAAGGGCTAGGAGTAGGAAGGAAGCGGCCGTGGCCTTCATTAAGGTACAGCACCAGCATTTGCCTGGTGTGAAAATGGGAAACCACGGAAAACCATTTTCAGGCCTGCCGACAGTGGGGTTCGAACCTACTATCTCCCGAATACTGGATACTGGCCGCACCTAAGCGACTGCAGCTATCGAGCTCGGTATATGAACCAATGGAACAGTTATTCTAAACCGAATTAGATTTGGCAGCAATAACAACTCCAAATTTTAAGGCAATTATTATTGTTAATATATATATATATTTCTAGTAGGGAAAACGCTTATCATCACATTGTAATGTTATATATATTTTAAAGGGGGAGAATATGCGTTATACTGAACAAGTGGCTACGTGGTTTGAGTCATGTAGCTATCATTCTGGAGATAGTGGGTTCGAACCCACTGTCGGCAGCCCTGAAGATGGTTTTCGGTGGTTTACTATTTTCCCACACCTAGCCCGTTTCTATCCCATTGCCGCCGTAAGACATATATGTATCGTTGCGAGGTAAAGCAAAAAAATTTACACGTTATATCATTATCAAGGGTCCCAGATGCAAACATTACTTTTTAATTAAAAATCCCTGTATAAAGAATCAGTGACTTATTTCCCTTCACAATTATGTCATTTTTAATATATTCGAAAAACTTCATTTAACTAAACAGCAGCACATGTTTTTTTTCAAAACTTAATTTTATATCCTCTCATACGCTACCATGTGACGTGAAGAACTGACTGCGTCCCTGAGCTGATACAAGGTAAGGTAAGGGTTATTCTGCGCGTAGGCAGGTCCGAACCTCCGCAGAGGTGTTCCTGAGCCGGAGTTTACGTGCGGTAGGGTGGCCAGTTCCTTTCCGCTCCTCCATTCCCTTACCCACAACCAACAGCGCGTGGCAACCCATTCAACTCCTGACCACGCACAATGTTGCTTAACTTCGGAGATCTCATGGGATCCGGTGTTTCAACATAGCTGATACAAGAGTATAGGTAATATTTAGCTCTACCGACTGAGGAAGCCTACCACTTTCGTATGGATGTACGTACACTACCGGCCAAAAGTTTTTGGACAAGCACTGAACTGTTAAAGAATGGACTGAGATTAAAAGAACCAACATGCCTATGCAAGGAATTGACAAAGATATATTCTAAACAAATATTTTACATTATAACTACTTTTTTATATTACATCTGAGCAAGAAATAGAAAATATGTACACATTTACTCGTCCGCCTCTGCGGTGTAGTGGTTAGTGTGATTAGCTGCCACCCCCAGAGGCCCTGGTTCGATTCCCGGCTCTGCCATGCAATTCGAAAAGCGGTACGAGGGCTGGAACGGGGTCCACTCAGCCTCGGGAGGTCAACTGAGTAGAGGGGTGTGCGATTTCCTCCTCAGCCATCCTGGAAGTGGTCTTCTGTGGTTTCCCACTTCTCCTCCATCAAATGCCGGGATGGTACCTAACTTAAGGTCACGGCCGCTTCCTTGCCTCTTCCTTGTCTATCCCTTCCAAACTTCCCATCCCCGCACCAGGCCCCTGCTCAGCATATCAGGTGTGGCCACCTGGGCGAAGTACTGGCCATCTTCCCCAGTTGTATCCCCTGACCCAGAGTCTGAAGCTCCAAGACACTGCCCTTGAGGCGGTAGAGGTGGGATCCCTCGCTGAGTCAGAGGAAAAACCTACCCTGGAGGGTAAACAGGTAAAGAAGAAGAAGTACACATATACTCCCACAAATCAGCAGAACACATCAGACCATTCTCATCAAAGAAACCCCCTTTGCTGCAAGTACACTTTCAACTATTCGCGGCATTCTCAGAACAAGGTTTTCTAACAAATGCAGGTATACTTTGCCAGGCATTCTGTAAGATGTCCCACAGCTTTACGGAAGAAGGACACTCTTTGTAGACTTGCCGATGCAACTCCTCCCACACCAACTCAATTAGATTTAAGTCCGGGGATTGGGGAGAGGGGCATTCCATTGAAAACAATTCGCCAGAGGTTTGTTTGTTTTGCAGATAATTCATGCAGTAGCGAGACATTTGTCTGGAGTCATTTACTTTTTTGGAGGACAAACCTACGTTACTCTCCAGACAGAAGAGCGTAACGAGATAGGATGGAATGGTAGCCGTTTTTGTCGTGTTCCTCGAATTGCGTGTAGTCTACCAATTCCTCTAAATGTGATGCAACCCCAAACCATCACAGAGCCCCCTTAAAGCTGTAACTCTAGTGTTATAAAGTAGGATGCATTTTTTTTCGATGCTGAACATGGAACATAAACTCGCCTCCGTTGCCCGAAAACCTTCGAAACTATGTTATAGTAATATATTCTGTCATTAACAATTGTTAAATACATTCATGGGGGTACGTATGTTTTGTCCAGGAACTTTTGACTGGCAGTGTATGTATGTATGTATGTATGTATGTATGTATGTATGTAAGTAAGTATGTATGTATGTATGTATGTATGTATGTATGTATGTATGTATGTATGTATGTATGTATGTATGTATGTATGTATGTATGTATGTATGTATGTATGTATGTATGTATGTATGTATGTATGTATGTATGTATGTATGTATGCTTCTGCATCCTCGTGTGTTAGAGTTTACATGAATGCAAAGTAACAGCTTACAGTACTTGTAGCCTTTGAGATATTTTTGCCTTGTTATGGGACAGGGGACCTGGACCTGGGTATTATGCATGTGATAACTCTTATGAATGATATTTCTGATCTGACTTAATCTGACCAAAAGAGGGTTAATTTCCGCTATGGAAGACGTTTGTAGATGAAAGTCTGTTCCACGGAGGGTGGAGTCCACATCTTGATACCTGGAAAGAGCACACGCGCACACACACACACAGAGCGAACAAATCGCCAATAACTTAGTGATAATGGCACCGTAACTTGGCCAGCGCTATCGGAACGCACGCCGTATAAACACTACTTTTAATTTAAAGCCTTCCTGCCGTACTGGGAGGGGATTGGTACGACGTAGATTGCACAACCTCGAAGTATAACCGCAATTTGACCTAGAACGTGATGTAAGGAGAGTAGGATATAAATTCCCTTCACAAGACTTAGGAAATACGTCGAATGATGTAAATCGCCTGTGGTTTTACCCATAAAGCAATAATGTTACAACTCATTCAGTATTTTCTCAGCAGCTCACACAGTTGACGTGTCTTACTTTCAACGCTACATCCTGGGTTCTAATCTCAGACTTTACACATTTATATTAGAGATTGAGATACAGTACTTTATTTTAAAATTCAGTGATCCTCAATAAATAAATAAATAATAATAATAATAATAATAATAATAATAATAATAATAATAATAATAATAACTCGGGAAAATCGTGGTAACCCGAAATCCGAAATTTCGGATAATCAAAACAGAATGCGTGATAAAAGGAAATAAATAATAAAATTCACTTTGCAATATAAAGGAAATATTTAATCACAGCTCTGCTTAAAAATTATTATTAGGCTAGCATTTAGCGGAATTCAGCCAATATACGTCACAGTAGGCCTACATTAATTAAATTCTGGTGTACTGTAATTCTAACATATGTCAACCTATAAAATAGGAAGCGATGTTGTATTGCATTCCGTACTGTATTTTTTGAAGTTGCTGAAAAAATATTATGAAGATATTTTGAATGCACTGTTTAAAAAGTCTGAATTTTCTTCTTACTTGAGCTAACCTTTCTAATATTTGTATGAATTCAACTAGAAAAATCAGTAATTTCCTTTTCCGTTAGTAGCCTAATTAAGCTTGCAACGTTGCATTTTGTCTTCTAATGAGGTGTCTGTAGAGAGAAAAAAATCCAATTAGGATAGCTGTCCTAATACTATGGAAACTACCTAGTCTTATTTCATGAAATGTTTCCATCTGTTCACATGTCATATATTTTTCCTGATATTGAATCATCTCGTCCCTCTTGTATTTGGATGGCAGTTTACCATCAACATTGTTGGCTTTTGTTACCAAATTGCTGAGTATCACAGTTTGCCACTCACTCTTCTCTTAGCTTAGAGTTCGGGGCTGAATCTTGGGGAATTTGGCTGGCATTTAATACATTTAAATGCCACTTTTAAAATGTATTTTTTACAATCTTGTTTTACCTTACACAGACACAAACAGGTCCTATGGCGATGATAAGTACGTTTACATGGAGACTGAGATCGATTTGAGTACACTTATCGTATTGAATACGATTCCCCATTATATGTTGAAGGCTATTTGAGTATTGTATTGAATCCGCCAGGCAACATCGACGTATACAAACGATGCAGAATTGTAGTAAAATCGATATCACCTCTTAGAATTTAAAAACGCCAAATGCAATAGAAGCCCAGGAGATAACTTTCAGTTTTGAAAGTATGTGTGGTATTCCAAATGTAATTGGTACAATAGATGGAACGCACATTCCAATTTTACCCCCAACAGAAGGTTATCGTGATTTTGTTAATCGCAAGGGCTGGCCGTCTCATAATATGATGGCAGTTGCTGATCATTTATACAGGTAAAAGATATTTACTGGCTTGTTATATTTGTTATTTCGACAGAACCTTGATGATGATGATTTCGTCAGAATAAACATGGAGTGTGTGCGCAGTCGTTTTCAATACGATCTCAGTACGATCCGCGTTTTCATGGAACTCAATTCGAACCTAGTACGATACGATCCCAGATTTTATCGTATCGACCTTGAGACTCAATCCGAACTGAGTCCTTGTTTACATGGCGTTTTCAATACGGGAAGTGTAGTCTATTCATATCGATCTGAATCCTGCATGTAAACGTACTAGATAAGATAGGAAAGAGCTAGGAATGGGAAGGAAGCGGCCGTGGCCTTAATTATGGTACAGACACAGCATTTGCCTGATGTGTAAAGAGGAATAAACGGAAAACCATTTTCAGGTCTGCCGACAGTGGGGTTCGAACTCTCTCTTTTCCGAGTGCAAGCTAACAGCTGCGTGATCATAACCGCTCGGCCAACTCACTCGGTTTTCCTCATTTTGTTTCTTCATACCCTTTATTTACACCTTATTATTAGACGGCATTCTTTCGTACATCGTGTATGGCCTATACGTCGCTTTTGACTAATAAAGTATTATATTAAACAACATATGTATTAGTAAACGAGTTGTAAATGAGTTGTGGGTAATGTAGTGTATACCATCACCCTTCACTACGGAGAGGGAGTTTGTTAGGGTATATCCCCTAACCCTCAAATGTCCAGTACTGTTGATACACGGAAACTTTAACGTACTTCATTTGTCGCCGGTAAGCAAGGAAGTTAACTCACACGTCTTGATTAGTAAGGGACCACAGGACATCTTGGGGTTTGGTGTAACAGGCAAGGGGACACACAATTACCCTGCTCCTCATCCCCTTAAATGGCTGCTAGGCTTTGTCTTGTCTGGAACAGCGCTCGCATTATATGCAGGGGTTTCACACAGTCCCATCCTGTGTTAAATCGCTAGCATAGGGCTATATTCCTTAGAAAATGACTAAATAGTAAATCTCCCCTCTGAGTCACAAGCCTGGAGCTAGTGGACTTTTAAATAGATACCAGGGATCTGAAACCTGTTAAAAATAGTTTCCACAGTACGCCTTAGTCTTCGCAGTAATTTAAACTGAAATGGAATGTACCATTGAAAGTATAGGATATCTTAACACTGATAACCCCCAAACCACAGGCATCTTGGCTGCAAAACAAAATGTGATATTCGACACAGTACAGGCTACAAAATGTGTTCTCGGGGTCTGCATAGTTTTGACGAAGGGGTTTCGATGGAAAGAAACACATGGAACAACACCTCCGAAGGGCCATGGCCTACCAAGCAACCGCAGCTCAGCCCAAAGGCTTGCAGATTACGAGGTGTCGTGTGGTCAGCACGACGAATGCTCTCGGCCATTATTCTTAGTTTTCTAGACCGGGGCCGCCATCTCACCGTCAGAGGGCTCTTCAATTGTAATCACGTTGGCTGAGTGGACCTGGAACCAGCCCTCATATGCAGGTAAAAATCCCTGTCGTCCTGGCCGGTGCTCTGTTGCATACTGGACAGCTTCCAAGGACTGATTTGTTTATTTGACTCTGTAAAAGAAGGTATGTATCGTAGCATTGGGTATGGTGTTGGGTTGAACGACGATGAGGAGATGATCGCCTGTGGCCAGTTAGCTATGCCGTGCATGTTGCAAGCTTCGTAGACCACAGGTAGGTCAAAGTATGCCCCATTGGAACGACAACAACATGCGATGGCAGGTAAGTATGTAGTTGCGCGAACTCCCCTCCTTCGAAGCAATTCACTACACAAAGTTTATTCACTGCTTCGAGATGTATTCCAGCGACGAGTATGTGGATGTTACTTATCTATGGAGAAGCTAGACAGAATGCATACCAGACAAAAGGCATGTAGCAAGAACGCTATCCGGATGGACGGAAACCGACGGGCATTACATTTCGGAGTGTGGTAAGTCGCCTGCTGGGTACTGTATCCCTGGGAAAGTCACGGCCTGTTCGAGTTCATCCAGTGACGTCTGCTGACAATGAAAAGGTCGTGTTTGACGCTATCCGGCGTAACGGGCCATTGCACAGGAGACAAACATCAGCCAAGTGTCTGTTATGCGGATATTGCATATGGACCGGTTTCGCCCGTACCGTCTGCACGTACACCAGAAGCTCCAAGATTATGATTTTTATGCCCGGGTGGCATTCTGTCAGTGGATCCTACAGCATATGCTGATCCTGCTTTTCTAGCGACTCCCTTATTTATGGACGAAGCACGATTCCAAAACAATGGAAATGTTAATCGCCATAATATGCATTACTGCAGTGTGGATAATTCGCATTGGGTGCGACAGACAGGTTTTCAGGTACAGTGGAGCGTGAATGTATGGCGTAGAATAATGGCTGATCACCTCATCGGTCCCCATTTCTTTGAGGGCCATCTGAACAGCCAACACTATCTGCGGTTTCTCCAACTACCGCCGTTTTTGGAACATGTGCACTCCTTGACCGCTGCAAGACGTGGTTTCAACATAACGGTTTCACCCTTTCCATCTGCACTTAAACCAGAAACTCCATGGTCATGATTTCGGTGCCCCGGTGGCGTTCTGTCAATGGATCCTACAGCATGTGGACACTGATCAGCATGAGGCTGTGGTCGTCCGGAACTATCTCCATGCGACGTATCCTGATAAATGGATAGGATGTGGAGGACCTGTCCCCTGATCCGCCAGATCACGCAATCTTACACCCCTGGATTCCTTTTTCTGTGGGGCCATGTAAGACAACTGGGGTATGCAAAGGAGCCGGCCAGTCGTTGTCACCTTAAACAGCTCATCACCGAGGCATGACAATCCGTTTCGCCAGAGATGTTGCAAGAGCCCAGATGGTCCTTACAACTTCGCGCGCAGCTCTGTATTGACCACGGAGGTCGTCATTTCGAGCAGGTGCTGCGTTAAACGTCGTGGATAACTGAAATCCTGTCACATGTTCCCTAGTCTCTATCAACCCAGATCCATACCAACGGCCATTTTCAGGGCCAAATAAACAAATCAGTCTGTGAAAAATACCGGTAGGCCCTATTAAGTACAAAACCTTGCCACACCCCAGGCAACTGGGTTAAAAAGCATATGCACTGGACTTGAACCTTCTAACACTCGAGCACTATCAACTATCACATATCCTACCGCGCGCTAGCCATGTGAGCTACTGTGACACATGACCTACGGCGCACACTTCCTAGCATATACTGGCTACTGACCATCATCTCCACATCCTTGGCCAACTCATCACCATACCCAATGCAACGATACATACGGTATTTTACAGGGTCAAATAAACAAATCAGTTCTTGGAAGCTATCTAGTATGAAACCTTACCATATCCCGGGCAACTCGTTGTTAGAAAATTATGATGTGGGATTCGAACCTCCTACCTCGAGCACTGTCCACTATCACATATCTCTCCACCCGCATGCCATGTGAGCTACTGCGACACTTGACCTACGGCGTCCACTTACCAGCCTATACTGTACAGTACCGTGCTCCTGGTCTGTGTGCCCACCTCCTGTTCTAAAATATGTGTTCTACGTATCTGTATTCGTTTTACGAGTTCATTCGAGGTACCCATAATGAATTAATAGTGGTGCTCACGATTCCTGCTGTCTTCTATCCCTAAACACACATCTCGTTATATTATCCCGGTTTAAGCTGAGGGATCGATGTCTTCCAGCATTGTAGTAAGTGTGAAGGATCGCAAGGGGCTGGTGGACCACCCGGTATAAAAATGACGAGGTGAGTCAATACCCGGAAAAAATATATGAAATACGAACAGACGGAAACACTTCTCAGAAAACGACCATGTTGTCATTTAAGATGGTACAATTGTAGTAAACAAGATGATGATGATGATGATGATGATGATGATGATGATGATGATGATGATTATTATTATTATTATTATTATTATTATTATTATTATTATTATTATTATTGTTTAAAGGTGCCTAACATCTAGGTCATCGTCCCCTAATGGAACGAAATGAAACGAAATGCAATGACAATTAAAAATTCCAAACTTCATTCCTGACCATAATTCAAAACGTGATGATGAAGAATGAATGAATGAATGAATGAATGAATGAATGAATGAATGAATGAATGAATGAATATGAATTTAAAACAATAATAAGTTGATGCGACCCGCAATGCCTCAGCAATGCCAAAAACTATATTACAGACCAAGGGACTGCTTCCAAAGCACAGTCCTGAATCGATGATGCTTGTTGTCTAAAGGGGTTCAAAATCCAGGTCAACGGCCCCTCATAATGGTACTTATAGCCAGTAAAGTAAAACCGTTGTATGTATCAAGTTGCGGCACTAATCAAAAGTAGCGTAAACTCACGGTGTTCCAAACATTACGGTACTACTCACAAGTATTGTACGTCGCACGGGTAACGCAAACCCATGGTGTCCCTCAAATAGCTGGACTAATCACACGGACTCGTACTATCCCGTGGTGTTCCTCACATAGTGGGTACAAATCACAGGGAACGTAAACCAAAGGTGTCGCTCACATAGTGGTACTAATCACAGGCAACGCCCAGACCCGTAGTGTTTCTCACATAATGGTACAAGTCACAGGCAACGTAAGCCTGTGATGTTCCGCATATAGTGGTACTAATCACGGGTACTGTAAACACACAGTGAACGCACTCTCTGCTGCTACTAATCATAAACCTATTGTGTACCTAACATAGCGGCACTACTCGCAAGTAAAGGCGACCCATGGTGTTCCCCCGTGATAGTACTAATCACAACCAGTTTCATGGTTCTAATTCAATCATACCGTGGTCGCCCCTTTTAGTTGCCTCTTGAGACAGGCAGGGGATACCGTGGGTGTAATCTTCGTCTGCGTCCCCCACCCACAGGGGGTAAATAAGAAAAACAAAGCCTTCTACGTACAAACCATAAAGCCCCATTGAGAAATATAGCTTTGTGGCTTCCAGTCCTGGGAATTTTCTAAGTGAGATTGAGTTGTTAGCTCAAGACCCGGCCACCATTACCCCCATAGTGTTGATGTTCATTTCTGGTGAAGAATACATAAATTCCAGAGCCTCCTCGGATATGAAAACCCTTTTTTGGTATCTGACGGGAAATATATCTGCATCCTTCTAGGGAACATTTTCGCCGCCATAGCTGGGCAATCCCTGTTAATTTGTTATCCACTCAATAAAATAGTGTCGAGTATAATCTTGATTTTTTAATCTAAGTGTGCTGAAGGAAGTGATTTCTTGTAATAAAATATTTATTGAGGACATGGTCAATTTAAATGAAAAATGCTTTTGATACGAAAAAATGTACTTTATTGTCTGAGGCAACAAAGCGCTTCTAATTTAAACTTCCTTACAGATTAGTCATTACTCATTTATCGCTTATAAACGTATTTTCGAGTTACTGAATGGAATATACGTAGAGCGTTTTCCTTCTTTTCCGATAATAGTGACATTTATAACCTATGACCTATGACTTCACAACTACAGGAGATAATCTTATGAATTGTCGCTCACCGACTGAGCCCTGCACAGTGAGTTCGTATCGGATTTAGAAGGAAGGAAGGAAGGAAGGAAGGAAGGACGCTTTAGTATTATTGTTAGTGATTTAAAGTCCCAGCCAACGGCCGTAGCCGTGTTGAAACACCGGATCCCGTGAGATCTCCGAAGTTAAGCAACATTGAGCGTGGTCAGAAGTTGGATGGGTTGCCACGCGCTGTTGGTGGGGGGTAAGGGAATGGAGGAGCGGAAAGGAACTGGCCAACCTACCGCACGTAAACTCCGGCTCAGGAACACCTCTGCGGAGGTTCGGACCTGCCTTCGGGCAGAATAACCCTTACCTTTACCTTAAAGTCCCACTAACTCAGGTTTTCAGTGACAGTAGTCTAGCTTTCGCCAGGTATTATGAGAAACCTCGGTTTAGGACTCTAAACTCACCATCTTCCAAATGCAAACTTACAGCAACATGACGCAGCTAACTCACTCGGTATGCTTCCGGTAGGCCTATCCCAAGACTCATAACCACGTGATTATAAGTTTAACATGAAATTCAAACTACGAATACGTGATATTTTATTTCAAAAGTACTGCAAAATTATACTTACCAAGATCTGAACCGCGATACGTTGATGAGAAACCAGTGACAATCATGTTCAGTTATCATGACACTTCTCGTCACCCCCACCCCCCAACCCCCATCCAAGGGACTTAAATAGCTCTGGTCATAAACTCACTAGTGTACACTGTTCGTAAATAATAATTAGTAAATCGGCCCCGTGGTGCAGAGGCAGTGATGTTGGGGGTGGTGATTATTGTTTTAAAAGGAAGTACAACTATGAAAACCATCCTCCATAAAACACTAACCAGCGAGGAAAAGTGGAAGGGAACCGACACTATGAAAATTGAAGGTATCGGTCAAAGGGAGACAAGTGCCACGAAGGGTGTGGTGAATGAAAGTCTCCCTAGCCTTCGAGAGCGATGGGGTCAGAGAAGCACAAGAGTTGACCAACGGAAGTCTGACAAGGTAGCTGAAAGTGAAGAGCATGGCACAAGTAAGTGGAAGCAATTTTAGGACTTTGCTATGGGCTCAGTGGTCACGAACTCACGTTCCCAAGTTCAGAGCCATTGGGGCCGCTATACGTCGTCTATTACGACAGGTAGAGGATACCGTGGGTGCTATTTTACCGCCCCTCCACCCACAGGAAGAGGTGTAAGGGCAGCTTGCTTTTCTCTCACTCGAAGATACCGGGTTTGATTCCTGGACAGGTCAAAGACATTTACCTGGACCTGACGGCTAGTTCGAAGTCAAGTCCACGTGAATCTGATGATCAGATAGGGGTCTTGGACTAGAAAGCCGAGAATAACGGCCGAGATATTTCCTCGCGCTAACCACGTGGTATCTCGTAAACTGTGGAACTGTTACTTGATAGGCCAAGACCCATCAGAGCTGTTGTGCCATGCGGTTTGTTTGATATCTACAGGGTAGTGGCTTTCACAAAATTATCTGGCAACGCCAACATCAACGTCGTTGTTTATGGATTCGCATAGTAAGCTTTGCCCTGGATTCGATTTCTACCACTTTCATGAATTTCAAGCTAGTCTGAAATGCGATGTATTCAGACAGTTCAACTGGTTTGATATCTCACTCTGTCAACTGGCAATGGGTTTACGTGTGTTACTCACCACCACTCCTAGTATATGGACCACAGACGCTTTTAGTTTTTTGCAATATTTTTCATCTTTTTAGTTGGTCAACACTTGGCAATTTAAAAAAAATAGACTAGTGGTCAGGTTGGGGATTGCTTTGACGAGACGATGAAGATATGCTCAGTTCTTCCGAAAGCATGAGGATGCGATTCCCTGTAAGGAATTTCAATATAGAAACTAAACTTATGGGGAGGCACATGGCCCCGAGTTTTAACTCGCGATACACCAGAAAAGAAGGCAAATTTTTACAATTTACTTTACATCGATAGGTCTTATGGTGACGATGGGATAGGAAAGAGCTACGAGTAGGAAGGAATTGGCCTTGGCTTGATTTAAGAGAGCTCCAGTATTTTCTTGAGAAGAGGGTAAAGAATGCCGGTCTATAAGAGCTTGGTACACCGCTGGATACCGTGGTTCAAATCCCGGTGACTCCATGTGAGATTTGTGCTGGACAAAGCGGAGGCGGGACAGGTTTTTCTCCGGGTACTCCGGTTTTCCCTGTCATCTTTCATTCCAGCAACACTCTCCATTATCATTTCATAGCATTTATCACTCATTAATAAAAATCACCATGGGAGTGGCGACCCCATTGTAATAACAGCCTATATATGTTTCATTCATTACATCCCTGACCCGGACAACGACTGGAAAACAGGTTGTAGGTTTTCATTTCATGTTTCATTCAAGAGCTTGGTACTGTATCACACTTCATGCTGAGTTTGGAGGTAGTGGAATTCCTGACCTTCCACACATCCAGTGGATCCATAGTCCTCTTTAGTTTTGTTTTATGCGTATAATTTCAACCTCTTATAAGAATGTTCCTTTTCTAGGTGATTGGCTCTCCCAAACGGCCAGAATGAGTAAATAAGGATGTGCTGAAAACTACAAAAATGGAATCCTGAATTTTTCCAGCATTTGCTGGAGTAGAAGTTCGCTTCTGGGTTACAGTCTTAAGATCTGTAACTTAAGGTAATACCGTTTTTAATTATTAATATTATTATTATTATTATTATTATTATTATTATTATTATTATTATTATTATTATTATTATTATTATTATTATTAGTTCCGGAGAACTTCATTATCACTAACGTTCTGCAAGTTTTCTTTCCATGGTTCATTCTTTATTTATTTATTTATTTATTTATTTATTTATTTATTTATTTATTTATTTATTTATTTATTTCTAGTGATATTTCACTTGTAAATCAACCTCATAATCAGAATGTAGATGCAAACGTCGTCGAATTTCGTTTTACTGCCAACATGTTACGATGTCTCTAATAGTGTATGCCTGACAGATAATAAGATTACCGGGCGAGTTGGCCGTGCGCGTTGAGGCGCGCGGCTGTGAGCTTGCATCCGGGAGATAGGGGGTTCGAATCCCACTGTCGGCAGCCCTGAAGATGGTTTTCCGTGGTTTCCCATTTTCATACCAGGCAAATGCTGGGGCTGTACCTTAATTAAGGCCACGGCCGCTTCCTTCCAACTCCTAGGCCTTTCCCATCCCATCGTCGCCATAAGACCTATCTGTGTCGGTGCGACGTAAAGCCCCTAGCAAAAAAAAAAAAAAAAATAAGATTTTAACAATGTGTGCAGTACGATACTGAGCTGAATCAGAGAAGGTACAGGAAGTGCATGCCCAACATTAACATCAACAGACCTACCACCGGATTAAATTCAAAGAGCATGGAAGGAAAATTCTGAAGTGGAAGAATAAAATAGGCTACATTTTATTTTCGTTAAACCTTCAGTTAATTTGTGTTAGTTACCAAGATTATTATCTGTCTGTCGTTATGGATGTAACCTAGAATCGAGATTGAGATAAATTTGCGTTATTGGTACATGGAAAAATTGATAAAAAATATTTCATAATTACTTTCAGTACGTGGCTTTGATTGAGTTTTAAACTTTTTAAAAAATGTGTTTTATATCGCACCGACACAGATAGATCTTATGGGGAAGATGGTATAAGAAAGGGCCAGGAGTGGGAAGAAAGCAGCTGTGGCTGTAACGAATGTACAGCCCCAAAAATTGCCTGGTGTGAAAATGGGAAACTAACGAAAAACCATTATCAGTGTTGCCGACTGTGGGGTTGAAACCCACTATCTCTCGAATGCTAGATCACAGCTGTGCAACCCTAACCGTAGGGCCAACTCGATCGGTAGTTTAATCCTAAGGCAGTACATCAGCTCATAGGCACCATCCATAGATGCCTACGCTCAACTCACAACAAGAGCGTCTTGCTTGATGTAAATGGCATAGTACATTGTATTCAACAGCCTTGTGGACAGAATAACTGCCAGTCGGTATCCTATGTGCCCGTGCCTGCACTTTGAAGTGAGGACTGAGAAAGTCTTGGCTAGGATTAGCATCTCTGTCTCTTATCCACGGGGACTTCAGTTCTATTCCCGGCTCCTCAAGGTACTTTAATCCTCGCCTGTGTTTTGGAACAGATTCTGCTTAGCCTCGTAAGGTCAAATGAGGATCAGCCTGATATAAGGAACGCAAGTTCGCCCAAAACAAATAATTAATACATATGGTAAATCATCATACTCGTTTGGACACCTGTAACCAATTTGGATGCACAGCAGTTGTCTTGACAGGCCACAGATAATTCACAGGTTAGATGGAAAGTGGGATTGGTAATAGCAAAGCAAAGTCACCTCCGTACAGGCCACGAAGGCCCTTGGAGGAGTGGAAGGTAAAGGCTTCCACCATTGTTAACCCCGGCACGTGATGGTGTAGAGTGGTTAGCTCTACGCCCGGCCGCCTTTGCCCCCAGGAATTAACCTGGTACTAATTTTTGGTGTAGACTGAGGGCCATATCCACCTCCGGAAGTGGAAATCTCGTTTCTTAAATTTTACGACTTTCTGACGAGGATTCGAACCTACGTCCTTCCGGGCGAACCGAGCACGCCTTTACCGCCTCGGCCAGGCAGTCCCTGGGATTGGTAATAGGATTAGGAAATAAGTATCAATAACCTGGATGATAGGCACAAGAAGGGGTTTACCCTGACTTGAAGTAGGATGGCTTTAAACTGATTTTTTTTCTCTCATGTGGTAGTGATTATTATTTTGAGGGGAACATCAACGTAATTATCAGTATGTTCTTGAATAATAAAAGCAGAAATCCGTTTTAAATATCAACAGTCTTCCCAGATGTCAGTTAGGAAGATATCGGTCCTTCTTTCAGTAGGTGTTGTTTAACATGTCGGAATCCAACGATATGAGTTTGTCATCTTTAAACATTCTTCAATGTCACTCATTTTAGATCTGTCCTTCTATCTTGGGATTAGCAAGCCTATGACTGCACCACTAAGACTGGCCTCGAGGAGGAGGAGGAGAAAAATCACAATATTTTTTATTTTATCTTCCAGTAACTGCTTTTGGCATAGAATATTTATGATTTCGTTCTAGCTCTGAATCCCTGTGTAAAATTCAACGTGCTCTGAGAAGTGTATATCACAATTCCTTCAATATAAAAAACAAAGAGCCTTCCCAAATAGCTTCCAAAGTCAGATTACCCAGCAGCGCAGTGCTCATCCTCCGGTTTGTGATGAAAAACGAGCTCAGCGCGTACGGTAAAAATAGTAGAACTAGGTAAAAATATCCTGGATATAATCCCTACCGGTTAGATCGAAAATATAATAGAGTTGGATTTCATACCTCGTATAAATGCAACATTAAATAGTTAATTTTCTGGCAGTTAAAACCCGTTTGGAAATTGAACAACATGGTGTAAGATTTACAAACAACTGAGAGAATAAACATGTTATAAAAATGATTGAGAAGTATATGCTTTTTGAACTGTAGGGATCTTTTCTGGCTTATTGTCCATCTCAACATCGCAGTTGCTTAGCTGTTGACCATCTGTTCTGAGGACATTTGTTCGGAGTAATAACAACAATATGGCGGAGATGGGCATTCATTACAGTTCGAAAATATTCATAGTGTGGCAAAGCAATTGGCTTGGTCTATAACTGGAGCAATCTCGGACATCACCTTTACCTCCCCATATTGGAACTACAATGCCACTAAACTAGACAGAAGGGGCTTCATTTTCACTTTTTTTACGATTTGCTTTACGTCGCATCGACACAGATAGGTGTGAAAATAGGAAATCACGGAAAACCATCTTCAGGGCTGCCGACAATGGGGTTCAAATCCACTATCTCCCGAATGCAAGCTCACAGGTGCGCGTCTTTGAGCACACAGCCAACTCGCTCGGTGGCTTCATATTCATCAGTGACTTTATTGAACCGATCTGCCAAAAACTGAGCTGCCTCAGACCCAAGCAGCTTCCATACTTCAACGGGAAGTTCAACTGGCCCAGCCGGTATTCCATTTTTCAACTTCTTCGGCAGTCATGGCTGGAGCTTGTCCAACACAGATTCCCCGTTAGTACTGGTGCATGAGGTGCAGTTGGTCTCAGAAGCCTCTCCCGACAGGTAAGGATCTCGGCTGGGATTCACAGTATTCTCTGGTTTTCATCCTTGATGGACATGACGTAACTTACCCAATATTCTGCGCAGAGCGAAGGCAATCTTTTGCTAGCTGATATATCTTTTCAGCACCCTCTGTTCTGTCCAACTGACCGTAGACAGCCTTGTAGTGTTCCTCCTTTGTCCTTGCCACTTCTCTTTTTGCCATCGGCTTCAACTGTCTGTGTTTCTGATGATCCCCGTCAATTCTCGACTTAGGCTAGCTCTTGTAGGCCAACTTCTTTACCTCAATAGCGTTTTGCACAAGTTCATTCCACCATAAAACCTTCTTGTTGATGAATCAACGACCAAGTTTCGTTGTGTCCACAATTGTTGTGGCACATATCTTTATCGATTTTGATGCCTAAATCTCAGCAGTATTGTGACCATGTTGTAGATCATCTACATCAACAATGGAGGTTTGCGTGTTATTAGTTGAATTTCCACCACTTAATTCGTTCGTCTGCGGTTTTGAGAGATTTTACGCGAATGACCAGGTGAATCCTGAATCTTGGGAGAAACATATATGATGATATCTGATGGAATAAACATTGTGCCAATGACTGATTTCAGGCCACATCTTCTTACTAACCAGTAATTATTATGTGCATTTCTTCCACCACTCCTGTGCCTGATTAGACTCGACGGACGCTTCCTGGAAAGTGTATTGGTCAGAGCTTAATCGAATGCTTCGGTACACTGCTTGCGTCGGTTTCCACCCTCATTCCGCAATCTAAAATCCTTACCACCACGTATTCTAACATAACTTTCTCGACTTTCTTCGACGTGACGTGCCCATTGAGATCACCACCGAGTAACAGCTCGTTTTCATCGATGGATTGCATGTAAGTTTCAAGGCTATCCAAAATTCTCCTTTCTCTTCATCGGTGCCCTGAGGTTTAGCAGAAAACCACATGCAGGACATTTGTTCTACTATCAGTCTTAATAGACATAATTAGATCAGATAAATGGATGACTTCAATGACGCTATCTTTGAACTTCGAACTCGCAACAATGGTGACGCTCTTCCGGTTGGATGTCTTTCCATGGTGGAATAACTCATATCCTTCCCAAAATTTTTTAGACTTCGAGTCAGTCCACTTGGTTTCTTGGATGCGTCGATGTGACTATTCTTCAAGACATCGGCTAGTTCACGGCTGCGACTCATCAGAGTAACACTGTTGATGGTGGCAGATCGAATTTGTTCGACTTGTTTCTTTAGCCCATACCACTCTTGACTGTGTAGCCCTCAAACATTTCTCGCATCACGGCGTGAATATAACGCGCGTCACTCAATGTGTGGAACGCCCTAGCAGTGAGTGCGATAATATTCCTTTCAGCCATGTGCATGATATTGGACGAATACTTTTACCATCCGACTTGTAGCAGAATCTGACACTGAAACATTTCATCCCTGAGGCCAGTTATTTATGTGGCAGCCCCTATCCTGGAAAACAGACGTCTTTGCAAGCCACACATACCCTGGAGAACAGACGCTGCATGGCGGATTCCAGTGGCATATCCTCTACGGAGGATGCCACCACCCCACCTAAGGAGGTTCATCCGTTGAAGCCGTTCATCTCCTTAGAGGGGAAAGTTATTTCCCACCACTAAACACTGGGAGTAGATTCGCTGCATGTACGGTCTATTCCATTAATCTAGCAGGTTAACATATCCAGAAACGTGGGGCAGTGTTAAGAACAGGTATCTGAATTATTTGCTTACAGGAGGGGAGCTATGAATAGCTTTAATCATCAAAAGTGGCAGATCGTCATCTTTCTAGGTGTGCATTGAACCACGAATTCTTATGTACAACCTTTTTCATTTACATTAATTAGGTTAGGTCTGGTTAGGCTACGTTAGGTAACTGTGAGTAAACAGTAACCTTTTGTGTACTACCCTTCGCATTCTATTTGGCAGTTTCATGATCGAAAGTGTTTTCCGATCATCTCGAAACCCAATAAGAGCAATTTCGGCCCTCCATCTTTACTCTTGTGCAAATGTCATCGGATTTCCCTCGACAATGACCATTCCGAGCAAGAGTTACTACATTCCATCTCCGTGCAAACTGAACTACATTCAAGTATCTTCTTAGTTCCATGCAGCTGCTTTTGCAGCAACAAGAAGCTATGCCCAAACCACTGCAGGAACGTCTGATAAATTTGACATTAGAAATGGCGTCCACCAGAGCTCGGCCCTATTGTAAATTATGCTCATCCTTGTGATGGACAGTATTACACGGGTTCTTTTCAGGACAAACGATGCCATGTTGTCCGTGGAGGACATACTCGATCTCCTCTTCCAAACCCAAGAATATGTGGTTAGATTGTCACAATATACAGTAAACTGTGACTCGAGACATGAAATCCGATCATGTGGCGTCACATCTGAAAGAAATAAGAATAATTCGAGTTACGCGAGGATTTATACAGTCTGATGAAAGTGACAAACCACGACCAAACTACGACAGAATTTGCGTGCGGTCTCCGGATGAGAGACCACGTAAAATAGAAGATCAAGGCATCATCCATCCTATTAAAATTTATGGTATCGATTATTGATCAACTACAAAAGAAGCAGAACATCGATTTAGAGTCATGGGAATGCAGCTGCACAGACGATCACCCGACATTTCCAGGTTGAATTATGTTTCCAATGTAGACATATGAAAACGATTTAAAACTAGGTGAAAATACATGAACGTCGACTACGATGATTTCGACGTGTGATGCAATCAGAAGTTTATAAGGAATTACACGTCGGAAGTCATCGAAAAGAGACTCAAGAGACGACCGAGCCAACGATGGGCCGATACACTAGTCGACATGGAGAGAGTCCATTTGCATCCCGATACATTCCACGGCTGAATGAAATGGACATGATGGAGCCACAGAGATGACCATGTCACTAGACGGGACAAACACCGATGAAATGATAATCATGATAATCATAATGTACTGTATACCTTCTTAGTTGTGCTAATCCGCTGTCGTCCTCGGGAGCACAGGTTCGATTCCTGCCTCTACTAGAGATTTAAGATTGTTTGGTATATGATAAATAATTAAATCTCTCTCTCGGGCATATACGTCAGAAAAACTGCACCATATCAGAAAATTCGAGAACACAGTATTATTGTCTCCAACACATGACAGCACGGTGGGGGATTACATCGTTCGACGCAATATGCTACATATTGCCCCTGGTCATTCCGAGCTGTTTATTACTTACTTTTTATCCCCATCTAAGCACATCGCTATGCGATACTCCCTCGCTCTCAGCACTTTGACCCGAATACCACACAGCAGATCGTTCAGCAGCGAAAAGACAATGATCTTCATTGTGCTGGTGAGAAAATCCCATCGCAGTTAAGTGCTATACCTATGGTTAACCAAATGGAAAACCTGTCCTTGAATTTAATAATAATACAGAATAATAATAATAATAATAATAATAATAATAATAATAATAATAATAATAATAATAATAATAATAATATCCGGCTCCTTGGATGAATGATCAGCGTAGTGGCCATCGGTTCAGTGGGCCTCTGATTGGATTCCAGGCCAGGAAGGAGATGGTAATCGTGATCCATTATTATTATTATTAATAATATTATTATTATTATTATTATTATTATTATTATTATTCATATCCTTGGCTTAATGATCGGCGTTGATGCCTTCATATGGTCCCGGGTTCGGTTCCTGCCTGTGTAACGAATTTTATTCGCGTCTGGATAATTCCTTACTCGGGAGTTTTGTCGGCATTCTGAAAAGATCACCGACACCATCATCAAAATACGATTAAAGTTATGTAGCCACATTCTCAAAATGAACAATGACAGGTTCACCAAAAGGATTCTCAACCTTGCTCTCTCAGTTAAAGACAAAATCAACTGGCTTAGTGAAATAGAAGAAGACCTTCAGGAAATTAATCAAGATGGAATCCAGTTCAAGAAAGCAGTCAACAACCACCATTTTTCTGATAAAATGAATACCAGGCCCAATAAATCATGGACTGAAGAACTGAGGAAAATGTTCAGTGCCTAGATGAAGATATTTTTTGGAGAAGAAAAAATCAGCATCAGCCAATGAAGTTTCATCGTGCTCCACAGATGGGCACAACGCTGTTCGAATTCCTTAACTATATTAACTTCCCCAATTTGGCTTACCAGAGCATTTCAGTCCCCCATCACAATTAGATTCTCGTCTCCTCTTATATGTTGTATAAAATCTTCCCTTCATATATATTTTCGATTTATTTATCGTCTGCTGAACTGGTAGGTATGTACTGTAGACCTGCATTATTGTTGTGGGCATTGACTTTGTGTTTCTCTTGACAATAATAATACTTTCACTATGCTGGTAGTAGCAGCTTACCCACTGCCCTATTTTATTGTTCATTATTAAAGCAACTCATGCATTTCCCCTGTTTGATTTTGTGTTGATAATTCTGTAGTCGCCTGACCAAAAATCCCCTTCCTGCCAACGTACTTCACTTATACCAAACACATCTACATTTAGTTTATACATTTTCCTTTTCAGATTCTCTAACCTACCGCAACATTCCCTGCCGGGTCGGGGATTTTAACCTTAATTGGTTAATTCCTACGACACGGGGTCTGGGTGTATGTGTTGTCTTCATCATCATTTCATCCTCATTACGACGCGCAGGTCGCCAACGGGAGTCAAATTGAAAGACCTGCACCTGGCGTGCCGAACCCGTCCTGGGATATCCAGGCACTAAAAGCCATACGACATGTCATTTTTACCTACCGCAACGTTTCATACTTCAAGAAAAAAAAAAGGGAATTTGGAAAAGGAATCACAGCTAAAGGAAAGGAAATCAAAACTCTGAGATTTGCCGATGATATTGTTATTCTATCTGAGTCTGCAGAAGATCTGAAGAAACTGCTGAATGGCATGGGCATAGTCTTGGTGAAGGGGTATAGCATGAAAATAAATATATCCAAAAGAAATGTAATAGAGTGCAGTACGTGAAGTCTGGTGATGCAGGAAATATTAGGTTAGTAAATGAAGTCTTAAAGGAAGTAGATGAATAGGGTTACTTAGGTAGTATAATAACTAATGGTGGAAGAAGTAAGGACGGCATAAAATGCAGACTAGCACAAGCAAGGAAGGCCTTTCTTAATAAAAAGAAATTTGCTCACTTCGAACATTGATATAGGAATTGGAAAGGTGTTTTAAAACTTTTTTCTGGAGCGTGGCATTGTATGGAAGTGAAACATGGACGATATCGAGCTCAGAAAGAAAGAGATTAGAAGCTTTTGAAATGTTGTTTGACAGAAGAATGATGGTGAGATGGGTAGATCGAATCACAAATGAAGAGATACTAAAATGAATTGGTGAGTGGAGAACAATTTGGCGGAATTTAACCAGGAAAAGTGAGAGAATCATAGCACACATCTTAAGGCACACAGGTCTTGTTCGGTTAGTTTTTGAGGGAAATGAAGGTGGTAAAAACGACAGGGATAGACCAAGGTATGAATATGGCAAACAGATTAGAGTAGATGTGAGATGTATCAGTTATGTAGCAATGAAAAGTTTAGCACAGGATAGGGTGGCATGGAAGGCTGCATCAAATCAGTCTATGGACTGCTGACCCAAATAACAACACAGTTTAAGACCAAGATAATGAACAATTCTTACTAATCATTACCCCCATTAGCTTCTATTTGATGCCTAAATATGTGCAAAATGTTGGTATTCTCTACAAAATTTATAATTTGTGTTAGATGTTGCACATAGAAGATATAATCTTTCTTTGCAAAATAACCCACAAGAGAATTATTTCCTTATATTACATCGTTTAATTTTTAAAATTTTTACAAAATTAGTTGTTTTGATTACAATAATAGTATGAATAATGGTAGATAAACATATGATCTATCTCTCTCTCACACACACACGTGCGCGTGTGCTTGGGGATTCGCACATGTAAACTCACACTCTTACTTATCACTCGTACAATACAATATTTCGCTTTCTTGCACTGACTGACAGAGCAAATGCAACACCAAGAAAGAGTGGCCAGAACTTTATGCCAATTGCAGGGTAGACTGACGTCACTAAGGTATGCTCATGATGTGAAATGCGCCGCTGTGCTGCGCACGTAGCGAACGATAAATGGGACACGGCGTTGGCGAATGGCCCACTTCGTACCGTGATTTCTCAGCCGACAGTCATTGTAGAACGTGTTGTCGTGTGCCACAGGACACGTGTATAGCTAAGAATGCCAGGCCGCCGTCAACGGAGGCATTTCCAGCAGACAGACGACTTTTACGAGGGGTATGGTTATCGGGCTGAGAAGGGCAGGTTGGTCGCTTCGTCAATTTGCAGCCGATACCCATAGGGATGTGTCCACGGTGCAGCGCCTGTGGCGAAGATGGTTGGCGCAGGGACATGTGGCACGTGCGAGGGGTCCAGGCGCAGCCCGAGTGACGTCAGCACGCGAGGATCGGCGCATCCGCCGCCAAGCGGTGGCAGCCCCGCACGCCACGTCAGCCGCCATTCTTCAGCATGTGCAAGACACCCTGGCTGTTCCAATATCGACCAGAACAATTTCCCGTCGATTGGTTGAAGGAGGCCTGCACTCCCGGCGTCCGCTAAGAAGACTACCATTGACTCCACAGCATAGACGTGCACGCCTGGCATGGTGCCGGGCTAGAGCGACTTGGATGAGGGAATGGCGGAACGTCGTGTTCTCCGATGAGTCACGCTTCTCTTCTGTCAGTGATAGTCACCGCAGACGAGTGTGGCGTCGGCGTGGAGAAAGGTCAAATCCGGCAGTAACTGTGGAGCGCCCTACCGCTAGACAACGCGGCATCATGGTTTGGGGCGCTATTGCGTATGATTCCACGTCACCTCTAGTGCGTATTCAAGGCACGTTAAATGCCCACCGCTACGTGCAGCATGTGCTGCGGCCGGTGGCACTCCCGTGCCTTCAGGGGCTGCCCAATGCTCTGTTACAGCAGGATAATGCCCGCCCACACACTGCTCGCATCTCCCAACAGGCTCTACGAGGTGTACAGATGCTTCCGTGGCCAGCGTACTCTCCGGATCTCTCACCAATCGAACACGTGTGGGATCTCATTGGACGCCGTTTGCAAACTCTGCCCCAGCCTCGTACGGACGACCAACTGTGGCAAATGGTTGACAGAGAATGGAGAACCATCCCTCAGGACACCATCCGCACTCTTATTGACTCTGTATCTCGACGTGTTTCTGCGTGCATCGCCGCTCGCGGTGGTCCTACATCCTACTGAGTCGATGCCGTGCGCATTGTGTAACCTGCATATCGGTTTGAAATAAACATCAATTATTCGTCCGTGCCGTCTCTGTTTTTTCTCCAACTTTCATCCCTTTCGAACCACTCCTCCTTGGTGTTGCATTTGCTCTGTCAGTCAGTGTATGTTAACATGAATTAATGTAATAATCTGTCAGGTAGGAGATAGAATGTGTTCTGTAATAGTAGCTATGGCTTTGTATTGTCATATAGAATGCTTTGGTAAGATTGCAGAGCGCGGTCTGGGCTTTCCAGCAGTTCCAAAATCTCATTTTCACCCATTATTGCCCATAGGAGGTTTTTACCGGAGTATTGAAGGATAAGAATCTGCAGTAATCCATCATAAATGAATAAAAAATATTGGTCCGCAGACTTCACACGGTTGAGAACGACTGAACTAGAGGAAGTTTCTAGTACTTACGCGAATGAACGATCATTTTCGGTGATGAAACTTTTCAAATCCAATCGACGAATCCAATTTACACATTCAGATGCAAATGAGTTACAATATGACACGTTGAACCTGACATGGGTAAATGTATCACCGCACTGCAACTTCAGGTATTATGTTATATGAAAACGTGCTACGTACAAGAAGCGGACGTTTTTCACATTTATAAATAATGCCAGAAAAGTCCCAAGTCAAGCACAATTAAATACTACCTGAACTACAAACAATCAAATTTTCTACTTCATTTTAAAATTTAGAAATGGAATATTGATGATGATGATGATGATGATTGCTGTTTAAAGGGTCCTAACATCTAGGTCATCAGCCATTAATGGTACGAAATGCAATGACAATTTAAAAGTCCAAAACTCATCCACTGCTCAGAATACAAAACGTGATGTTGAAGAATGAATGGATGAATATGAATTAAAAATAATCTGCAGATTCAAAGTGGAAAAGTTAAAAATAATACCAAAATTAATCAACTGACTATAATTCAAGAAAAGAGGCGATGAAGAATGATTGTGAACTTAAAACAATCTGGATTCGACCCGCAAGCCCTACTTTCCCAGCAACTATCTTCAATAGAATAAACTGACCAACGGGCTGCTTTCAAAGTATAATCCTGAATCGATTATGCTTGTTGTCTAAAGGGGTTCAAAATCCAGATCAATAGCCCCTCATAATGGTACTTATCGCTTGAAAAGTAAAGACCATAGTATTTCTCATGTCGCGGTGTTAATCGAAAGTAAGGTGGTGTTCCACACATTGTGGTACTAGTCACAGGAAATGTAATACGCACAGGTTACGCAGACCTATGATGTTTCTCACATTATGGTGCCACTCATAGACAACACAAACCCTTGGCGTTCCTCACACAGGTGCACTAATCACGGACTCTCGTACTATCCCATGATGCTCCTCACGTAGTGGGTACTAATCACAGGCAACGCAGACCCACCAGATAACGTCAAGACCCGTGGTGTTTTTCACAGGCAACATAAGCCCATGATGTTCCGCATATGCTGCTACTAATCACAAACCTATTGTGTACGTAATGTAGCAGCAGTACTTGCAAGTAAAGGCGACCCATGGTGTTCCTCGTGTGATGGTACTAATTACAAGTAGTCTCATGGTTCTAATTGCATCATCCCTTGGTCGCCCCTTTTAGCCCACTCTTAAGACAGGCAGGGGATAACGTGGGTGTAATCTTCGTCAGCGTCCCTCACCCACACGGGTAAATAGAATATTATTTTGATGTCGTACACTCATGGCCCTACAAAATAACGAGCACGAGAGATATTAGTAATTATCTTCCTAAAATATGTACAGCCTACTTCCGGGGGATATGAAATTAACGTCTCTACAAAACAAACAGAACAAATCAGTTGCACATAAAGTCCTAAAATGTCAAGATGAGTGCTGTCTATTCCACTTGTTTGCACATGTTGGAATGCCATGTGATGACTTTCTGACATGACAGCACAACCTCATCCTTCCACATCAATCAAGCACACGTTTAGCGCTTTGGCTAGCCAGCCTCCAATATCAAACGCACTGAAGCAATGACATATCTGTATAAGGATATTGCGTGAATATTCTTCTTCCACCGCTTTTTCCACATCTGCGGGGTTGCGTGTATGAAGTTTGTGTATCACACATATTGATTTAGCCTTGTCTCACGGCCGGATGCCTTTCCAGACGCCAAACCTATATGGAGGGATGTATCCAGTATTACGCAGTGCAGCGTGTTTTCTGAATAAACTATGAAGAGGAAAGTGCTGGCACAAACACAAACACCCAGTTCCGAGCCTGAAGAATTAATCAGATGCGATTAAAATCTCCGACCCGGTCGTGAATCGAACCCAGGACCCTCTGGACCGACGTCCTCAATCCTGACCATTCAGTCGGACTAAGGATATTTATGAATAATATAATAATATTTCAATATAATATCTGTCATTGAATATTCTACACCATTTATGTTTTGAGAGTAAAGATAATGTCAGAAAAACTTTGTTAGTTCCTTTGTCCCTTTGCGAGCGATACGAGTTTCGCTGATTAAGTCAGCCTCTATAGGTTTATTTTGAATAGGGTCGAAAGGTATGTCAAATACGTAGTTAGAATATTTCACAGTAACAGCAAGGTTTTTTTTTTTTTTTTTTTTTTTTGCTAGGGGCTTTACGTCGCACCGACACAGATAGGTCTTATGGCGACGATGGGATAGGAAAGGCCTAGGAGTTGGAAGGAAGCGGCCGTGGCCTTAATTAAGGTACAGCCCCAGCATTTGCCTGGTGTGAAAATGGGAAACCACGGAAAACCATCTTCAGGGCTGCCGATAGTGGGATTCGAACCTACTATCTCCCGGATGCAAGCTCACAGCCGCGCGCCTCTACGTGCACGGCCAACTCGCCCGGTCAGCAAGGTTTTAGGAACATAATACCGTCGCCGCTATGCCAAAACCATGAATGTCACAATGCTCTTCCTATCCATTATTTTCCTTAAAACTGGTCACGCCTCCCAGCCACTTATTGATATGCAATCCATCAGAACAACTTTCGTTGAGTCAATTTTCCTATGCCAACTTGTAAAGGAAAATGAACCTTAATGTACAGTACTGTAAGAATGTATGTTTGCATGACTTATTTACCCACTCCTAGAGTATGATGTATTTAATGTTCATTTTGCTTTACACACGGGCGAAGGAAAATGAACTCAACGAAAATTGTTCTGATTGATGATGATGATGAAATGTATGGCTTTTAGTGCCGGGATATCCCAGGACGGGTTCGGCTCGCCAGGTGCAGGTCTTTCTATTTGACTCCCGTAGGCGACCTGCGCGTCGTGATGAGAATGAAATGATGATGAAGGCAACACATAAACCCAGCCCCCGTGCCATTGAAATTAACCAATTAAGGTTAAAATCCCCGACCCGGCCGGGAATCGAACCCGGGACCCTCTGAACCGAAGGCCAGTACGCTGACCGTTCAGTCAACGAGTCGGACGTTCTGATTGATTTCATATCAATGTGTGGCTGGGAGGCGTGACCAATTATCTATAGGAAGAGCATTGTGACAATCGCGGTTTTGACACTGGAGCGACATTATTTCAATGCTTTCAGTAGGAATTTACAATGTCAGTGTATGTGATAATCTATCGTATCGTAATCAATGTTAAAAAAGGTAAGGTAATTATTTCTGTCAACTTATGCCAGACCAATCACCATAGGTGAAATAACACCCTTGTTTCGATTCCTTTCCAAAGAAGGTGACTCCACATCTCGATCGTATATTCGTTAGAATTACGAGACGTACTGAAACTTTATGACTCATATTCGATATTAATGTACACATTCTGCCATTCTTCAATGCCACTGAGAAGTGGATAAGATATACAATAATATCTAGAGCAATAATTTATGACAATAATTCGTAACACATCGATATAATATTGTCAGTTTTTATTCTTGCGAAATGAAATAAATAAGCAAATAAATAAATAAATAAATAAATAAATAAATAAATAAATAAATAAATAAATAAATAAATAAATAAATAAATAAATACTATAACCTGCGATATTATGTGCCAAGGGCTTCTAACCCGTTAACTTCTTTATCGAGAAGGTTGAAACGTGCGGATAAGCGGGCATTTTACTACCTTGCATACATCTGATATGGAGATAATTCTCTCTAAGGCTAGATAGTATTACAAGCCATACATGTATTCGAAAACAAATCAGGTTATGTAGAAAGTATCAAACGAAAAACCAACAAACCCCATAATACAACAGCCTTGATTGGCCTTGGACTACCAAGCGACTACCGACCAGTCGGAAGGCCTGCAGACTACGTGGTAACGCGTAACCAACGTGGCGAATCCTCTTGGTCGTCATTCTTTGCTTTCTAGACTGGGGCCAGTATATCATCGTCAGATAGCTCTTCAGCTGTAATAACGTAGGCTGAGTGGACCGCACACCAGCCCTCAGAACCAGATAAAAATCCCTGACATGGCCGAGATTCGAACCCGGGACTTTCGGGTGAGAGGCAGGCTCGCTATCCTTAGACCGGGGGGCTGGTTTGTAGGAGTTAGCAAATAAACTGTAAACGAAGTGTATAAGTATTGCTCCCTC
Source organism: Anabrus simplex (assembly GCF_040414725.1). Lineage (NCBI taxonomy): Eukaryota > Metazoa > Arthropoda > Insecta > Orthoptera > Tettigoniidae > Anabrus > Anabrus simplex. The sequence continues at coordinate 207,773,555 of NC_090265.1, forward strand.
ATAGTAAAATAAGCAAGGACGGCTGAAGTAAGGATTGCTCTTTTTCAAAACAGTATACTCGCACTTATATCAGAACAATTTTTCGTAACCCATTTGTATAAAACATGGAAATTGTATAGAAGTTAATAGTAATAATAATAATAAGAAGAAGATCAAGAACAAGAACAAGAATCTACGGTCTCAGTTACAATGTGTTGGCATTTTAATGTGACGCCAGATGACAGTGTAATCACAACTCTGTTGGCGACCGATTAATTGTTGAGTTTTACTTCATTTTGTTGGGCGAACATCAAGCGTGTTGCTGGTGGACTTTTACGTGTCATAATTGCAGGACATAGAGTACCGAGTTGGTGCTTATTACACCCATCAAATTTCTAATTACCACTGCCAGCTTTGAACCCGTGAACTTGGGAACCAGTGGCATACAATTTATCACTGATCTACATAGTGAATTGTTGAAAATAACTGGTGATAAAGAAAGATTTGAAGCCTTTGAAATTACAGGAGAATATTAAGGATGGAGTGAGGAGATCTGTCATAAATGAAGACATGCTAAATTAAGCTATCGAGAAATCACACGAGACGAAGAGTGACTGATACGAGCTATTTTGAGACACACAGAAGACTCATTCACTTAGTTCTGAAGGGAAATATGGGACTTATTCCAACAGGAAAAGGCAAAATGTGGTAAACATGATAAACTGATTGGAGTAGATGCACACTAAACTGAAATAGTTGGAAATACGAGCACAGAACAAGATATCAAATGAAACTATTCGTTGCTGATACCAACAAGAGTGTATACATTGATAAAGAAGTTACAGTATTGTGAGTAACTGCAAGAAGGCCTTGACAAATTTGTGAGATGGATTGCACGGAACAGTATACCGATAAACAAAGCGGAGGCTGGACAGGTTTTTCTCCGGGTACTCCGGTTTTCCCTGTCATCTTTCATTCCAGCAACACTCTCCATTATCATTTCATAGCATTTATCACTCATTTATAAAATTACCTTGGGAGTGGCGACCCCATTGTAATAACAGCCTATATATGATTCATTCATTACATCCCTGACCCGGTCAATGAATGGAAAACAGGTTGTAGGTTTTCATTTTCATTTTCAGTATACCGATAAAGGTTGTTTCACCAAGGGAATAAGTCCCATCACTTTTAATGTCTATGTTGACAGAATGAATGTATCTCACGGGAACTGCTGTAAATACTTAGGAGTTGTCTGGCTGTTAGGTCATCAGCCCAGAGGCTGGTTGGATCCTCAAATAGCACCACCAAAGGCTATGCAGTTATTGGGAAACTGCAAAACCTATGGCAGAGCCCAAATGAGGCATACTAGGCAAGATGAGGAGTGAGGTAGTTTGCCATTGCTTTCCTCACTGGACCAGAAGGTGCCACTGAAGCACGACTGATCCTATGAGCAACACCTTTCATAACACTCAGACACCAGTTGTGCCCCAAATGTCATTACTCAGCACCACCCATACCCCAGCAGCTTCCATATTGTCACAGCCATGAATGAGACTGGGACTTCGGTGGAAGCTACACTTTGCTCTGGCCTGTGCCAAGAGATGGATACAAAAATACTGCATCCATCAAGAAATGGCAACAGGCGGACTTAGGTGTTAATATAAGGAAAGATATTTATTGGGGTAATCTCAACGACGAAGTTGTGAATAAAGGTACATACCATTTCACATGGTTATGGGGACATTTAGGGGTTGCAGTAAGGATGTAATTGAGAGGGCGTATACGTTACTGGTAAGAGTATGTTCTATTGTATGGGACCCTGCACTAGGATCAATTGATTCGAGAACTGGGAAAGATCCACAGCACACTACGTTATGGGTGATTTTCGACAAAAGTATTGGGATACGAAAAAGTTACAATCGTTGGGCTGGAGAGGCTTGAGAGTAAGAGCTGCTCGAAGGCAGTATGTTCCAAGCTGTCAGTGGAGAGATGACCTTATTAGTAGACAAATTACCTTGAGTGGTGCTTTTAAAGGTAGGAAAGGTCATGATATGAATATAAAATATGAATTCAAGAGGAAAAATTGGGACAAATATTTATTTATGGGAAGAGGAATAATAGACTGGAATATTTTACCAAGGAAGATGCTTGATAAATTCTCAACTTCTTCAAAATCATTTAAAAAAATACTAGATAAGTAACTGACGGAGTATTTGCAAACTAGATGACAGCCATGAATGCAGATCAGTGGTAAATGATTTTATTGCTGTGAATTGAGTATATACGAATCACCACTACTGATCTATTAGTACAGAGTAAGAAAATGCTTAAACGAAAATTCATTACAGCAGGAATGTGTGTGGGATATTTTTTCCTTCTTCTTCCTCATTCGAGAGTGGCTTGAGTAGAGCCAATGCCACAATAGTCGCCTGTAAGAATAACAGTCAGTTCACGTGCTGGTAGCTACACATCGTCCATCCAAGTGGCTAGTAGGCATTAAAGTGTCACGTGGTCAGCGTATGACTTCCTCGGTCTATTCTTTGGTTTTCTTTCTCCTCATTTGAGCTCCCGAGCCAGAAATCGAACTTGTGCCCAGGAATAAAATACATGCATGATACTCCTTCAATAAACGGCTGGTTATTATGAAATTTAATCAGCCATATTGGTCCCAAAGTATTTCAAGCAGATGTAGAGACTGAAAATATGCATAATACATTTCATTATCTGACAAATGTTCAAAAACCATTGTGAGAACTAGTGTGTGGTACCCTATCCCTTCTAAGTTCTAGTACGTTCAATAATATGGATCGTATTATTGTTCCAGCAGTTAAAACAAACCATGTGGCAACAAACTTCTTGTATACATCGGGATTGTCTGGACTCTTTTGTTTGCCTGAGGAAATTACTAAATATGGTTTAATAATACTATCAACAACGTTCTGAAATTTATAATCATAAAAATGCATTCTACATGCTTTCTTACACTGTTCGACTATGGACATATCATAACTTTGCAGTTCAGTTATATGATAGCCTGATAATTTTTCGGTGCAAGACGATGAGATTTCTTTGGAAAACAATCCAACGTCGATTTGAGTTTCTCTTCCGTTATAACACATTTTCGTTTAGAAAATGCACCATTTAGATTTCTCGTTTACCTGAACCTGAGAATATGTCACCGTAAGGTATCCCTAAGTGACACTGGCTCGCCAGGAAATTTCTCTACAAATCGCCCACGCATTGTCTTACATTATTTTCTAATTTCGAAATTAGTTATGTATCCTAGTGTACACATGTTCATACACTAGTGGGAGATTTACATTAATAACACTCTGTAAAGTATAACACAGCACGCCAGTGGACGATAATAATAATAGTTGTAAGAATGCTGATTTGTCTTCAGCCACGAGGCTGGTTGGATTCTCGAAGATGAGCACAAACCGTGATATGGCTATACAGAAAAAGGAAAAACCGACGGTGGCCCTATACTGGAGCCTACAAGACATGGTAAAGAGCGACGTAGTTTGCCACTGCTTTCCTCACTGGACCAACATTTTCTATTGCATCACGAATGGCTCTATGAGCAGCACCTTTCATAACATCTAGACTAGTCGTGCTCCGAACGGCATTACTCAGTACCATCCGCACCTCGGTAGCTACTTTACAGTCACAGATATGAATGAGATCGAGGCTTCGGTGGAAGCTTTTTATTCTGTAAGCGGTGCTGAGATAAACATCAGAAATATTGCATCCATCATGAAGTAAGCAATAGGCGTGCAGATGCAAGTTATAATACCAATATTTGAGTTTTACTGATACTTTAAAAGCAAAGTATTGAACTAAGTTATAGTAACACAATTGTTCTCCTAACAGCTATCTAGAACTGATTAATTATGTGCAGATATCAGTGAGGGGTATAGTCTCTTACTGTGACAGTTCACTGGCGTACCTTTGGCCCAAAGTAGGCTGTGTCCACCTAAAGACCAAGGTTAAAAATAACTCATTGTAGTTACTTCCTATGTAAATTGTGAAAACTAAATGTTAAGTAATTTCCAGAAACATCAGAATTCCTCATATTTTCCCCTCCTTATGTTATGTAAACTTTCAATGAATGTCTAGTCACGATTTCTCTCATTGGACTAGTTTGAATATATCGAAATTCATGAGGCTGTGCTGTCTCTACATATTGAGAGTGAACTATGTTTTATAACTAAAGATTTTTCGGTTTCTTTAAGAAAATCAGACTGATAGCAAATGTTAAAGCACATTCACCGGTACAGAAGAAAAGACAAATGAATCATAGACCAGTAAAATGTAGACCTACTTATTTCCATTTAGAGATAGGCTATACAGAATCACCAATACTTTATGGAAATAATTGCTTATTGTACTGTAGTCTTCGTTAATAAAATGAATTAGAACAATTGTGGATATTTATTGTGAAAATTAAAATAGTATGTTATTATTTTTGTTTTACATTTACATAGATTTGTCACAGAAAATTCCTTCGAATCAACTTGACATGAATATCCTGTTACAAATATGACGTAAATGTTGTTTACAAGCCATACTTTGTATCCTAGCATCAAATCAGTGAAAGTTAAATACATAAAACGTATCAATGAATGAATAAATTCGCTTAAGTCAAGAGAGTAATCTCCTACTTTATAATCAATCTACAGCTGTTTGATTAATTACCCGAAGCCTATTATTTCAAAAACATTTAAGTGTGCAATATCATTCCCTGCTTCCTGTTTCTTTTTACATTTCCTTGTCATGGCATTGTCATTAACAGTCCTTGGTTACAAGAAATCTAAAAGTTACTATTTAGAATGATTTTGTAAGTTAGAATATCACTTTTTATGTACCATATCGTCTAATTGGAGATAAATTGTAATAATGAAACACGTGCTAATTTTATTTCAGGCTGCTGTGATGCAGTACCACCGTCATCTAGACAAACATGTGTCGGTGGAGCGCGCCACATCTTGCCGGCAGCCCACGGCGACCACGTCGGACACACAGGAAGTAGTGAGCCGTGAAGTATACGGCATCAGAGAAATGTATACTCCCGAGTATGTAGGATGTTACTGAGAGAGAAATTTTGATTAATTCTCAATACGAAAATAAAATATTTCATTGCTAACTTTTATGCTATAAACGCCCTTCAAATCGACTGTCGTGTTTTTGTACTTTGCATGGTTACAGTTAGCGTATGATTCTTAGAAAGATAGAGAATTGAAATGCCAGAATGTTACCCCTTTTTACATTTAGTTTAAACATACCGACGCGAGGTAAGCGTATTTCACTATCATGTTGTGAAGTTCAAAATATTATTTGGAGTGATTGCAGTCTGCTAAACATGAAATGACAATTAACTGAAATTTCTACAAATAAAAAAAATCTATTCCAAATTATTTGGACTGATCCTAGAGTTGATAAATCCGCTGACAAAACACAAATATTCTGTAAATCACATTTAATTCACACATGCATCGTGTCTGAATGCTTAACTGTAATATAGTTCATAATGAATATAGGTCTAAGCGTATGTACCTAATTATACATCATACAAATGCAAGTATCAGACACCAAAGGAACATCAATTCTACTGTCGATAATGAATCAAAAACCACAAAATCTTATCTTAGATTTGTCATAAATGACAGGACCAAGTGAGGCTTGGGTAATTCAAAAACTAAGGAAACCTAATTCAAGTTTTATTTATGAGCATGCTGCTGAAATTTTAAAAGTAGTTCATAAACCGTCAATGAACGTCATTAACAGTTCATAATTTAGGAATATTTCATCCGTATTGTTTTACTTTTACAAGGTAGAAATCAAAGAGACGTGCATAACTCACTGATTTAGGTGCTAACTTTAGATCCAGATGTCCGAGATTAAAATTCTAGTGGGTTCTGGGTTGGAATTCTCACCTGAAATATGACGTGACAAAGGATGGGCATCCCGTGTTAAACCCTCAGTCTAACCACAGGTTGAGCCATTGTGGCTCTGGAATAAACTGAAGAAAGTTGTAGTTTACACATAAGTTATACCAAACCAAACGTAGGAAATATTAAACGAAGTAACTAATACCATGCATGAGCATGATCATTGTTTCACCAAATGTTATGCTACAAGAGAAAATTAACGTACTGGCTGAAAGTTTTTGGGACACTAACAATAGAAGTCCCAACGTACATTCAGCTTACCGGCTCAGAAAATAATCACATCACCTTTCCTAAGCAATGTGCATTAGGGCAGAATTATTTGCTTGTATCCTGCTCAACTCCTTCTCGGGAAGAAGTTTTCATAGTCTTCTATATAGAATGTTGAAAGATTTAACACTTCCTGATAGTAGTAAACATTAAGTTTAAGCCTTAGTTTCTAAAATGTCACTGATTACTGAATACGTTCCTTCCAAACGTACACTTTAGCCCTTCGTTAAGAATAGTACCTCACTATTCCTTTACTACTAAAAACCAAACCCCATGGCACTACAGCCCTTGAAGGGCCTTGGCCTACCAAGCGACCGCTGCTCAGCCCGAAAGCCTGCAGATTACGAGGTGTCGTGTGGTCAACACGACGAATCCTCTCGGCCGTTATTCTTGGCTTTCTAGACCGGGGCCGCTATCTCACCGTCAGATAGCTCCTCAATTCTAATCACGTAGGCTGAGTAGACCTCGAACCAGCCCTCAGGTCCAGGTAAAAATCCCTGACCTGGCCGGGAATCGAACCCGGGGCCTCCGGGTAAGAGGCAGGCACGCTACCCCTACACCACGGGGGCCGGCATTCCTTTACTACTACTACTACTAAATGTTCTCATTCCTTCTCTGAAAGGGAGGTGGGCCTCCTAGACGGTGACGCCATCTCTCAGGCCAGGAGATTTATGGAGAAGGTGAGAGGGTTGGCAGCCGTGGCCTATACTAGGAACTGTCACGGCATTCGCCTTAGTGCAGGAGAATGGAAAACAACGGGAAACCATTCTCAGGACAGCCGACGGTGGGGACCATCCTCTCTTAGCCTCCCGAATATAGAGGTGTAGAACCACAGTACAGGCGCGTCCACCCCTCCTCTGCTCCGTTGGCCGTTCGGAGTGCAGAGCTATCTGACCACGAACCAGCCGCGGCCACTTGTGGGACGAGATCCACTTTGCATCCGCTGACTTTAGCAGCCGTCTCATTGGAGGATTTTATCCCGTCAGCCTCATTTAAGGACTTTGAGTGCTATTTCTTGATGTCTTCATTCCAGTGCTTGACGTACTGTTGCGTGGTGGCCGATTGAATCTTCCATTCTTGACTGGACAGTCTTACTACAATTTATCAAATACTAATTAATAATGAATAAGACTTTCTAATTTCCTGTGAATGTTACTCCAAACAGTAAAACATAGGCCCTACGACATATCTGCAGGGAACCAAAAAATGACGGTCACTTTCTGATATCTGTATAAATACTAAATCCTCCTTTCCCATTATTGAGCTCCTGCCTGGTCTGTATCAATACTGTTTTGACAGGGTCAGAAATGTAATGAATGAAGCCCCCATCTAGCGGCGAGGATAGGAATTATGCCGATTGTCGAAGCCTGTCGCACTCCTCTGGAGCACTGATAACGAAACACCTTGTATAAATACTACAGGTCTATAATACCTACTGATTCACGTCTCGTAGGAAAATAAATCAAAGTATAAGATATAAAGAATATAAAGGTCACTAATGCAGTTATATAGTACTGAAAGTAGCAATGACTGACCTTGCACGCACAAATAACATTTTGCAGCGTGAGTTAGGTCAGTGATTGCTATTATCAATGCTGGAGATGTGAACGATGCAAGTTCATGGAACGGTGGACGGCATTGGTTTATTTATAACTGTAAGCTATATTTTAATGGATTTTACTGATGACGCTTCCTAAACTAACGCTTATAACACATAACGAAATAATGCCTCTCATTAAATCATCATCGTCATCACTATATGGACGGACTAGCTCTAATACCACGTATCTGACGATACTGTACCTACCCATTATTTCCCTTGAGATTGGTCACGCCTCCCAGTCGCATATGAATATGCAGTCCATCAGAACAATTTTCGTTGTGTTCATTTTCCTATGCTTTTGTTTAAAGAAACATGAACCTTAAATACAGTTTTCTGTAGGTGTGCGCAAATATTTCATACAAAAAACATTTCTACAGTAGGCCTACGGCTCATTTTCCTTTACAGGATAACATAGGAAAATGAACACAACGAAATTTGTTGTGATGGACTCCATATCCGTATGTGGTTGGGAGGTGTGACCAGTCTTAAGGGAAATAATGGAAAGGAAGAACATTGCCAGATACATGGTATTAGAACTAGGCCGTCGATATAAAAGATGGGTGCATGGAATTTTGTAACAGCGTTTGATTGTAGAAATAAACTGCATTTACCAGATAATAAATAAGATTTATTTGAGTGCCACTTCTCACCTACAATTATATACTGTATACTTCTTTGGTAAATAATTTACTATGTAATAAATGTGTTATATCAACTGGCTGTACGTACATATTTACATGACGTAATAATGCATCAATCTACATATGCAATAAATTATTCACATTTATTGGCAATAAAACATTGAAAGATGGAAATAATATATTATTATATAGTAAGTGACCTTTTTTCAGATCACTGGTTCTTTATATTCTGTTCCATACTATTGGAAAACTCTTTTCTCATTAGTCTGGATAACTCTTTCGAAGCACTGCGTGGTAACTTTCCGGTGTGAAATGAAAAAATATTGTTCTTAAAACTTCATATAGTTAAATTAAAAGTATCACACGAAACATATTCCTACGATGTGTGAAGATTGGGGGCACGAAATACATTAACAAGAACCTGATTTCTTGGAACACAACAATTTAATGTCAATTTATCAAATGGTATTATTATTATTATTATTATTATTATTATTATTATTATTATTATTATTATTATTATTATTATTATTACTCAGATCTTCCCACTCAGTGGTTGGTCCGAATGCAATTTGTATCGTACACTTAGACTTAGCCCAGTTTTACGACCAGACGCCCTTCCTGATGCCGGCTCTACGTGGAGTAATGTATTCATTATTGCGAGTTCCGGTGATGGTTGATGGTGTTCTATTGTGTGGTGTGCTGTGGTGTGGTGTGAGGTGTGAAGATGAAGATGTGAGTATTAAGACAGACACCAAAACCCAGTCCCCAAGCCAGAGGAATTAACTAGAGGCGGTTTAAATCGCTGACCCTACGTTCAATTCAAACCAGGACCTTCTGATCCGAAGACTGCAATGGTAACCATTCAGACAAGGTGTCTGGCAAGACCTTTTCTTACTCCAAATTGAGAAAAGTAAAAAAGGAACTAAGTATACATTTTATCGATTAGGTGTAGGTCTACGATTACGTTATAAAACTTACAAAAATGAGTATTTTTCACCGTTTAGTACCAGAAATCCATTCCCTATATATTAAATAACGTTAATCATATGAGCTTTAGATATGTTTATCACCAGCTGAGATATATTGATAGTCTACAGTTTTAACATTCTGTAGGCTAAGGAAATGAAAAATTAAGTACCCCGCTATTGAACATAGCGACCGTCTCATGTTTCAGTGAAGGCAGCGAAGGTGTGTTAAATCTCCAGCCAATGTGGCAATTATCATACACTCGTTTGACAAGTTGTTTGGAGTTCTATCGTCGGACATCCTTGAGATTGTGTTCTGTAATTTTATCATTTAGAAACCCAGTTCTAATACAAACATAAAAAATATATAAAAGCCGGTATCATAGCACACGTAGGCAAGTAATGAGTGCGCAGAAATCTTGCCTGCGATTTTGCGCTCTAGAAATGAACGACAACAATGCATGTACTGTATAGACGCTAATAAAAAGAAAGGAACGAATCCATTGTATTGTCTGTTCATCGCAATGTCCGTGTCCTTCGCTAAATGGTCAACGTAGTCATCGCCTTCGGTTCAGAAGGCCCTGGGTTCGACTCCAGTACTGGTCGTAGATTTTAACCTTAAATGGTTAAATCACCTGGCTCGGGGGCGGGATGTTTGTACTGTCCCCAACATCCCTCAAAACTCACACACTACACTTAAAACTATAACACGCAGGTTCGCATACATGGCAGACGCCACCCACCCTCAAGGGACTTGCAATTGTTGCACCAGGCTCGTAATGGCCATACATAATCATATATCGCATTTAATATTTTTATCAGATTTGATTTTAATTATTATCAAATATACAATAATTAACCTCCCATGTAGATACCTATGTGGATACCCACAACAAACGTTGCATCTATAGTTTCAATTGATTCCGAGAAAAGTGTACCTACGAGGAACTTATAGCATACGATGCGCTCAATCTTCTTTTTTTGTTACTGTACAACCGCGAATAGTTACAATATAATTCTTAGCTGAGTGACATTGCCAACGGATTTCCTAACCAACTTGGCCGTTGTTCGGTTCTCAAACCAATGGTCTTGGGATTGTTGAAATTAATGCACTTCCCAGTGGTTCAGATTTCATGTAAAGCTGTATGTCCAGGGACTAATAATTAGAGCTCTGCACGGATTCGGATATCAGCGAAGTGAGTGTCTCGGCGGATGCAAACTTCATGCAAATAATTTTGCTGATAATTTTTAAACAATTATGTTTATTGATTTGCATTCAGGTATACTCTAGAAATCTCGAAAAGTGAGTCTTTCGTATTTTTCATGCAGTTATTTTTGTTTGTGGTGAGGCGACCCTTGACATCAGTATGGAAAAGGAGTGATAAATATACAAAGATCCATGAGTCCATAAAGTCATAAATATGACCTAAGCCTAACTGGCTCCTGCCAGCAATTAATGGAAGGAAGGAACAAAGGTTCCGAAAAAGAACTGCTCAATCTGTAGCTGTCACAAGAAGAAATCCGTTATAAAGGTGTCACTGTAGGGGGCTGTTGGCAGATATCAGGCCTATTGTATTATGTTAACACATCTATCCGTTTCAATACCATTGCAATATCAGCGGATAACCTTTCGCGAATGCGGATGAAGGAAGTGTGGGTGCGGAGCGGACGCGGATAATATTTTGTATATTCGCGCAGGGCTATATTAATAATCCCAAGATAAAAGTAAAAAATGATCAGTTAGCTTCTAGAGTAATTTCTATTGTATTTCCATACTCAAAACTCTTTACACTATTTTGATTTCCTACGTATCCAATTTTCAGTGCAAAATCCCAGCACTCTGGTGTCTCTTAAACATAACTAAACCGGGCGAGTTGGCCGTGCGAGTAGAGGCGCGCGGCTGTGAGCTTGCATCCGGGAGATAGTACGTTCGAATCCCACTATCGGCAGCCCTGAAGATGGTTTTCCGTGGTTTCCCATTTTCACACCAGGCAAATGCTGGGGCTGTACCTTAATTAAGGCCACGCCCGCTTCCTTCCAACTCCTAGGCCTTTCCTATCCCATCGTCGCCATAAGACCTATCTGTGTCGGTGCGACGTAAAGCCCCTAGCAAAAAAAAAACATAACTAAAAATGAATGGACTATAAACAAAAACTTTATTTATATTACACACTTCGGATGTTCCTTAACTTTTACAAGCGATAAGCAGGTAGTAAAGATACAACTTATTTCAGCAATGTGAAATGCTGGAGTATTACAGAACACACTACTCGCACACTAGCATTACAAAGGTACGAAAGTCTTTCTTATACACAAAATACAACTAATAGTATTATTTCCGTTTATTTTCATAGATATTCCTGATAATAATATTCTGCTTTTCAGGAAGCGTGCCAGGCGGGCTTACTAATCCATCCCCCACACCGAGGCTGCGGGCTGTTCTCGAGCCAGGCTGACGGTCGCTGCGTGCTGATCTCCCCTTCGGGGAAGGAGACAGACATCGTGTTCTTCAGCGGACAAGTATTCCTGTCATCAAGTTTGGATTTATCCTTAACCATTACACTAGACAACAATTCTACTCCATCTGCAAGTAAACACTTTGTAATTTACTCGTAACTCTCACGGAATATATCTATTAATATTTTTCCACTTATGAGGAAACACATATAGGCACCTAGTCGTTTTCAATTAACTTAATATTCCTTAAGGATTAGTTTTATTTAGACCTAAGTAAAATATATGTTGAGCACAGCTTTATTGATAGAATTTGTTTATACATGTTGTATTTTATGCAACCTCTACAGTCGTGTATGGAATCATGGGAGGTTTTGGAAGCTGAAATATAGTCGCCCTCATCCGAATCGTGAAGTATGATTTTATTTTATCGTTATTTTTGAAAATCAGCAGTGATAAAAATTCACCTTATACACAAGGAATTCATAAAATTATTGCAAATCCGAATTTAATATATTTCTGTTAGTACATCGCCAGTGAGAAAGTTCACATTCAAAATTGCATTATTTTTTTTACAATTTGCTTAGATCTCACCGATACATATAAATATTAATTAACGTACACACCGTATCATTTATCTGGTGTGAAAATGAGAAGAAACGGAAAACCACATTTAGAACTGCCGACAGTAGGGTTAGAAATTCATAAACAGAATATGTTACGGTATAGCTTCTCAGCTATACTATGGAGCATAACTTAAACTCTTTGTTACTATTGAATATACTGTATGATTCCATTTTATATCTGCTGCAATAAAAACCACAATAATAATTTTTCTTATTCTTTATGGCCTTTTCTCAAATTTATTACGATCGGCACTTGAAAGGGTTTTGGCTCTCGTCATCCCTGTGGGAGGGGTGTATTCACTAGTTTTTGAGAGGAGGGTGGTTATTATAGTGTGTTGTATTTAGATGAAGAGAATGTATTTGAACGCAAATTCCAAATCACCAAGCCAAAGGAATTCAGACGCTGTTAATATGCTCGGCCTGACTGGGAATCCAGCCCGGGGCCCTCTGACCCGAATGCCAGTGCGTTAATCATGCTACACTACTACTTTTGAACATGTTATTGTTATTATTATTATTATTATTATTATTATTATTATTATTATTATTATTATTATTATTATTATTATTAGTCGTGACGTATTAAAATATGAACACTTTCGGAATTCTGAATCCTTGTTAGTTGTAATTTACTAGTGAATCAAAAACATTGTGGTATTATGTTTGTGCTAAACTGTGTAACATATGAAGCTATAGAGATTCAACCTAACTGTGCCAGAGTTCAGATTTGCAATGTAGTTTGACGATAAGTATTGATATCCTATATATTGTTCATGTGTCTTTAAAGTTTTTAAATTATTTCTGTCTTACTTTTTGCATTTATTTAATTAATTTATTGATTTAATTTATTGCTGTACTTATTTCATAGTTACTAGCTATAGTACCCGTCATTGAAGGCACAATCGCTTAGCACGTGCATGATTACATTTTTGTCCACCCCTCATATAGTAGTCCAGGTTCTGAGGCGTATATGCGGGCATGTCTCTTCCTGTGAGTGGCTTGTCGTGGCATACTCATTTCCATGCTCTCTGTGGTCCTTCAGAGCCTCATTTTTTGAATTATTGCTGATCATGATTTGGCTTCTTCCTTCTATTATAAAAGAAAACCAAAAATCGCGGCAATATTCAAAAAGTACTGACAAATGTACAAAACCTAAGAACGTTGTCGGAACGATCTCCGTAGCAACTCTCTTTACAATCTATAGAGTTAGTTACCAGGTCTCGGACTTAATCTTTCACATGACTGACACTAATATTTCCTTTAACTTTTGCTGTAGCGGGAAAAGGTACAGAATAAAATCTCGCCAAAAGCTGGTTTTGTTTAAAGCCAACCGTAAGAGAGTTACATCGAGTTTTCTGCTTTAGGCCCCTTCTGAAGCATCCCCTCCTGGTGAAAATGTTTGAACAACATACTTTTTTTGGTAGTGGCTTTACGTCACACCGACACAGATAGGTCTTATGGCGATGATCGTATAGGAAAGGCCTTGGAGTTGGAAGGAAGCGGTCGTGGCCTTATTAAGATACATCCCCACATTTGCCTGATGCGAAAGTGGGAAACCATGGAAAACCTCTTCAGGGCTGCCAACAATGAGATTCGAACCCACTATCTCCCGGATGCAAGCTCACAGCCCCTAACCGCACAGCCAACTCGCCGTGATCAACATATAGCTAAGATCCTACACTTAAATACCAAGTTTCATTAAAATCCACACATCTATTTTTCTGTGGTGCTGTAACAGGCACAGACAAATTTTAAATTGAACTTGACATAGGTAACTATAATGACGTCAGTATTCTTTCCAGAATACAATACATAACCGACTGGAATATCGCGGTTAAATGCAATGCTATCATATGAAATGCTCGATTAAATGAAAAAATGGCAGTTTATCACTTTTCACGAACAGTCCTACGCCGGAGTTCTAGCAGTGCCAAGTTCCACAGTTGGAATGACACGACCACAGGCAGCAGTGAACACTGCTCTGCCATTTTCTGTTAAGTGTGCACTCTCTCCATTCATATCAGGGATCGAAAAGTTGGAATACTATAATGAATCAATATGCCACGTACCAGTAGTTCCCAGAATATGTATGAACCAGAGGAATGGCATGATAAAAAAGAAAGTCAGGGTTGCCGACAGTGGGGCTCGAACCCACAATCTCCCGGATCCTGCAAAATCTACAGCACCGAACTTTTTCAAGAAGAATATATAATATTGTATATTATAAGGTACAAATAAAGGCTATATCTGGATTCTTGACTGAATAATCAGCACTGTAGCCTTTCTTTCAGAGTGCCTCAGGTTCGATCTGTCATGGATTTTTCTCTCGATCTGAGGACTGGTTCGAGGTCCACTCAGCCTACGTGATTAGAATTGAGGAGCTATCTGACGGTGAGATGGCGGCCCCAGTCTCGAAAGCCCAGAATAACGGCGGAGAGGATGCATCGTGCTGACCACACGGCACCTCGGAATCTGCAGGCCTTAGGGCTGAGCAGCGGTCGCTGGGCAGGCCGAAGCCCTTTCAAGGGCGTTAAGTGCCGCGGGATTTGGTTTTGGTTCAGGTTCGATCTCTGGCTGGGATGAAATTGTTAGCCGAGTCTTGTCAATCCCTCTGGCTTGAGAATTGTTTGTTTGTGTTTATCTTAATACAAACCTCCTCATTTACATACATCACACCAACATAACTCTACCAACTACCACAGAAGCATGTAATATTGTTAAATACATCGTCAGGAAGGACAATCGGCCGTAAAACTGGGCGAAGAACACAAATCGAATCCTTGTGTGAGAACAGTGGCGGAAAAGGTAGGATAAAAATTATGTGCTGTATATAATCATAACGCCCCGCAGTGTAGTGGTAGCGTGCCTGCCTTTCATGCGCAGGCTCCAGGTTCGATTCCCGGTCAGGTCAGGGATTTGTTTTACCTGGACCTGAGGACGGGTTCGAAGTTCATTCACCCTACATGGTTACAATTGTAGAGTTATCTGACGCTGGGATAACGGCTCCGGTCTAGACAGCCAAGAATAACGGCCGACAACATTCATAGTGCTGATCACACGACTTCTCATAATCTGCAAGCCTTCGGGCTGGGCTGCAGTCACTTAGTAGGCCATGGCTCTTCGGGGCTGTTGCACAATGGGGTTTGGTTATGGTTTCTATTTTTATAACAGAAGGATCAACACAAATTACCAAAGAACTTCCACTTTGCTGCAAATGTGTTTCTTGACCATCGACCTAAGCGTTCTGGTTATACTCCTGTTATCTTAGTGTTTAACAAGCATTCAGCACACTAATATGAACCGATGTGACCTAATTACAATTTATTCCGATTTTCAGTCAAGACTACACCAATACAATATAACATTTCGCATTAGCCCACTACTTTTAGTTAAGAAATCAAATTTTAATACGTGTTTTGATGATTTCATTCATTAACATTTGAGATTGGTACTTAAATCATCATCTGTTCAATGGATGATATATTTGAGATGAAATTTCACACGCTGGTATTTCGAACTTCACTAAAAAATCGAAAGGTTCACTGCTGTGATTAAGAATTCAATAGTCAAGCTTCCCTTATTTCAGCTGCGGGTCCCAAAAAGTTATGGGAGAGATGTTAGTTCAGGAAAGACACTCTAGCATAAGAGGTAAGGTAAGGGTTATTCTGCCCGAAGGCAGGTCCGAACCTCCGCAGAGATGCTCCTGAGCCGGAGTTTACGTGCGGTAGGGTAGCCAGTTCCTTTTCGCTCCTCCATTCCCTTACCCCTCACCAACAGCGCGTGGCAACCCATCCAACTCCTGCCCACGCCCAATGTTGCTTAACTTCGGAGATATCACGGGATCCGGTGTTTCAACACGGCTACGGCCGTTGGCTTTAGCATAAGAAGAAAGCAGTCTGAAAATGTGAAAGCAGAACCTGGAATGTGTAGAAATATAATCATGTTATTGGTTATGCTTATTACACTTACTGTTTTAGGAAACACCGGGAGACCAAAATTTTACCGAAATATGTTCTGTCGTTTCTGAGAATCGTCAAATACCATCGGACGAACCCTGGAACAAATCCGCCAACATGAGTTCAGAATGGCAGCCAGAATTTTATCATCTGAGCTACTTATTATGTATTGAGCATTAGACATAGTGATCGTTAACCATATAGGTCTATCATAAAATATAGGCAGTAGGCCATACTGTGCAATCATTTTTACAACAAAATTACACTTTGGTGTGAGTGCGTTTATCTTAATTAATAAACAATCCCCATATAATTATAGGTCTCCTTAGTGGACAACGCAGACTAGTATTTTTTTTTCTATAGAGTACTACAATTATGGTGCTTTAAATATATAAAATGTGCCTTGTAACTGGCTGATTGCTACAATGCTAGTTTACTGCACCAGTGATTTTTGAAAAAATATTACGGGAACATTAATTGAAGTTGATACTATTTAGTTAATAGTTCGCTTTTCAATATTAGAAAGAGCGACAGAGAGGGAGAATGAATTTGGGAAATGGAGTATCTTCCTTTTCACACTAATGAATAGCGCCATCAGATGGATGATATTCATCTTTATAGTAGGACATTGGAGGATAATTGACAGTATTTTTCTTTATCAGTTCGCTTTAATATTCAATTTGTTTTCATTCATTTTATTGCTAGGTTATACTGAGGTCATCGAGTTACTTGATATTTAGAGTTGTAGAGTAACACTATTAACATTCTCTTCTTTGGTCATTTAGAAAGAATAATCTACATTCAAGTTCCTAATTATAATAAACCTGATTTACCAAACAAAATATGGTCATCCAGTGCCTCCAGTTAATTAAGTACGTATTTATTGTGTTAGCACTCTTAAAATTGTAGAAGAACGAGGTGTCGTGTGACTCTAAAAACAGACCTTATTAGTGAATATCAGACACTTAGCGACAAGATTAAGGAAATACCATAGGCACAGTTAGATGAAGTAAATTTGTATTTTGTAATAACGTGAAAATACACGCTATGAAATAGTTCATTATATAAGCGGTTGAATTTCAGTTGCGGCATCGTTTGAGGTGCTTGAGGCAACCAGGGCAGCACATTGTTATCTCCTTGAAATCCTTGAAAATTAAACCTTTCTTTTCGTCGCACCGAAACAGATACGTCTTTTGACGACTATGATGGGATAGGAAAGGGATGGGAGTTTGAAGGAAGCGGTTTTGTCCTCAATTAAGGTTCAGCCCCAGCATTTTCCTGGTGTGAAAACAGGACACCATAGAAAACCGTCTTCGGGGCTGCCGATAGTGGAGTTCGAACCCACTATCTCAGTAAGAATTCTACTGACGAACATTTGGTCTCACATTTGATTTTATTCATTCTTAATAATATTCTTTCGTAAGATATAGTCTTCATTTTGAATCTCTCTATCCTATGAATTATCAATTACGATCCTGACTATCATCGAAGAGTGCTTTTTAGATGACGACGTCCTCAAATTTTGGCAACGCTCGTCCGATTTCGAATCCACGATCTTAGTAATAAGAAACTGGTCCTTGAACATTACGACCACCTGCATAGACTCATTTATCACTCGTTCGAATGAATTACATACTGAAAAACAGGCCGACTGGGAAGGTTACATTATTCCAAACTCCAGTGAAGGCAAGACTAGAAAAACATAAGCAGTTAAAACTAGGCTGAACATTATCACCTTACATTATTTTTATAAAAATCAATGAAGCAAGTTATTTTAATCCTTGTTTGAAACGGCTATCTGATGGATTGCTTTTAAACGTTCCGTCTTCTTGGTCTCAAAATAAACAGCCTTGCATTTATGTGTCTTAATGATTCCCTAATGGATTATTCCTTTAAAACTGTTTCCTTATTCGAGATATAATTTACGGTATGTATACGGTCTCTCATTAAGTTTATAAACAGCAAGATTAATGCAAACATCAAGTAAATTAACTAAGTTACGTGCCGTACGACATTTGTAGAACTAAACCCGATAATGCATTAAGTGTATACATTAAGTGTATACATTTAAGTTGAAAAAATAATGTGAATGAATTAAACGTTCACTTAAAGGGGAAAGTCTGACTAGATTACAATAACTGTGTTTGTGACTTTCATAATGCTCTAAGAGAATCTCAACTCACTAACGCAGGATGATCAGATCAAGTAGTGTCATGCAAGAGAAAACGTAATAAAATAATAATGCATGACATAAAAACGCCCATCTGATCATTTGCTGCCAGAAACCCTGCACTATAGTTAAAAGTGGAGGATAATGTAATTGAAGTTATTCAGTGCTCAGACCAAGTTTAACCGGATCTCTTGGCTGAATAGTGAGAGTAGCAGCCGTTGGTTCAGAGAGTCACGGTTTCGATACCAGACGGGCGGTAGATTTTACCATAGTACGGGTTATTCCTAAGACTCGGGGACTGAGAGTTCGCGTTTGTCTTGATGCATATGTCTTAAATTAAACAACACGTCACTTTTTTTAAAGTTGCTTCACATCGCATCGACACAGGTATGTCTTACGGCGACGAAGAGACAGGAAATGGCTAGATGTGGGAAGGAAGCGGCCGTGGCCTTATTTAAGGTACAGCCCCAGCATTTGTCTGGCGTGGAAATGGTAAACAACGGAAAACCATCTTCAGGGCTGCCGACAGTGAGGCTCGAACCCAATATCACCCGAATACTGGATACCGGCCGCACTTAAGCGACTGCAGCTATCAAGCTCTGTACAACAACAAACCACACTGCCAACCGTGTCACAAGCACGCTATAGTTCTAAACAGTCTTCTACGTGAGAATACAACCATGGTATACCCTGCTAATCGTAAAAGACGACTAAAATGTTATCCCCAGGACCTCTAAACTTGGGATTGTGGGTTGTTAGTAGCAAGGTTCTAGCTAGGCCTTGCATTTCTTCTGCTTATTGTGCCAGCCCTTATTCGGCTACCATTGGACAAGTCTTGTTCTTCATGGCACTAGATTTCCGAGGCCTAGGGTGTCTTTCATTTACACACCCTTTGTGACTTCAATTTCTTTTGCCCATGCCTTCTTTTTCCTGGGATCAGGCCTCTCCCTATTCTTTCTAATAAGTTGTAAGAGGAGATGTTACTCAGTTGTACTTCGCCTTTAAACAAAATTACTGTCTACACCAGGGCCTCTCAGGGTGCATGCGCGTGGTTCATGCACTGTGCACGGTGCAAAAGACGACTTCGCTTGGTTGACCAGAGTGCAGACCCCCCACTCCTCTCTCCCTACACCTGTCTCCCCGTTCGGCCTGTCTCCGCGTTCCTCACCTTCACTGCTGTTTCTCCCCCACTGCGAAATATTTACGTGTGGTGAGCGGAGACGCACAGTTGTATGGGACAAGGTTACCAGTGTTATGAAAAAAATTAAAAAAGTGAATTAGATATACACATACATGTTTGAGAGGAATGTAAACATAATTTTTAAAAAATGCAGAACCCGTAACCAAAATGAAAATGCTACAGTACTGGAACAAAACTCATTTGTGGATATAGAATGCTCTTCTTCAAGCTGTTTCAACTTCCTTAATTCTTTCTCTCTGACGTCTCCTATGATTTCACAATAATTTTCCGAATGTAGTCTGTTGTAGTGTCTTTCAATAGATGATTTTCTTACGCACGTAATTATCGTCCCACAGATTAAGCATTTGGCGTTATCGTCACGACAAACAAACAAAAAAAACACGAAAGTTCCCAGTTCGATTGAAATGGACTTTCGGAAGTCTTTGCTTTCTTCGAAACAGGTTGCTCCATTATTATGTTGTTGTCGTGCGCTTGTCTATTTCACTGATAAACACGTCGTCTACCACCAAACGCTTCGTCGCTCTCAGCACACTACACCATCCGAGTCAAGCCGAGTTGAGGCGAAGCGTACCGATGCACAGTGCACAGAGCCTATGCACCTCGCTCTGCACGCGTGAGAGTTTGGGCGTTTGAGAGGCCCTGGTCTACACCATCCTTCTACATAGAACTGGGATCAGTAAGTGCATGTGGACTAGGCTATGTCCAAACAGATCGAACTCACGATCCCACCAGGTTGTGAGAAACTGAGTAGGGAAGTAAGAGAGAAGCTATGAAACAAGAATTTGGATATCAACTTAAGACTCTGCATGCATTCAAGTACTTCAAAACAGTCGACTTATTTTTTGGGAAATCGTTCAGACAAGAAAGCAATAATATGTTATGTGCTTCACGTCTGTTTAACTATCACCAGTCTTCGGGAACCCGTGAAGCCAGAATTCCCTTAACAAAGTGGTAAATAATTACGTCGGTACGAGTACTTCGCATTTATGCTCAAATAAATACCAACTGAGTGTGGCAGGTTTTGATATCATGGCCATAAACAAAAGATTAAGACACCTAATAGATTGTAGTATTCGGAGATGTATGTGAAAGAGAAGCCTACCTCATAAATACTTGATACATTTCGAAAAGACAAACTATGCTACTTTATGTGATATTTCACTTCGACAATTCATAATAGAATTGCTGAAATCAGGTTAATTCATTACACACATGAACAACATGATCTATGCCAAGTTCTATGTCTATGTCATGTCACATCGTTAATTTTAATAATCCACTTGCGTGATTGAGTGAGTTAACCACTCGCCTCCTTGGACAGGACTACGAAGATTACTTATTCATAGGTTCGAAAACAAGAGATACGGTTTTGAAAGTCAGCTCTCAGCCTCATTGTTATTTAAAGACAATAGATGGGAACGTTAAATACCAAATTTTGGATAGTAAATTGTATGAAAGTCACTTTTATAAGCCGCTAAATTTTGACCACAAATAACATATTTTTATTTCCGAAAACATGGTGGTTATATGTACAATTCTATTACAAGAAACACGACGCAATCATCACATATACGGGAGTGCGATGTATCAGTTTCAGAAACGTCTTACGAAGGTGGCTACAGTTCGAATCCCTGTCGATATACATGGGACTCTTCAAATTAAAAGTTACGTTCCTGCAGCTCGGAATCTCGTAAGAATGTGGAAGTCTCGTAGCAATGATCACAATATAATCACATAAAAGGAAAAGATGCCTTTGCTGGCAGGACCTAGTGTTTACAGTGCACTATGTCTTCTGGTATGGGCTACAGCAATTTTGTTACTTTCTTATCCTTAGCTTTGACAATTTGAAAGTGACTGAGGTATGAGCGATGCTAGTAATGCCATTCCTTGCGCAGCCAGTCCCTGCTATGAATGGTGTGAAAACGTTGCTCATAGGGTCGGTTGGTGCATGCATTTCAGTGGGCTTGGCAGACTGAAATATAATAGCAACTTCTGGCTCGGTGAGGAAAGCAACGGGAAACTACCTCACTCCTCATTTCCCTAGTACGCCTCTTCAGTGATGCCTAGGCCATCTATGACAGCTGATGGCAGAGCTGTTGAGGATCCAACCAGCCTTAGGGCTGAAAACTGAACATACATACAAAAGGAAAAGCTTGTTTTGAATTTGATAGGCACAAAAGTCAGAGTTTGTTTCGTAGTGAAATATCTCTGCCTTTCGTTAAAAAAGGTAGAAGTAGCTTTACAGTGATAACAAAATGCCTTGTAAAAAGAGTCAATGATAGTAAATTAAACCTTCTCGGGAAATTAAATTTTTCTATAGCTTTGATATTCGTTATTGATTGGTTGATACACATATCTTTAAACATTGGAACAACACAGGAGGCAAACATATGCTTTTATTGGAAAAGGAAGACCCAAGTATTAACACAACGGATTTTTATAGTGTTCTTGGCTTTACGTCCCACTAACTACTTTTACGGTTTTTGGAGACGCCGAGGTTCCGGAATTTAGTCCCACACGAGTTCTTTTACGAGCCAATAAATCTACCGACACGAGGCTGACGTAATCGAGCAGCTTCAAATAGCATTGGATTGAGCCAGGATCGAACCTGAGAAGTTGGGTTCAAAAGGCCAGCGCCTCAGCCGCCTGAGCCACTCAGCCTGACCAACGGAAATTTGTACCGGTGATCATGATGATGCAGCGCCAACGATAGCTGGTGAACGACTCTCTCAGGAAATGATCACTTGATATCTGAATTTTAACCATAATGTTTGTAATAAATAACTTATATCTCCAAATACACTCTTTGTTTAAAATATGGGTAGGGTCAAAATGTATGGATATTCTCTATGGTAAATTTCAATGCGAATCTATACGTTACTCATAGCTTATCAGTGAAGAGTACACAGTATATCTGCAGAAGCATGGCCAGTGATCCTTTCTTTACATTCGAGGTACCAACCAATTCATCTTAGGACTGGAATTCTTATTTTGTTAGCTGGTAGGTCTATAGAGTGATACGGAATTGTCAGCGTAAAAGATCCTACCAAATGTCACCACTTCGACAGGTAGAAATTCCGTCCGAGTAATAAGGCTTAACATTAACATATATACCCCTAATATTTACTTCCGGAAGTGTTACTAAATCTTTTACGTTCCTCTATCATTCAAAATGTACACTCATATATCCAATCAACGATCACCATTAATGATGCTTAACACAGTAGTATTCATGATGGTGGACATTCACCATTCCTGGTGATCTGTCAGCAAAGGAGTTTGTATGTCCTAGATTCCAATCTCAAGCATGGTCAACGTTGGTAGATTTTTTGAAGACAATAATATCCATGGCCAATCACATCGTACGTCTCGACATGTAAAGGAATAATAGTTTTCGTTTCACTTCTATGAATGCTACGGCAGCATTAATTGGAACGTGTGACTTGGTAGGGAAAACGGAACTTGGAAAAGAAGACATAACAATAAAAGCAATCCCGTTGTTTTACGAGATTTTACTTGGAACACAATTTATGAAGACAACGTTAAGTGCCGAAATTCCCTCGAATATTGACCGTGATTCGAAACATAGCCAAGTTAACAAGAACGATATCGTTCAGTTATCACACCTGCTATTTTTCACAGAAGTCACTTGCAAACAGTACAAACACCCTTAGATGTAATAATAAGATAATAATAATAATAATAATAATAATAATAATAATAATAATAATAATAATAATAATAATAATCATAATAATAATAATAATAATAATTAGTGCCGGGAGTGTCCGAGGATATGTTCGGCTCGCCAGGTGGAGGTCTTTTGATCTGACACCCGTAGGAGACCCGCTCGTCGTGATGAGGATGAAATGATGATGAAAACGACACATATACTACACCCAGCCCCCGTGCCAGCGAAATTAACCAATGATGGTTAAAATTCCCGAACCTGCCGGGAATCGAACTCGGGACCCTTGTGACCAAAGGCTAGCACGCTAACCATTTAGCCATGGAGCCGGACATAATAATAATAATAATAATAATAATAATAATAATAATAATAATGATAATCATAAAGAGACTTGGAACTTCCAGAGATGTGATGTGCATGCCTAGGATTCACTCAGCCTACACAAGATTTGAGCACCAGAGTAATTCCTAACGGCAAATACGGCCACACATAAGGCTAACCACTCTACCCTTCTCTTTGTGCCAAGGTTTAGAAGAGTAGAAGCATTCTCCATAGACCTTCATGGCCTCTGTGAAGAGGGCTTTGTTTTGATATTATTATTATTATTATTATTATTATTATTATTATTATTATTATTATTATTATTATTATTATTATTATTATTATTAGGCTACCTGCAGATCACCTCCATTGAGGGTGTGCCTGTAAAGAATTGCATCACCATCGGACAAGGACACAAAATTTTGTCCCCCTCCGTAGCTTAACGGTTAGCACTATCGGTTGCCATCCTCTGAGATCTGACTTTGATTCTCGATACTGACAGAAATTTCAGCTGTACATTCAGCTCACCTCCAATGAGGTTGGGACTGAAGGAGAACTGCACCACCTCGGGTTAACGACTGGCATTTACATTTACATCATATAATACCATTTGATATTACAATTATACACATCAAGTGTCACAAAGGTTTACTATACAATCTGCGACTAAGTCCAAACTACATTGTACAAAATTTGTACCCTATCTTGGACAAGCTGTGTAATTACCAGTTATGTTATCTTCAGCGTGTTGTAATCCCGTATTATACAGTCTAGATGACAGCACCAGTACCAAAATTCGGTCTATCAGTTGTGCAGAATATTGTGCACAACACGTCCTGAGGTCTCCAAAATGAATTCTACAGCCAAAAAGAAATTTCAGAATCGATTTGTATAATTATGTGCGGTACGATCTGATTGGGTTAATACAGGAGATTTTAATGAAATAGTATGTCTAAATGTGGTTTAATAGGGGATATACGAACGTAGTTAACAAGACAAAAGTACCATGGTCACAGCTTAAGACTACGTTATTAATGGCTATATAACAGTAGGGGGCGCCAATTAAATGGCTACAATTAAACTTGTAAGACTAGTTAAGAGTTCTTATTACTCACACTGTTGGATATGTGTCTGCAATACTTGTACGACCTACCTGAGGGCGTCGCGTTCTTCTCAGGACACAAGCCACTGCACTGACACAAGACAATGTAGCAAAGCAGTTCGTTGCACCAGTGTTGTTAATGCGTTGGCCAGTGAATCAGAGCATCCGTTGCGCTAGGTTACTTGACATGCCTGCCATCACCCTCGCATGCGGAACGCATTTTTAATAAACTTCCCTGCTCTACGACAACATGACACAATCGACGGCTAGCCTGAATGACTGCGGATTTCACGATGTTAAGTCTATAGCTGCTGCGTGCGTAAAGAGACTATGTATTAATAAGACATATGTGTATAACTCAAGAATATTTCATCATAAAGGCATACATTGTATATATTTGTACCACAGTAGTTACTAGGTTACTCTGGAGTTCGATGCGAATAAAAACTGAACTACTACTTTCAATACTGCTTCTCAAACTTTGGAAATAATTTAAAGGTACACCTCTGTTTACAGTCATTTGACCGTTTCAGGGCTGGAATTAATGAAGCCCTCATCTAGCGGCGAGGATATGAATTGTGCCGGCTGCCAAAGCCTGTCGCACTCCTCCTGATTAATGACTGACAGATGAAATGAAATGATATTGGAGAGTGTTGATGGAATGAATGATGACAGGGAAGACCGGAGTACCCGGAAAAATCCTGCCTCGCATACGTTTCGTCCAACACAAATCTCACAGGGAGAGATCGGGATTTGAACCACGGAACCCAGCGGTGAGAGGCCGGCGCGCTACCGTCTGAACCAGGGACGCACACCTCCCATCAGTTCCCTATACTATTTAACGTAGCACTAAGTATCAGAGATTCCTAGTTTTGCTTCTAACAGTGTATTGGTTTCAGTACTTCTATACAGTGCTGAGACACGGACACTGAAGAACAATACTATCAACGGAGTGGAAGCCTTTGAGATTTGGATCCTCCTAATGATGCCATAGATTTCATGAACAGATCACACATCCAATACAATGGTACTGAAGCTCATGGAGAATGATCGAAAGCTAGTTAGCATGATAAAGGAAAGACAGCCTGCTGGGGAGATATAATGGTCAATGATGAGTAGGCCTACTATCCCATAAAACTGATAATGCTAGGCAGAAATTGAAGGCAGGCGGGGCCAAGGTCGGAGAAGACACTCGCGGCTGAGAAACTTGACCCTGGTCAGTAATGGATTCAGAGACACTGATGAAAACAAGAGGAGATCGAACTAATTTCTGCTATTTGGTTCACGGTTCATTGACACAGATAGGTCTTATCACGACGATGGGATAGGACAGGGATAGACTGGAAAATGTGCGACAGTTGCCTTAATTGAAGTACAACACTTAAACTGTAAGAGGACGGAAAGAAGTCGCAGGGATTTAAATCTGAACCTGAAACATGCCTGAAAATTTTATTTGCGTTATCGTGACACACACTATCTCGTCGTAAAGTAACACAGTTTTAGCGCGCTGTTAAACAGAAAGGTGACTGCATTCTGCCGTGGTGGAAATGCAGTTGAGATTAACAGTAGCTCACGGTCGAACCCACGACAGTGACAATGAATTATCCATAATTTTTTTTCAGGAAAAAAGGTATCCGTCTACCAAAGTGGAATGGTATTCGGCCCATGATTATATAGTTATTTGCTTTACATATTTGTCAGCCGTTTGTACCTATCCACAATAATGTTTTCGCTAAACATTTTGGGTCATTATTCTGCATGAATTTGTTCTCAGATACCGATATTTCACTATCTTTTTAGGTCTTATCCAAGCATTGAAATATAACGTAACTAAGAAATCGGAAACTATAAAGTGAAATTAATTTTCTCAATTCACGTAACTATACGTTTAACAGTTCAATAATTATGCTTAGAAAAGGTCTTCTACTGTATTGACGATGGAAGTACGGGAAATAACGGACATGCTAAATGGTTCTGAAGGATACGACACTCTAGATATTGTAAGCCACCTACAGTTTACATAGTAAGTTACGTCTCCATCTGATTGGCTCGGTTTGATTCCACGCTTTGTAAGAAAATAAAATTAGATTAGGGTCTTAAGCAAGGCCTATTCAAAATCTTGCATAAAACGGAGAATAAGAAATAGATCACAATCCACCTTTTGGACATTCACACCCAGGTCACTTCATTTCCAATCCTGATTCCAAACTAAAACAACAGATCAGTAGAAACACTACAGTCATACAGATTATCAGCCAGAACTCACCCACCAATCCTCTGAAATGAAGCAACAAACTCATGATCTCAGATTAGCTTCCTTTCTTGTGTTATGATAAAAAATACGTGGAATAATAATCTACTAAATGCAAAAAATATATAAAGAAGCCTAAACAGTAAACAAAGTTATCTTCACCGTAGAATTTCACAGCATTTGCTGTTCCCTCAATCCAAATCACCATTTTCCCTCGTATAAAGAGACTTCTCTTGGCTGTATGATATTCATAGCCTTTAAATATCTTATATCGAAGTTCTTCTGCTCCCCTACTCCTTTCGATAATGTTACGATATGTTATATTGTGGTGTCACTACTGTAGTTATTGATTCGTTCTGTGAAATGCCACTTATTTGTTATAATGTCTTCTTTCACTAAGTAATTCAATGTAGGCCTACTATTCACAAAATTTTGTTTCTCATCTGTATGAAACACCCCAATTTATTACAGATTCCTACGTTATTTCCCTTCATTTAGCAGATCATCTGTCTTTTCGAAGTTAATTTTCATTCTCTATTCTCTATATTGCGATTTCAGCTTTGGTAGGTTACGCCACCAGCATTGATTACAACTGCAACTTAGTCAAAAGTACGTATTATCTTCTGATTCAGTTTCTGAAACCAAATCCAAGAACATATTTTTCAAATTGTGTTTGAAATGTATAATTAATACTGCATTCATTAGTCTGAATTAACTATTGATCTTTCTTCAGAACTGCCCAGTGATATCTGTCATGTGACCGAGTAAGAGACGTTCAATTCTGTGTTTGTAATTGCTTCTAATCTAAACTAGTGTTAATATTTCCATTTCACTAGCATTTATGTCTAAAAGAAGTAAAAATTAAAGCTATTGCCGATTGCAAACATCATATTTATCGGCGATAATACTATACTGATGTTGTATTATTCCTTGAAAACTTCCCTGCAGATCTCTCATTTCTCTTCAGAATTACTAAAATATTAATTCCCCAAAATGTTCTGGTTATAAACCGTCCTCGTTTCGGCGTTCCTGGGGAAATGCGCCGTTCGTTCCGCGGCTATATCACCGTCACCTCGCCGTCGAAGCAGGCTCAGCGCTTCCGTTTGTTAGGCCCCTGTTTCGTAATCCAAGCGTAAGTATATTGTGGCTTTTTTCGCAGTGAGAGATGAAAAATAGATATAACACATGGCAATAAAGCTTTAAATATTCAGTTAAATTCAATTATATAATTTAGTGATAAGAAGGCTGTGTGTTCGGTGCAGTTGCTTTGCTTATATGGCAAGAGACAGTTACGAAAGTGATTATATACGCAAAGTGCGTATCATCACTGCAGCACTGCATTTCTAGGTAACATATATGTACTAAGCACCGAATCGGCAATTTTTGGTAAAAGAGCAGTTTCCTGCTGCACAATCAGCAAGTAGCTAACCTATTGAAAAAATATCGTGGAGATAGGCTCCAGAATAATGAATGTTGTAATAGTATCGTAAATGTCATTACTAACTACTATTAGGTGTTCTTAAATAGACCCTACGTTAGTCAAATTTCTGCTCTATGACTTGTTTTGAATGGACCTTGAAATTCCTCTAAGTAATTTGCAATATGCGTTATCAACATTTCCCATCACAAACATCAGGAAGCCTTTCCAAGATATTAATTGATTCGAAATGTTCTTTCATATTTTAGTCGTTCTTGACTGTATGGGCTTTATTAGGCTATTATTATTATTATTATTATTATTATTATTATTATTATTATTATTATTATTATTATTATTATTACCCGGATACCAAGGACATGTCTTTTTATCCTGGTCTCTTTTTACAAACTTCAGTTTAATTAAACACGTTTCTAGCTTTCGTGAACATGACGACTGTATTTCTCTTTTGTGTGTGTGGAGAGATAGTCTTATAAATGTAGGCCTACATGTTATTTAAGTAATATTTCAGACATAAATGGTATAACAGCTTTTTTAAAATCATATTTTAATAGGTTTATCCACTTTCCAAGTAGACTCATATTGATATGTTTTGTGCCAATAACCTAATTCTAGGTGATTTATTTTTTGTTTGGTTATTTTGGATATCCATTCCTCAGAAATAATGTATGCCTAGCCTGTACGAAGTTTTGAAGGTAACGGATTTTGCGTGCAGAAAGCTGTCAGAATATAAAGTACAATAAAGTATTTGGAATGTGACCAGTTTGCTGCTGGTCTTTCAAGCAAATTATGGCAAATATTTAATTTCTTTTGCATTATATTTAAAAGGTTCTGTGTCATACTTTAGTGCTTTATGGCATGAGTACATGCATATTTCCAGAGATTTTGTCATAGAAATCCGATTCCTGATCATCATCATCATCAGAGGTTTTTTTTTTTTTTTTGCTATTTGCTTTACGTCGCACTGACACAGATAGGTCTTATGGAGACGATGGGATAGGAAAGGCCTAGGAGTTGGAAGGAAGCGGCCGTGGCCTTAATTATGGTACAGCCCCGGCATTTGCCTGGTGTGAAAATGGGAAACCACGGATAACCATCTTCAAGGTTGCCGACAGTGGGACTCGAACCCATTATCTCCCGATTACTGGATACTGGCCGCACTTAAGCGACTGCAGCTATCGAGCTCGGTCATCAGAGAAATTGACCCATAGGCATTTTAAAAGTCATCATATCAATATCCCTGTATATAGTAGCTGCGGTCATATGATTACTTTTGTTACAAAATGCTCAATTGTTCCCATTTTTGTTGTTGTTGTTGTTTTTGATGATAATTTCTAAATCTTTGCTCTCCATTCAGTTAAACTTGTATGTTTGTAAAATGTTTGTGAATCGGTGGGATTTTTTTTAGTTTACGTACATAGACTATATAGGTCTACATACTGTAGGTTACTAGAAGAAAAAAATCCGTGAGACTTAGAATAAAATATTTATACCAGCCATATTCAGGATAACCGGTTAGAGACGTCACAGATCGGTATAGGACTATTCCTGTTTGGGTATTATTTTCAGAGTGTGCGTGGTGGGCATTAAGGATCTTGTATATTACACTGCAAAATTACAAGAACGAAGGTGGTTTTCATCATCATCATCATCATCATCATCATCATCATCATCATCATCATCATCATCATCATCATCTTAATCTACTTCTTCTTCCTGTGCCGTTTCCCCACAGAAGGCTGGCGACCATGAGGGAGTACTCATTCCTATTAGAAAAGTAGGTCATGATAAAATCTACAGTGCATGTTCAAATGCACACGTCTTACGGAATGTGCAAGAGGTCTGCGATATTTCGGTCGACACTCTCGAGCACTTAGCTGTGTGAAGTTTCTTTGACTGGCTGAGGTGAAACGAATATAAAGACAAAAAAGGAACTCGCCGTGGCCTAAGTAGCATTTGCGTGAAGTTCAAGATGAATGATCTTAAATTCGTGTTATTGGCGGGAAACGAGCCCAGGATAATCGAGTTGAATTCTACTGTGAAAACCTTAAACACCGGCGGTAGACACTCGTCTCTCTTTTAATGTTATCTTCGCGTGTAAAATTGTCAGACGTAGCATGAATAGGACAAGAAAATTACGGTTCCCCTGTGTACTCATGCTCCCTTCAATTACCAACCCCACAGTTCCCCCTAAGATTTGTGGAATCTACTATCTATACATGATTAAACATTGCTAGGTTATTCATGATAAACATCAAATCTAACAGTCCTGTGTTAGAATAAGGTTACGAAATCATCATTATAATCATTAATATTATCATTTCTTGCAAGACATGTTTCAAGGTTACCGATAAGGCAATAGGCAAACTCCTTCCTACACTGGGGTTTCTTCCCTACAAGAAATTGGATGATGATTACCTTATATACTTTCCATATTGATAGGATCAAATAATATATTATAGGAAAGCAATGTACATGAATGCACTTGAGCATGAATATTGAGGGAGTCCTCTGTTTATCATTATCAAGGAAGCTCACCACTCCAGATCAATAGAGAATTCCCTGGCTGCCACACCCTGCTATTAGCCAAGACGTTCTGGGGAGGGGAGGACGGGTATAGGTGAGTTGAGATCACTTGGGACCACATCTCGGTGGTACACTCTGATAAAATCTCAGTGGGCCCAACTTCTTACATACATACATTACATTACATTACATTGCACAGTAAATTATTACATTGTTCAGCATTTTTTAAGGCCTATATGATTCAATCGAGCATCTTTTCTGTATTTATAACTTCCCTTAACGAATTGACTCCAATGTTGTCCGATCAAAAAAAATATTTTTGAAGGAACAATTGAAAATGTTAGAGAATTTAGTCAAACTTTCCGAACATTATTAGAAGTAGAGAGCTATTTTGTTGAGTTTACTGAAAATTAAAATTTCATTTCTTTTTCTTTAAGAAATACATAGCCTAATTCAAATCAATCAATCCATGATTATTTCTCTTCTTCCGCCCTTATATATGTCGTTCCATATTAAACGTAGAAACTCCGCACCAAGTTTGAAATCAGGGAGCTAAAAGAGTCTGCCGTATAACGTGATATCGTGATCATACCCAATGACCTCCAGTTTTACGACCAATCCGAACTACAGTGATGATTAATTTTCATTTCAAAAATCCCACATTCAGTCGCTGGAATTCAAATCGCGGCCACTTTGGTGGGAAAACACGGAAAATTCCACACGGTTATCACACCACAAGTTTGAATTCCTATCAGGAAGTAGACCTTACCTTTCTCTTCTAGAACCCCTAGGATTGATGTGATAGGTCTTGTACTGGTATCCCAGTGCAGTTTGTTACATTTTAGAGTGCCTGCATGTGAGAAACTTCCATTAGTACCGGTACCTTAGAGAACACGATTTCACGGAATACATCTCCACCCGAACTTCTAATAAAACCGTTAGCAGTTGAATGGAAGTTAAACACATGTACTGTATTGCATTGGTGTGAAACTGCCTTCATACTTGTCGCTTGCATCTATGAAGTGAGAAGGGGAGGAACTTTGAAAATAGTTCCTTCTAATTTTTATTTTCTGGAATCGGATAAAAAAACCTGTGACGTATACTGGATGTGGTATAGGAAATTCAAGCAAATTTTAGATTTTGCACTGTTAGTTTTCTGTCAAACTGAGACATGTGAATTGTTAGAATGAAAGGGGAGTGTTTCATGGTCTTGTAAACCTTCTAAGACTTTTCCTATCTACTGTAACCTACAGGTTAGAAATATATATATATATATATATATTTGAATTTGTTTTACGTCGCTCCGTCACAGATAGGTCTTATGATTGACGATGGGATTGGAAAGGCCTAGGAGTTGGAAGGAAGCGGTCATGGCCTTAATTAAGGTACAGCCCCTGCATTTGCCTGGTGTAAAAATGGGAAACCACGGTTAGAAATATACTGAACACCATGAAGATAACAATGTGAACTTAGGCGTCGACTGAATTCGGGAACGAATAATATTGGTTACTATGTGCTGATAGAGGCTATCCAAACCAAAACCAAACCCCATGGCACTACAGCCCTTGAAGGGCCTTGGTCTACCAAGCAACCGCTGCTCAGCCCGAAGGCCTACAGATTACGAGGTGTCGTGTGGTCAGCACGACGAATCTTCTCGGCCGTTATTCTTGGTTTTCTAGACCGGGGCCGCTATCTCACCGTCATATATCTCCTCAATTCTAAACACGTAGGCTGAGTGGACCTCGAACCAGCCTCAGGTCCAGGTAAAAATTTCTGACCTGGTTGGGAATCGAACCCGGTGCCTACGGGTAAGGGGCAGGCACGCTATCTCTACACCACGGGGCCGGCTGATACAGATAATCACTGCTAGCTTACCGAGCGAGTTGGTCGTGCCGTTAGCGGCGCGCAGCTGTGAGCTTGCATTCAGCAGATAGTGGGTTCGAACCCCACTGTCGGCACTCCCGAAGATGGTTTTCTGTGGTTCCCCATTTTCACACCAGGTAAATGCTGGGGTTGTAAATTAATTTTGACCACGGCCGCTTCCTTCCCACTTCTAGGCTTTTCATATCCCATCATCGCCGTAAGACCTATCTGTGTTGGTGTGTCATAAAGCCAATTGTAAAAACAAAAAACAGAAAAAACAACCTGCTAGCTTAGTAATTTTCGAACGAGTTTTGGGATTGTGAATGCTGGACTAATGGCTTGCACAATAAGTTCGGCTGCAATCCTGAAGGAAGTGATCCATTTTTTTCTGAATTATTGGTGGGTGATAATAATAGCATTTGTATTGTACTCTTGGAGAGTCTGTCATTTTCGGGGGAAATGTCAGGAATCATTGACAATTTTAAACGGAAAAATATCAGAAAAGCTCAATCCAATGAATACAGCACCTGTTAATTTTTGGTTCCTTATGCACATAACCACTTTATACTTGGCTGAATGGGTCTGATTTTAGACTGCTGCTTTCCAAGCCAAACACATCGGGTTCAATCCCGGTGTTATTCTAAGGTGTTCATGTTGGTGCTCAAGTAGCAGCAGATTTATTCATAGAAGAACTCCTTCAGAATAAAATTTCCGGGATCTCAGCGTCTCAGATACTTATCAAAGTAGATCGAGGATAAATATAATAGACTTTCTGACCATTAATTTAGCATGCCACCTTATCAGTAATTTAAAATTCTATAGACGGTATTGTAGAATGTTTCATCCATACAGCAGTTCCATTATATTCAACATCGCTAAAAGAAGGAGTAATTATTTTAAATTATTGAATAAATCCACTGAAACTAGGCATATACAAACCTACCAATATTTTCTTTGCAGCATGTTACTGGCTTGAAGTAACAATATTAAACATCAACGGCTACTGATGTGTATTTTCGGTATGGTTTGGGCTGTCAAATATAGCATTATGTTAATTCATAAATTATAGGAAGCATAAAAGCCCTTGTACTGTAATAAGGAAATTAAAGTACTCATGGAGTTGGAAATATTCTAAAGAAAATTAAAACGGACGTTTCCTCATCAAGTGTTAAGTCAAATTTGTGCTACAGTAATCTACATGTGATCGATTGTCATGTTTTATACACAAACCACAATTTAAAGGTGGGCCACTTCTTGGAGTGCTGCCACTTCTTCGGGAGCAATGCAGAATCATAAAGCTAAGCATTGAGATTTAATTGTCTAAATTTCGTTTCCACATAAGTGACAGTAGAGTCCCCAGTAGATCAAGCATATTTCCCAGAAACCATCTTCAACACTTTCAGGCGTTGATACAGACACATTACAATTGTAACTGGTAAACCACGAAAATTGACAAACTACCGTCGAAATTCAATCGCAAAAACTACTATGATGGACTTTTGGTATTACGCTGCATCTATCAATATTATTTTTTAAATATTTCCACCTTCAAATAGGATAATGGAAGAAAATATAGTGAGATTGTTTTACTTTGACCTGTAATTACAATGTTAATGAGATGTATTTCTCAATCCTTAAAACTTCAGCACACCAGGAATACTTCAAAGACTTCCCTTTCATTCTCAAATACCGTTTGCCTGTACTGGAATTCCTGCCTCAGTCCTGAGACTAGCAATCTGCGTCACTCAATCTGCTTTTCGTGTATACCAGGAATTAATGATGCCGATATTTTATTAGTTTTTATACCTATTCACACAAACCACTACACAACAGACGCGGACTTATAAAAAAATTCTTTCTTTCGTTCTTTTTTCTTTCTTTCTTTCTTTCTTTCTTTCTTTCTTTCTTAATCCGTTTACCCTCCAGGATTGGGTTTTCCCTCGGACTCAGCGAGGGCAGTGTCCTGGAGCGTGAGGCTTTGGGTCGGGAATACAGCTGGGTAGGAGGACCAGTACCTCACCCAGGCGGCCTCACCTGCTATCCTAAATAGAGACCTTGTGCGGGGATGGGAAGTTTAGAAAGTATAGGTATGGAAGAGGGAAGGAAGCGGCCATGGCTTTATGTTAGGTACGATCCCGGCATTTGCCTGGAGGAGAAGTGGGAAACCACGGAAAATCACTTCGAGGATGGCTAAGGATGGAATCGAACACCCCTCTACTCAGTTGACCTCCCGAGGCTGAGTGGATCTTGTTCCAGCCTTCGTACACCTTTTCAAATTTCGTGGCATAGCAGGGAATCGAACCCATGCCTCCGGGAGTGGCAGCTAATCACACTAACCACTATACTACAGAGGTGGACCCTTATAACAAATAACTGACGTAAAATAACAAACAGAGGGTATTCTTGTGTCATACTACTGATCATTGAAACAACAACAATAATAATAATAATAATAATAATAATAATAATAATAATAATAATAATAATAATAATAATAATAATATGATAATAATAATACTGCCCTTGGAGCGGTAGAGGTGGGATACCTCGCTGAATCCGAGGGAAAGATCAACCCTGGAGGGTAGACGGATTATGAAAGAAAGAAAAGTAATAATAATGTTATTAGTCTTCCGTCACACTAACTACATTTGTTTTCAAAGACATGGACGTGCCAGAATTTCATCCTACAGTTCTTCTACGCACTAATAAATATACCAACACAAGGCTGGCGTACTTGAGCACCATGAAAAACCAATGGATTGAGCTGCGATCAAACCTGCCAACTTCGTTTATAAAGCCAGCACACTACCGCGTCAGCCACTCCGTACGTCTCGCCGATTGTTTCGTTTACGGGCTTATGGTCTTAACGCTCTCTGTTACGAATATATGGGATGTAATGTTATCCTTGTAATTTGTAATTTACACTGTCACAGTCTGATTGCCAGGGCGCTATTGGGATATTTACAGTACGAGAGCAGAGTGAGTCCAGAAGGCTTGGCTATACTGTTC
Organism: Anabrus simplex; assembly: GCF_040414725.1. Lineage (NCBI taxonomy): Eukaryota > Metazoa > Arthropoda > Insecta > Orthoptera > Tettigoniidae > Anabrus > Anabrus simplex. The sequence continues at coordinate 207,809,575 of NC_090265.1, forward strand.
AGTGAAATGTTTACTTAACCCTAGTGATTAGTGAAATTATTCTTGCATTAAGTTATTAGTATACGTTGGCTGTTCTTTTTTAAAATTCGCCATACAGCCGAGGTCAGCACAGAAATTCCATTCTACATATTGCCAGCCTGAGCAACACATCTCTTACTGGAATTACGTTAGTGATTATAAACACTGAACATAATTCTGTTAATGATAGGTTACTTACTCAATCCAAATAAACGGTTTCTTCTGGAGAAATTTATGATACGGTTTGATATTACAAGAACAAAAGACAGAACAAGTCTGGTCTGGTGTAGTTATTGTTTTGTTTTCGTGTCCAGCTAATGACATCTGATCGGTGTAAACCAACTCGATCAACAGCGTGCACGACGTTAAGAGCCAGCCAGCAATAAACCATTGTTTTGTTGCTATAGTTCACTTAACTCAAATTGGCCGCAACTCTAGTTTAAATATGTTATGTGCATATTTCACTCATGTAATGACATGTAATTCTGTTTGTGAAATGAACCCCAAAATAAACGACAAAGGCGGGAGAGGAAGCATTAAACTCTTGTGCGTTTTAAATCATGCCTTAGACTTGTGACGTCATGGGACTAGGTCTCGATCAGAATGTGGACAGAACACACCCATGCATTGTTGCCACTTCAGCCAATTTTCGGCTGAGTTCGTCGGAAATCCTTTGCCAGATGGTCAAACTAAAATACAGTATGTTTGCTGTACAGGGGCCTCAGAATTTCTTATTCTTAAGCCGGGAGGAAGCGAGAATGAATGATGGTATGAATACAAGGTGGGAGTATGGTAAGAAACGACCCACAATGAGAAGATAAAGGCAAGCATTTTCGGTGGTAGGATCATGTGAACACGAAATGAAGATGTTAGGCTACTTCGCATAGGCCTCGTAATGAACGCTCCGTAAGTTACAAGAAGAAGGAGTCCGAGGTACTCAGTTCTTGAATAATTTAACGGTAAGAGGTGCAGAACTATTTGAAATAATAATAATAATAGGCCCTAATAATAATAATAATAATAATAATAATAATAATAATAATAATAATAATAATAATAATAATCGTGCCCGACTCATTGGCTGAATGGTCAGCGTAGAGGCCTTCGGTTCAGAGGGTCCCGGGTTCGATTCCCTGCCGGGTTGGCGATTTCAATCGCGTCTGATCAATTCTTCACGGATACTGGGTGTTTGTGTTTGTCCCAACACTTTCTTCTTCACATTCAGACAACATGATTCACTACCAACCGCCAACAAAACACGCAATAGTGATTATATTCCTCCATATATGGTTAGCGTCAGCAAGGGCATCCTGCCGTAAAACCGTGGTGGTGGTGGTGGTGATTATTGTTTTAAAAGGAAGTACAACTAGGCAACCATCCTCTATATAACACTAATCAGAGGTAAAAAAATGGAAGGGATCCGACACTTCGAAAAATGAAGGTATCGGCCAAAGAAAGACAAGGGCCACGAAGGGCGTGAAAATGAAAGACTCCCTAGCCCTCGGAAACCTAATAGCTTCGGGGAAGGAAAAGAACAAGGGTTGACCAAGGGAGGTCGGATAGGATAGATGCAAGTAAGGAGCCTGACAGAAGTAAGTGGAAGCAATGCCGTAAAACAGGGTCATATCCATACATATATATATATGTTTGATACAACTCGCACCCACGGCCCTACAGTTTTGGGTGCCGAAATTTAGTCCCGCAGGATTTTTTTTAACGTGCTAGCTAATCTACTGGCACGAGACGGACCGATTTGAGCACCTTCAAATACCATCGGACTGACCCAGGATAGAACTTGCCAAATGGAGGTGAGAAGGCCAGCGTCTCAACCGTCTGAGCCACTCAGTCCGGCAGAAGTATTTGAAAACACAATAATAATAATAATAATAATAATAATAATAATAATAATAATAATAATAATAATAATAATAATAATAATAATAATATAATGTCCGCCACTGTGGTGTAGCGGTTAGTGTGATTAGCTGCCACCCCAAGAAGTCCGGTTCGATTCCCGGCTCTGCCACGAAATTTGAAAAGTGGTACGAGGACTGGAACGGGGTCTACTCAGCCTCGGGAAGTCAACTGAGTAGAGGTGGGTTCGATTCCCACCTTAGCCATCCTAGAAATAATTTTCCGTGGTTTCCCACTTCTCCTCCAGGCAAATGCCGGGATGGTACCTAACTTAAGACAACGGCCGATTCCTTCCCTATTCCTTGTCTATCCTTTCCAAACTACCCATCCCCCCGCAAGGCCACTGTTGAGCATAGCACGTGAGGCCGCCTGGGCGAAGTACTGGTCATCTTGACCAGTTGAATCGCCCGACCCAGAGTCGATGCTCCAAGACACTGCCGTTGTGGTGGTAGAGGTGGGATCCTTCGTTGAGTCATAGGGAAACCCAACCCTGGAGGGTAAACAGATAAATAATAATAATAATAATAATAATAATAATAATAATAATAATAATAATAATAATAATAATAATAATAATAATAATAATAATAATAATAATAATAATAATAATAATAATAATAATAATAATAAATAGGCCTATAAGCATTTAATCTGATGCATTCTAGGCTGCCTGCGTATCAATTTCGAGGCTCCACCTTATTCTACCAGATGGCAGAGAGAACTGAATACCTTTTGGGCAATATATGACTGAGTTTTAATTAATTTTGCCGCGTAAACACAAAATTTATCACCATTGATATTTGAAATGCCCACAAATAAACTTTCCTTCGGCGTTCAGAAATCAGATTCGTTCTGCCGAGTTTGAACTCGTGATCTTGGATCCGGACACTGAGGCTCTACCACAGTGGGAACTGAAATAGCAGCGGCAGTTGCAAATAGAATGTTGTCGGACTTTAGTTCACTCACAGAGGTTTACAGACTGAACACTATCTCTACTGGTTTGAATTTAGGACAGTCGGCCAGGTGGCAGATTCCCTATCTGTTGTTTTTCTAGCCTTTTCTTAAATGATTGCTAGTTACTCTACGTCTCACCGACACAGATAGGTTTTATGGCGACAATGGGATAGGGAAGGCCTAGGAGTTGGAAGGGAACGCCCGTGGCCTTAATTAAGGTAGAGCGCCAGCATTTGCCTGGTGTGAAATGGGAAACCACGGAAAACCATCTTCTGGGCTGCCGACCAACTATCTCCCGAATGCAAGCTCACAGCCGCGCGCTCCTAACAGCACGGCCATCTCGCCCGGTTTAAATGACCGCAAAAAAATTGAAAATTGATTGAACATCTCCCTTGGTAAGTTATTCCAATCCGTAACTCCTATCGTGTTCGAAACGCATAAGAGTCTACAATGAATTCCAGTCCAGTGTCAAACAAGGTTCGAACCTCAGCCGGGTTATTTTTAAACTTCTAAGCCCACTGTAGCGATGTTGACTCATTTACCTCTGGCAGGAGGTTTCATACCAGATGTCCTTTCAAATGTCATTTGATTATGTAGGTCAAAATACTACTCCATAATGGATCGCGTTTCGAAACTAGACAGTCTGGGATGAGAGACAACAGCCGAGTCCCTACGTTGTTCACGATAGGTCTACGTAATAATAATAATAATAATAATAATAATAATAATAATAATAATAATAATAATAATAATAATAATAATAATAAAAGTAAAGAGTCTGGCTCACTGACTGCATGGTCAACATTGAGGCCTTCGTTTCAGAGGGTCCCGGATTCGATTCACGACTGGATTGGGGATTTGAATCGTGTGTGATTAATACTTCTGGCTCGGGGGCTGGGTGTTTGCATTTGTCCCTACACTTTCATTTTCATATTCAGACAACACACTACACTACCAACCACCAGAGAAACACGCAATAGTGATTATATCGTCGCTCGACCGGTAAAGGGTTGTATTCCACAAAGCTCTTCCTATCAATTATTCTCCTTAAGACTGGTTACGCCTCCCAGCCACGTATGGATATGCAGTCCATCAGAACAAATTTTGTTGTGTTCATTTTCCTATGCCCATCTGTAAAGGAAAATGAACCTTACAGCACCGTACTGTAGGAATGTACGTTTGCATTACGTATTTACGCACTCCTAGTGTACAATGCATGTAAGGTTCATTTTCGTTTAATCATTGACATAGGAAAACGAACACAACGCACATTGTTCTGATGGACTGCGTATCCATATGTGGCTGGAAGGCATGACCAGTCTTAAGGAGAATAATGGATAGGAAGAGTATTGTGGGATACAACCTTTTACCGGTCGAGCGACGGCATCCTTCCATATAGGGTTGTCGTCAGGAAGGGTATCCGGCCGTAAAACAGGGCCAAATCCACATGTGCCACACAGATCGCACCCGCGGCCCCTCAGATGTGGAAAAATTGGTAGAAAAAGAAGAAGAATAAAAGTAAACTCGTGTCCTCATCCTGAGGTGGTGCAGCTCTTTTCAAGCACATCCCCAATGGAAACTGATAACAGCCTTATTTTACTCCAACGTGTTGGAAGGTATCGGTCAGCATTCATAATGGCCATCGAGCAAGTTGGCTATGGCGGTATGGTCGTGTAGCTGTCAAATTTCAATCCGGTGATAGTGGGTTTGAAACCCACTGTCAGCAGCCCTGAATATGGTTTCCGGTGGTATCCTATTTTCACATCAGGCACAATCTGGGGCTATACATTAATTAATGCCACGGGCGCTTAGTTCTTAGTTCTAGCATTTCCTACTCCCATCGGCACCGCAAGACCCGTCTGTGTCAGTACGACGTAAGAAAGAAAAAACTCTTAATGACCGACGTGGAATGCTTAAATTTGATTTCTCAATTCCGGGCCTAGGAAATGGGCTACCAACCGGTATACCATAGGGACAGCTAATGAGAAAATTACGTGAGAGTTCGAAATTATGAGTAATGTCACTCATTAAACTTGAGATAAAATGAAGATAGTTAAATTTACATAGACCTACTGCAAACATCAAACTACGTTGATATGTTTGTTTCATAGGGTACTGTATCATGAAACAACTAAAAAAATTATTAGACTATAATCGATTTTGTGAACAATTTTACGGGTTTTAACACAAACAGGCCTATAGCAAAGAAAGAAATCAGATCAATAAGTTGGCAACCCCGCTAGCCATATGATAGAACGTGTTTGTGCATGTATATGGGAGCCTGTAAACACCCTGTAACTGTCCTGCAGTGTGACCTATTTCCCCCTTTGGGCTGAGTGTCTCTCCTTATCTGCCTTACACACGAGACAGCTGATGGGCGTCCTACAGTCTCGTACAATCTGATGTAAATCGCAGTCGTACACCGCATGAAAGGGGGAGTCTCTATGCTTCAAGGAGATCGATGATAATCCCGATGACACTTGACAACACAGGCACTCTACGCTGTATGATGGAATGAAAGCATTCACTCTTAATGCAGGTGGAATCTGAGACCCAAATTAACTCATTGATTCTTCTTGAACGTACTAGTTTTCAGAATAACTGATTCAAACAACATCTTCTGTACCCTGTTAACACTTGATCACTTCTTATGCAAGTTTCAACTTCTTGTGTCGTTTAAACAACAGATGAAAGTATTATTGTATGCGATATTAGTCCGTACGATGGATTGATTCCACGCCACCTATTCATAAATATTTCCTTTATATAGACTATTCCAGCTTACATTTAATGTGATGTGCTTTTCCCTTACATATTCACTGCCACATATTCCTGTGTTTGACATTCGCCCAGCGAGTTCTGGACTGAACTGAATGGGGTTCATTCAGATGAGATCAAGTGATGAGCTGTCTGATAGGAGAGGCAAATGACCTGGTCGCAGAAGTCAAGAATTATGATTGAGGATGTCGTTACGCTGGACACTTGAAACTTCAATATCTGAAGGCCATCTGGCTGAGCACTGTTTATCGTTATAAAATAATGTGATCCAATGTACTCACTTTACTGTAGTGCAAGTCTTTAATGAGAATAGGGCATATATTTCCATCTTTCGGAAAGGATTTTATTCCTTGAGCTGTTCTATATTTAATACCACAATCTTTCTATTATGACTGGTCAATATTCACCTGATAATATTTTATATTACTTCTTTCCAGATCACTAGAGGAACTAGGACTGTGTTTGCCTCAATATACTGGAAGGATGTGCAGCGAACATGATATAAAAACATCAGCATTTCCCAGACTCCAGTGATAACAGCAGGGAAGAAACTTAAAAGGACGGCTTGGACAGTGGAAAAATATGCTAGGTTGTGTAGCATATTCTTCCAAGATGGGAGTAAAACAGTAGAAGTAAAATCAATTTGTAAGTTCACAGTTGTTATTTTGTAAAAATAAATTGAGTTTGAAAACCAAATTATTCTGATTTATTTCTGTTAACGGGCGAATTTGTTTCATGGGAGTGAAAGTTCAATACACTTAGGGTATAATTTCCTATGCTGGAGTTCACAGGCATTGATGATGACGGAATGAACCGACAAGAATTCATAAAAATACAGTGGTGTAAGGACATTCTAAAGAGATATAGACTTACGGATACGATTACATTGGATCTGTTCGTCTTAGCTGGTCCTTGTGGTTAATGCCACAGTACATGAAGTAGGGTTTATAATGAAAGTACCGGGCGAGTTGGCCGTGCGTGTAGAGGCGCGCGGCTGTGAGCTTGCATCCGGGAGATAGTAGGTTCGAATCCCACTATCGGCAGCCCTGAAAATGGTTTTCCGTGGTTTCCCATTTTCACACCAGGCAAATGCTGGGGCTGTACCTTAATTAAGGCCACGGCCGCTTCCTTCCAACTCCTAGGCCTTTCCTATCCCATCGTCGCCATAAGACCTATCTGTGTCGGTGCGACGTAAAGCCCATAGCAAAAAAAAAAAATGAATGAAAGCAAAGCGTAGGGAGACGTAGGGGACGACGGAAAGGCTCTGGATAAGGCATGAAGCATAGAAGAGGTGACATTTCAGACTGATTTTTGTACTTATACAGTCAGCTTACAATACCTCGTATCACATAAGGATAAAAGAAATAGAACTAGAAAGAATCCACTCAGCAATAAAACTAATTTTAGAAACTCATTATCTTAATTCAGGTGGGTAGGCTGGATCACCTTTTATTTTAATGTGTTGAACAATTCCTTCCTACACTCAAAACATACCCCTTTTCAGCAAAACTTATCAAAAATCAGCAAATGTACGGTTTGATTCCTTACCATTTCTCACTTTCAGGGAATATTCTCTGGAAAATATATTTAATTCATTTGTGTTATATACATTATATGGTGTTGCATGCATACAATTGAAACAATGGTCAAAATTTGATTCAAACGGGTACTCTGCAAACAAATGTCAAAACAATTCTCCTTAAGAAAGGTGGGAGATTAGTTGGGCTACGGCGGTACAGCCCTCTCTGATTTCTCCCCGCAGAGTGAGAGGGAGACTAGCGTTTGGGAGCCATGTTGTACATCCTAGGGGTGATTTTGTGAATTCAATATCTGTCAAAAAATAACAAATTGTTTTTTTTGAAGTAATAAGACACCTACAATTATAAGTTACACATTGATACGATCAGTAACTATGTTGGAGTTTAGTCGAGATGATGAGAATGAGTTCAAAGAGGTTTTTACGAAATGATAAATTCATATGCACACATCGCGAAAACTAGATCCTACAAAAAAAACGGAACACCTCTAGCGGGGAAACGTGGAACTTCCAGTATGGAGGTAAAAGGCTAACAAGGAACATTTATGGCCGCCGACTGAGTTCTCAGCTGTGATTGGTCCACACAAATGTAAACATTGGGCGGCCATCTTGCCGGTCTTCACACTTTGCATAATTTATGAACACACAATGTCCCATCTGTTATGTGGGTAGCCAATAGCAAGGCTGCGTCCGCGTTCTAGCGCTCAGAGGCGGTCACCAACGGAACTACCAAGCTGACGTCACAGCAGATGAGTGAGACAGAGGCGAGTGCTGGTTGATCACAACAAGACGACCATGCGGCCTGAAGAACAGGTGCGACTTGGCAGTTCCTGCTAATTTATACAAAAGCTCAAAGTAAATGGGAAGAGGTATTTCCTAACATCCAGCTTTATAAATATCCACCTGATCTCATTTCTGCTTAAATAACATTTTGCTGACGAATGCAGCGTGACCCACAAATATTCGTAAACGAAGTCTCAAATCACACTTATAAAAGTTCTTTCGGTCATCTACGATGTGATGGCAGAGGATACCACTATGTAGGACTAATAATTAAATACGGTGTTGAATGTACGAAACCAGCAATATTAGAGAAATTCCAGTTCTGTTCTCCAGGGGAATATACTGATATAAAAGTTAGTTGCATGGTAATTCTTAAACTAGGTGCATGGTTTATTCCTATATGCCTTCTATCCTGTGTGAACTATTCACAGATCCATATGCATTTTTAATCATGAGCTTCATGACCTAGTTGTATTCATTTTGTGAAGAGGCAATTTTTCAGACTATCTCAGAATTAATCTTCTTATTCTTCAGCATTTTCCCAATTATCTGGGGTGGGCTTTCTGTATTGATTTAGCCCAGTTTTACAGTCACACACCTTTGTAGACGCCAACTCTATGTGGAAATATTCATACATTATTGTATGTTCCTGTGGTGGTTTGTAGTGGTCTATGTTGTATGTAAATGGAGAAGAGTATTCAGATGAACATAAATACCTAGCCTGAAAGTTAGAGGAATTAACCAGACGCGGTTCAAGTTACCAACCCGTCCGAGAATCGAACTGGAGGCCCTCTGATTCAACCAAGGTGTCGGTCTGTATGTATGTATGTATGTATGTAAACATATGAATAAAATGTGATCATCTGTTAAACTCTGCAGTTTTACGTGACAGATGCTAACGTGAACACCTCCAAGAACACACCAATATTAGGTAGAAGTGCGAACCACAGCAACGTGACTTTAAAAAAAAAAAAACTTACTTGTATTAATAATCGAGATGTGAACCGCGATCATTTTGTTAAGAGGCAGCGAAAATGCGAATCTCTCTCTTTCTTCCCCCCCCCCCCTTCTCTCTCTCTCTCCTTTCTCACAGTGTGTGTGTGGGTGTAGACCTATGTGTGTATTTGTCATAAATTTTCTGCTTCTTGATTTAATTTATTCTTTTTTATCCTTCTTTTTTCGTTACCATGATATTTTGTATTCAAATAGTTTCATGTGATACTTTGTTTTCGTGTAAATTAAATAAACTTAATTTCATTATTCGGCTACTATAAGCAGCCATTGACACCTGGATATCTCCAAATTACAATGCATATAATAATAATAATAATAATAATAATAATAATAATAATAATAATAATAATAATAATAATATCGGGCGAGTTGGCCGTGCGCGTAGAGGCGCGTGGCTGTGAGCTTGCATCTGGGAGATAGTAGGTTCGAATCCCACTATCGGCAGCCCTGAAGATGGTTTCCCGTGGTTTCCCATTTTCACACCAGGCAAATGCTGGGGCTGTACCTTAATTAAGGCCACGGCCGCTTCCTTCCAACTCCTAGGCCTTTCCTATCCCATCGTCGCCATAAGACCTATCTGTGTCGGTACGACGTAAAGCCCCTAGCAAAAAATAATAATAATAATAATAATAATAATAATAATAATAATAATAATAATAATAATAATAAATTGGTGTGAAAGTTTGTACAGTTACAATTTGCTTTAAGTCGTACTGACATAGATAGGGCTTATGGCAACGATGGAACAGGAAACGGGTAGGACCGGAAAGAGCGCCACCGTGGACTTAAGTTACCGCCCCAGTATTTTCCTGGTGAAGAAATAACGGGAAACCATCTTCTCGGCTGCCTACAGTGGTGTTCGAAACCACTATCTCCCGAATGCAAGCTGACAGCTACGTGATCAAAACACAGAGTCACTCATTCGTCTGTTTGTACAGCTTCCACGTGCAAACTTCGGTAAGTTATCTTATTATGTATATATGCCTATGGTGTAGCCTATATCTACGTTTATTTAAATGATTTAGCATAGACTACCTTCTTCAGCGTGTTGGAATTTCAACTTTAAATGAGTTCATCAATATCATAATCCTCTCATGATGGGGTCAGCGTAATAATGTAGACTATAATAAAATAAGGCGCTATTTTATTAACAACTCCAATATGACACTGAAACGTTCACAACGTGATTCATAAAATTTTAAAAAATTGCTCTTTTAGGTGCAAAAATTAAGTGTTGGCTTTACCAGTACTGAATTGCAATGCACAAGAAACGACTCTTCTTTCAATCAATCAATCAATCAATCAATCAATCAATCAATCAATCAATCAATCAATCAATCAATCAATCAATCAATCAATCAATCAATCAATCAATCAATCAATCAATCAATCAATCAATCAATCAATCAACCGCGAAAATTATTCAAATCCCTAATTCATCTCCCTATAGACTAAACGAAGCTTTGCCTCAAGTTTGTCTTTTTGAATTCTAACTTTATCTTCATATTGTCATCTTAACAACTTAAAAAATGTAACTGAACCTCCCAAGCGTTTCCAGCTAAACTTTTCAGCATTATCGTTACATTAATCTTTGGTCGGAAATCACCTAAAACAGATCGTGCTGCTTTTCGTAGAATTTTTCCCAGTTCTCGAATCAAGTAGTAATCCTGGTGTGGGTCACGTTCAGTGGAATCATACTCTAACTGCAGTCTTACATGTTACTTGTATGCACTCTCCTTTACATCCTGACTACAACCTATAGATAAATGCCCTCAAATCCATATGAAGATACGTATTTACTATCCCATTTATGTGATTACTCCAATTAAGATCTTCCCATATATTAACACCCACTTACGTTCACCCTATCAGCGCAGTAATTAAGGAGCGTCTGTTCAAAAGGTGCTATTTCCACTTCCAAAATATAAATCAGAATTTTTGTCCACATGCATTTCAGTAGTTTAATATTATCGATTGCCATGAGCGATCCAGAGTAGAATGATTTAGACTAATTCCTCAAACGTTGTACCAAACCCGACCATGGACACGTTCCACATGTCTTTTATTTTACGTTTCATGCACTTGTCCCACGATTTTCGAACAGATATTTATCAATTAGAAATGAGAAGACTTTTCCTCGGCGAACCTCGTAATCTGATTTTTTATCCCGTTTACCATCATACTATTGCCTGTTTTCAATCTCACAACATTGTCGAGGTCTCCTTGCTGTCGCTCACAATCTCTATAGAGCAGGGCCTCTCAGGGGGCATGCGCCTGGTGCATGCACTGTGCACGGTGCAAAATACGACTTCGCTTGGTTGACCAGAGTGCAGACCCCCACTCCTCGATTTGGAGCAATAGCGCTGTCTCTCTCTTTCCCCACGCCTGTTTCGCTCGCTCCCCCTATCTCCCTCTTCCTCACTTCCTCCGTAGCGCTCGAAATCCGAGCCGAGTTGAGCCGAGTTGAGTCGAGCTTAGCCGAGTAGCCCAGAGACGAAGCGTTGGTCCGAGCCGAGCCGAGCGGGACCGTTGCACAGTGCATGGAGTTCTTGCGTCTCGATTTGCACACGTGAGATTTTGGGCGTTTGAGAGGCCCTGCTACAGAGTATAATATTATACGCAAAAGGCATTATTTCTGATTGCAGTTATTTACAATTTCCTCCAACAAAAAGTCCAAAAAATGTAAACCTACCCTACGTGATCTACAGCATGAAATGTACCAACACCACGTGAACTATTCAACTAATACACCAGCAGGTTGGTGGTAAAGAAATGAACAAGAACACACTCAACTCTTCATGAAGATATGCTTGCTGTTGATGAGTAATCTTAGGCTTCTCCTCTCAGGTTGACATTCAATATGAAGGTCAAATATTTCCTGGAATCAAAGATATTTGTAAATATCCATTGGTCACTAACACTAAATGAATGGAATTTAGGTAGCCTTAAACAGGTCCTTTGGAAAAAAGGATAATTTTCTTCCACTGTAACTAACTTGTCAAGATCCATCTCTATGTCTTATGGTATGAGATTGATTAAATTTGTTACATCTGTCTGTTTCTGTCAGTCTCATCTTTGGTTTGACTAGCGACTAACGTAAGAGAGATGTTAGTAACATTATTCCATATTAGCATTTGTACCCGTTCTTCACACAATAATTCGCAGAGGATTACACGTTACCTGCAGAAATTTATGCGAGGTAACATGGCTCTATTTACACGTATAATGCGACTGTTAAAATCATGTTTTCTTACGAAAGCGCGTGGCAGTAACATGAAGTATGATGAAGCTGAACAAAGTCGAGAGAGAATGATGGTGATTTCAGAAGAAGTTGTGCGAAAATCTCCATGGTTCTCAGGTTGCCTATTGTATCTCTGACCACTGTCGTGGAGCTCTGACACATCTGCCCTATCGAGAAGAGTAAAATGGCCCTTGCCCACCCACATGCAAGACATGTCCCACGGGACTGGACGAAAAATATAATTTTGCGTAATCATCTGCGTTATTATCCGTCGTAAGGTAAATACGTACATGGCATAAAGGAACGAAACTAACATATTCTTAAAGGTTTGTTGTGTACAATCTGCAAGGAGAACTAACGTTAACGAAATCATTTGAGAATAATCTTCCTATAAATACCAACTCCATGTGATTACTATGGAATCGAATGCACCTGATAACACAATCCAGAGTGAGTAGAATTCAAATTCGTAGTTTGACTGAAGTAAGGAATATAAAAACAGATAGATAACCATACAGACAAACAGACAGACAGACACCAAAGGAAAAAGTTCTACCTCGTGCTACCTCGGTGTTCTGATAAATTAAGTGGGGGTAATTTTAAAGTCGAGAGAAATATGATGCATCCTCTGAATTTCTCCTTTTATAGATCCTTCAGATAACTATACATCTGCGAGGGTGTCCATCATTGGCTGCAGAGCATGAAGCCCTCAGAAAATAGTAATTTTCTCCGTCATTTGAAGAGTAGGCTAAGCATAATTATGTACTACAAATATTTAAAATGAAGGGGCTTTACACATATAGTTTCCAGATTTTACATATAACCAATAGTGTAAGAGAAAACTGGAAACTCTTCTGGTCTTCCTAAATAAACTCCTAGTCTATTCAGTGATTTATGAAATGCTTATCGAATCCGGCTCTTGAATGAATAGACCCTAGATATGAAGTTTGGCCGAGATATAACCAATAGTGTAAGAGAAAATTAAAAAGAAACTCTTCTGGTCTTGCTGTAAATCCCAGTCTATTTAGTGATTTTTAAATGATATGCATATTGAAACATACTCCAGGATTGAAGTTTGATCGAGATATAAGTCAATAATATAATATAAAATTGAAAATAATCTTCGGGTTTTTTGTAAACCACCGGTCAATTCAGTGATTTTTAAAAGGTAACTTATGCATATCAAAACCTGCTCCTGGATGGATAAACTCTAAATATGAAGTTTGGTCGAGATATAATCAATAATGCAAGAGATAATGGAAAAAAAAAAACTCTCCCTGCCTTTATAAGCTCCCAGTCTGTTCAGTGATTTTTAAATGATATGAATATCAGAACCTGTGCTTGGATGAGTAGGTTCGAAATATGAAGATTTATCTAGATATATTCAATAGTGTACGAGAAATTTGAAAAAAAACCTGGACTTCCCATAAACTCCCAATCTATTCAGTGATTCTCAAATGATATGCACATTGAAACCTGCTCCTGGATGAGTGGATTCTAAAAAAGTGAAAATTGGTGAAGGTATAATAATAGTGTAAGAGAAAATTTTAAAAATATAGTATACCTCTGGTCTTCGTATAAACCTCCAATCTAATCAGTGATTCTTAAGTGATATTCATATTGACAGGTGCTTCTGGATGAGTAGACTCTAAATATGAAATTCGTTCGAGATATATTCAATAGTTTAAGAGAAAATTGAAAAAAATACTGTTCTGGCCTTCCTATAAACCCCCAGTCTATTCAGTGATTTTTAAATGATATGCACATCAAAATCTGCTGTTGGTGAGTGGGCTCCAAAAATGAAATTTTGTCGAGATCTATTCAATAGCGTAACAGAAAATTGAAAAAGACTGTTCTGGTCTTCCTACAAACCCCCAGTCCATTCAGTGATTTTTAAATGATATGCATATCAAAAGACTATTCTGGTCTTCCCATAAACCCCCAGTCTATTCAGTGATTTTTAAATGATATGCATATCAAAACCTGCACCTGATGAGTAGGCTCTAAATATGAAGTTTGGTCGAGACATATTCGGTGGTATAAGAGAAAATTGAAAAGGACTGTTCTGGCCTTCCCATAAACCCCCAGTCTGTTCGGTGATTTTTAAATGATATGCATATCAAAACCTTCACCTGATGAGTAGGCTCTAAATATGAAGTTTGGTCGAGATATGTCAGGTAGTGTAAGAGAAAATTGAAAAGGACTGTTCTGGCCTTCCCATAAACCCCCAGTCTGTTCGGTGATTTTTAAATGATATGCATATGAAAACCTGCACCTGATGAGTAGGCTCTAAATATGAAGTTTGGTCGAGATATATCCGGTAGTGTAAGAGAAAATTGAAAAAGACTGTTCTGGCCTTCCTATAAACCCCCAGTCTGTTCAGTGATTTTTAAATGATATGCATGTCGAAACCTGTTCCTAGATGAGTAGACTCTAAATATCAAGTTTGGTTGATATCTGTTTGGCCGTTTACCCGTGACGGTGGAACAAACGAACAAACAAACAAGCAAACACGAGAGCTAAAATCCACTGATACGAGCTTGAATTGACCTGAAACCTATAAATAAACTTATATAAAAATTTGGTGAAATAAATGACGTTAGAGAAAACGGACCTCCTAGAATTTTATTTATAAACCTGTGACTGCTATAGAAAAATCACTCATAAGGTTGGCTGGATAATGCTCCTCGGTAGGTTTAGCAGACTAGTATGGAACGATACACCATCATGTGTACCACCACCAAGCTTAATATTAGTGGTAATTGACTTAGTATCAATTTTTTTTTCTACTGTGAATATTACTTTAAATTACTAAATATGCATTAACGCTATTTATATGCAAGACAGGGATAAATGTTGCTAACTTAGCCAGAGTTAAATAAACCAATCCTTATCTATGTACCCTAACTACATACCTGTGATACTCTTGGAAGGATATGGGTGCACTATCTATCTATCTTCTGGATCAGAGATAATTAACGTAAAACTATCTTACTCACAAAGCAAATGCTGGGCCTGTATCTAAAGGCCATTGCAGCTTCCTTCGTTCCTTTCGCATTGCATCATGGCTGAAATGTTAAGAGTGGCATTTAACGGTTGACATATGCGACGTTCTAGAATCGTAGTTGAGCGGACGACTGAAACTGTGCCATGCAGATGGAAGCTACTAGGCCAACCATGTGTGAGAGTAATACTGGGAAGACCTCTGAATCATGTAATCACCATCAAAATCTCAACATTTATGAGCAGTTAAGAGGAGAAAATTTAAACTGTTCTTACTGTATCTGAACTGCCGTACTGAGAACTCTCAAGTTAAGAAACACCGGGCCGAGTGGGTCAAACGGTAGAGCACTACCTTTCTGAGCTCAAGTTGAGGGTTCTATCCCGGTTTAGGTCAGTGATAAATGAAGGTACTCAAATAAACCAGTCCGTATATTTACTGATATGTCCTGGGAGTTAAAATGTCCTGCATCTCACCGTCTCTGAAATCCGTTAGAGTAGTTAAGAATGAAGTAAACACAATACCATTATGATTACGCTACTAGATTTACATTCGTGGGGAATCGAATCAGAGTCAAGCAAGTGGGGAGCTGATAGAATTATTCTAACCTGTAAGGGCGTTTGATTACCACCCATATCTCTAAAGTTATGAGCCAGTTTGGATGATAGGGCTACATTTTGTATTGTCCTTACTTCATTCCGAGCAGATTACATCGATATGAAAGAAATGGTAACAGAAACGGAATTAAATTAAATGTCTTCAAGTTAGGAAATACTGAATGTGGTCAATGCTTGGATAGATGGCCAGGACATCTTGTCTACTGTAGAAACAGAAAAGAACTAAACACACTATTGAACATAAAGTTCAGCTTTGACTGTGCTGGCTGAGGATAATGGGAATTAATATAACCACCGACGTCTACGAACTGGATAACTTACAGTGCTTCATTACTCAGTTACTATGCAAGTTAATAAACTGTAGAGTAGATATTATTCGCCTCCACTACTCATTTACATTGAGGTCAACATATTCGTCTCACGTAGTATTACGGCTTGTGTAGCTAAAGTAGTGCAGTGATGTCATCTTATTAAAATGTTTCCACGCTGGAAGATTTTGCAAGTGATATGTAGCCATTACCCTATGACATGCATAGCCTACAAAGTATCTTGTGAAGAAGCAGCTTCGCCTTGAACGTTCACTTGGCACTCTGCTAACTGACGAGACCTACAATAGATGATATGCCTTATAATGAGTCTAAGACTAATCTAAGATACCTGGTGATCCCGAGTTCGACTTTCACTTAATCCAAAGATTTTATCCTGGACTGAGGGCTGTAGAGAGGTTCACTCTGCTTCGCGACTTACGAGCTATTAATATGAAAGGTAGCGGAACTGGTCAAGAAAGCCAAGCAGTACGTTTACGCTGACTACATGGTACCCCATTATTTCCGCTGTTGGTGGGGAACAGAACACTCCCACGCAAGCCCTTGCTTGTCGTAAACGGTGACTAGAAGGGGTCAAATTGGGGGAGCCTGGGTTGGTGACCACGGGGTCCTTAGCTGAGTCTGGCATTGCTTCCACTTATCTAAGCCTGGCTCCTCACTTTCCTATCTGACTTGACTTGGTCAACTTTTGTTTCCCCTCCGGACGGTAGGCGTATTAATTGCGGAAAGTCTGGCGTTAAATTCATGTTCACTCCTTTCGTGCCAATATCTTCATTTTTTCGAGAGGTCAGACCTCTCATTTCTGTTTTGATTAAAGTTAATGATTTGATTATCGAATTGCATTTCCCCTTAAAACAATAATCACCAACACCACCACGTGTCAATGCAGTACGTGCAATCTACCTAGGTAGGCAGCAGCCATTTTAGTAGGACAAGTCCCTTAATATGCTGTAAGCGCTGTCGTGGTCGAACTTGCAAGGGAATTTAGGGATTCATCTTCTGGAAGCATTATGCCTACTTAAAATAAACTGTCATTCCCCCTCCAGAGAGTTTCTGGATAACAACGCCCCAAAAGAGTATTGGAGAAATTTGTTATATCGGTAGAGTTTTCCATGGAATCCGGCTCCTTGGCTGAATGGTCAGGCTTTCTGTCCAGAGGGCCCGGCCGACACGAAGATTTAATCTTTGTGTAGGTATAATTAATTCCTCTGCCTCGCGGACTGCATATTTCTGATCATCAAAATACACTTCACATAACACACATAACACTATCAACCACCACAGAACCACGCAATAGTAAATATATCCCACCGTATAGCCTTGGCATCAGGAAGGAAATACGGTGGCAAAATGGGGCTAAATCTACTGTAACCGAGGTAATGTGTTCACTAAAGTGCCGAAAACAGAAGAATGGAAACAAGTCAGGAAAAACTGCAAAAAAAAAAAAAAAAAAAAAAAGGAAAGAACCAGGCAGATTCTCTTTAGAAGAGTCGAGCGAGTTGCTGCGTGATTTGGATCACGTAGCTATCAGCTTGCATTCGGGAGATAGTAGGTTCGAACCCCACCGTCGGCAGTCTAGTAATATAAGTGGGGAATTCGGCCGCCTCCACCTCCATAGGCCCTCCGAAGAGGCCTCCTCCTCCCGCGGGAAATTTGAATTTTGGCGGGAAATTTGAATTTGGAGCGAGATTTGAATTTGTGAACAAAGCCACGTGCGTTTTGACAGCTGTCATCCGCCATCTTGCATCGCTAACCTCAGTGCTGCTATCTTGACGGGGCTAAACATCAGTGCTGCTATCTTAACGGCACTAAACCTCATAGGCACGTGATGGCGGGCAATTTAAAAAATTCTATAGGCCTTAAAAAGCTAGTGCTTTTTGACAGCCGTCATCCGCCATCTTCCATCGCTAACCTTAGTGCTGCCCTCTTTATGGCACTAAACTTTATCGTGGTGGTGGTTGGTAATTTAAAATCCACGTGCTTTTTTTTGACTGCTGTCATCCGCCATCTTGCCTCGCAAACCTCAGTACTGCCCTCTTTACAGCACTACCTTTGAAATGTGGTGGCGGCAATTTCTACGTGCTCTTGTTTGGAAACAAATCCACGCGCTTTTTTGACAGCTGGCAGCAGCCATCTTTAATCAACAGAGCATCGTGCTGCCCTCATTAGCTACATACCTTTGAAATGTGGTGGTGGGTAATTTAAATTCCATGTGCTTTTTTGCAGCTGCCATCCGCCATTTTTAATCAACAGAGCACCGTGCTGCTATATTTAGCTACAAACCTTTGAAATGTGGTGGCGGCAATTTTAAATTCTATGTGCTTTCTTGGCAAGCTTCCACCTTTAATCAACAGAGCACTGTGCTGCTCTCTTTATCGTAGTAGTGGGAAATTCCACGTGCAGCTGCGAGCATCATTAATCAACAATGGATCGTGCTGCTATCTTTAGCTACATTCCTTTGAAATGTGGTGGCAGGTAATTTGAAAAATTCGGTTAGCTATCAAATTGAACAGTGAAACTTTAGTGCATATGCGAACCTAACCTCTCATCTACTATCGTGAAGGAGACTATCCTCAGTTTACGACAAGATGTCCTTTCCGACGCAAATTAGCGTTTAGAGGCTACTACACAAGATGGCGGTGGCTGTTATGGCTAACTCCTCCACCTCCTCCTCCTCCTCCCCTACCTCCTCTGCCTCCTCTACCTCCTCCTCATCTTCTGTCAAGTCATAGCTCTATCGAACAGGCATCGCGAAGGCAAGAGTGTGCAGCGATAACATTATTGTGCATGTTTAGACTTGCGGATTACATAAGAAACATAACAAGAGTAAAATCGAACACTGTACTCGATGTTGTTAACTTCAACATGTGATTAGAACATTGATTGATGTGTTGAGAACACTAAATAAGTAATCAAGACTAGAATCGAACACTGTACTCGATACACCATGTATTTAGAGCATGCCAACAAATACGTTTGTTCTAAGATCAGATTGAAACATAGCAAGACTAGAATCGAACACTGTACCTGTTGTTGTTAACTTCAACATGTGATTAGAACATTGTTTGATGTGTTTAGAACACTACATAAGTGATCAAGGTTAGAATCGAACACTGTACTCGATAAAACATGTGTTTACAACATGTCAGGGAATACCTTTGTTCTAAGAATATCAGATTGAAATATAACGAAACTAGAATCGAACACTCTACTCGATGTCGTTAACTTCAACATGTGATTAGAACATTGTTTGAAGTGTTCAGATCACTAAATACGTGTTCAAGACTAGAATCGAACACTGTACTCGATACAACATGTGTTTAGAACATGTCATGGGATACCTTTGTTCTAAGAAGATTAGATTGAAACATAACAAGACAAGAATCGAACACTGTACTTGATGTCATTAACTTCAAAATGTGATTAAAACATTGTTTGATGTGTTCAGATCAATAAATAAGTGATCAAGAATAGAATCGAACACTGTACTCGATGCAGCATATGTTTAGAACATGTCAGGGGTACCTTTGTTCTAAGAAGATTAGATTGAAACATAACATGACTAGAATCGAGCACTGTACACTATGTCGTTAAATTTAACATGTAATTAGAACATTGTTTGATGTGTTCAGAGCAAAAATACAACTTCAATGATTTACCTAGTGTAAAAATAAACACTGCGCACATATCGCGTAGCTATCTCACTCAGTAAACGATACAGCAAAGTACAACTTCAATGATTTGCCTAGTACGAAAATCAAAAACTATAAAAACACACTGTGCACATATCGCGTAGCTAACTCGCTCAGTCAACGATATAGCGAAAGTACAAATTCAGTGATTTGCCTAGTGTGAAAATAAAAATCTAGAGAAGAAACCATACTGCGTAGCTAACTCGCTCAGTAAACGATACAACTTCAAATGATTTTCCTTGTCTTGTGCGAAAATAAAACAAACCGTACTGCGTAGCTAACTCGCTAGGTTACACATACCGCACTGCTAAGACGCTGAGTAATTGCAAATACACGGGTTATCGACTAGAGCACTTATATATGTCATGCGAAATTCTAAAAAGCACACTACGTAGCCAACTCGCTCGGTCACTCTCTTAGTAATTGCAACACGGGTCATCGACTAGAACACTGATATACGCATACACGTTACTCTTTTTCGAACACATGCACAAGAATGTTGCGAGATACTGCACTTGACATACTTACATGTTAAGAAAAAGAGAGGATGAAAAATAATAAATCATACATTTTTTGTATGCATGTTGTCTCCTCCAAGTTGTAAGACCGAATTTAAGCAGAACTGTGAGTTTCAGCTACAGCTTTCTTAAACATGAACGGAAGTGGCATATTATCTCAGCAAAAAATACGCATGTCCTTGTTCCTGCATAAACGCAAGTCAGACACAGAAATAAAATGATGTATACCACGATTCAAATCCTGGCAACTTATTACCTTTTGCCGTCAGGAAGGGCATCCAGGCAGATCCTTATGTTTCATGTAATTGCACGTTGCTAGGAAGACGGACGATCGCGCAGGAAAGGGCTAGGAGCGGCTAGCTACCCCCTAGCATTTGCTATTTTAGAGCTGCCGACAGTAGGGGTTCGAACCCGCTATCTCTATAATAAGTTAGAAGTAACATACATGATAGGAGTAGCGAGAATGATTGCTGGTACAAGTTGTTGATGGTGATTTATCTGTCAGATGGGGACAAGACACAAGAACCGGGATCAAGAATCTGTTTTACAGCCGGATGCCCTTCTTAAGGCGAGGATCGGAGCTTTAAATTACAAGGATCTGTTTTAAGGCCAGTTGCCCTTCCTGACGCAAGAATCGGAGTTTTAAATAGCAAGAATCTGTTTTACAGCTCTGCTCATTTTACACCAAGCAAATGCTGCGGCTGTATCATAAATAAAGTCACGGCTGCTTCCGTTCTACCTTACCTGCTCAGCAAGAACTTGTTTTACAACCGGATGCCGTTCCTAAAGCAAAGACTAGGATTTTTTTAATTGGAGTATACGCAATATGAAGTAAGATAAATCTGTCGTAGCGGGTTTTATAACCGGATGTCCAAATAAAACCCGGTGCCGCCACATAGCCTACTCCTGTCGAAGGAGCCTGCTCAAGCCTTAACGTCTCCATCTGACAGATAAATCACCATCAACAACTTCTACCAGCAATCATTCTCGCTACTTCTATCATGTCTGTTACTTCTAACTTAATATAGAGATAGCGGGTTCGAATCCCTACTGTCGACAGCTCTAAAAATAGCAAATGCCAGGGGTTAGCAAGCCGCTCCTAGCCCTTTCCTGCGCAATCGTCAGTCTCCCTGGCAACGTGTAATTACATGAAACATAAGAATGTGGCCGGATGCCTTCCTAACAGCAAAAGGTAATAAGTTGCCAGGATTTGAATCACGGTATCCATCATTTTATTTCTGTAAGTGCCTGTATTGCGTTTATGCAGGAACAAGGTCATGCGTATTTTTTGCTGAGATAACATACCACTTCCGTTCACGTTTAAGAAAGCTGTAGCTGAAATTCACAGTACTGCTTCCATTTGGTCTTACAACTTGGAGGAGACAACATGCATACAAAAAATTTATGATTTATTATTTTTCATCCTCCCTTTTTCTTAACATGTAAGTATGTCAGGTGTAGTATCTCGCAACATTCTTGTCCGTGTGTTTCGAAAAAGAGTAACGTGTATGCGTATATCAGTGTTCTAGTCGATGACCCGCGTTGCAATTACTAAGAGAGTGACCGAGCGACTTGGCTACGCAGTGTACTTTTTGATTTTCGCATGACATATATCAGTGTTCTAGTCGATAACCCGTGTATTTGCAATCACTGAGCGTCTTAGCAGTGCGGTGCGTGTAACCGAGCGAGTTAGCTGCTCAGTATGTTTTTTTGATTTTCGCACAAGACAAGGCAAATCATTTGAAGTTGTATGTTTGATATATCGTTTGCTGAGCGAGTTAGCTACGCAGTATGGTTTCTTCTGTAGTTTTTGAATTTCGCACTAGGCAAATCATTGAAGTTGTACTTTCGCTATATCGTTGACTGAGCGAGTTAGCTAAGCGATATGTGCACAGTGTGTTTATATAGTTTTTGATTTTCGTACTAGGCAAATCATTGAAGTTGTACTTTGCTGTATCGTGTACTGCGCGAGATAGCTACGCGATATGTGAGCAGTGTGTTTCCCTTGTTTTTATTTTTACACTAGGCAAATCATTGAAGTTGTACTTTTGCTCTGTACACATCTCAAACAATATTCTAATCACATGTTAAAGTTAACGACATCAAGTACACTGTTCGATTCTTGTCTTGTTATGTCTCAATCTAATCTTCTTAGAACAAAGGTATCCCCTGTCATGTTCTAAACACATGTTGTATCGAGTACAGTGTTCGATTCTAGTCTTGATCACGTATTTAGTGATCTGAACACATCAAACAATGTTCTAATCACACGTTGAAGTTAACGACATCGAGTACAGTGTTCGATTTTAGTTTTGTTATGTTTCAATCTGATCTTCTTAGAACAAAGGTATTCCTTGACATGTTCTAAACACATGTTGTATCCAGTACAATGTTCGATTCTAGTCTTGATTACTTATTTAGTGTTCTCAACACATCAATCAACGTTCTAATCACATGTTGAAGTTAACAACATCGAGGAAAGTGTTCGATTTTAGTCTTGTTATGTTTGTTTTGTAATCCGTAAGTCTAAATATGCACAATACTGTTATCGCTGCACACTCTTGCCTTCGCGATGCATGTTCGATGGAGCTATGAATTGACAGAAGATGAGGAGAAGGTAGAGGTGGCAGAAGAGGTAAGGGAGGAGGAGGAGGTGGAGGAGGTAGCCATAACAGCCACCGCCATCTTGTGTAGTAGCCTCCAAGCGCTAATTAGAGTCGGAAATGGCATCTTGTCGTAAACTAAGGATAGTCTCCTTCAAGATTGTAGATGAGAGGTTAGGTTCGCGTATGCACTAATGTTTTACTGTTTAATGATGATAGCTAACGGAATTTTTCAAATTACCCGCCACCACTTTTCAAAGGTATGTAGCTAAAGTTAGCAGCACGGTGCCCTGTTGATTAAAGATGGCAGCTAGTCAAAAAACCACGTTGCCCTCCACCACATATTAATGATAGCAGCACGATCCTTTGTTGATTAAAGATGGTCGCAGCTGCACGTGGAATTGCCCACTACTACGACAAGGATAGCAACACGGTGCTCTGTTGATTAAAGATGGCAACTTATCGAAAAGCAACTAGAATTTAAAATTGCCGCCACCACATTTCAAAGGTATGTAGCTAAGGATAGCAGCACGGTGCTCTGTTGATTAAAGATGGCGGATGAGAGCTGCCCAAAAAGCACATGGAATTCAAATTACCCATCACCACATTTCAAAGGTATGTAGCTAGAGAGGGCAGCACGATGCTCTGTTGATAAAGATGGCTGCTGCCAGCCGTCAAAAAATCGCGTGGGTTTGTTTCCAAACAAGAGCACCTGGAAATTTCTGCCAGTATATTTCAAAGGTAGTAGCTAAAGATAGCGGCACTGAGGTTTGTGATGCAAGATGGTGGATGACAGCTGTCAAAAAAGCACTACAATTTTTCAAATTACCCGCTCGTAAGGTTTAGTTCCGTAAAGAGGGCAGCACTGATGTTAACGATGCAAGATGGCGGATGACAACTGTCAAAAAAGCACATGGAATTTAAGTTACCCACCACCAAATTTCAAAGGTATGTAGCTGAAAAGGGCAGCACGATGCTCTGTTGATTAAGGATGGCCACTGTAAGCTGTCAACAAAGCACGTGGGTTTGTTTCCAAACAAGAGCACGTGGAAATTGCCGCCACCACATTTCAAAGCTAGTCAAAAAACCACGTTGCCCTCCACCACATATTAATGATAGCAGCACGATCCTTTGTTGATTAAAGATGGTCGCAGCTGCACGTGGAATTGCCCACTACTACGAGTAAAGAGGAAAGCACTGAGGTTTGCGAGGCAAGATGGCGGATGACAGCTGTCAAAAAAGCACGTGGATTTTAAATTACCCACCACCACCACGATAAGGTTTAGTACCATAAAGAGGGCAGCACTAAGGTTAGCGATGCAAGATGGCGGATGACAGCTGTCAAAAGGCACGTAGCTTTGTAAAGCGTGTAGAATTCTTCATATTGCCCGCCACCACGTGCCAATGAGGTTTAGTGCCGTTAAGATAGCAGCACTGAGGTTTAGCCCCGTCAAAATGGCAGCACTGAGGTTAGCGATGCAAGACGGTGGATGGCAGCTTTCAAAAAGCACGCGGCTCTGTTTACCAATTCAAATCTCGCGTTAGTGAGGTTTAGTTGGCAGCACTGCGGTTTAGGCCCATAAAGATAGCAGCACTGAGGTTAGCGATGCAAGATGGCGGATGACAGCTGTTAGAAAGCACGTGGCTATGTTTACAAATTCAAATCTCGCGCTAGTGAGTTTTAGTTGGCAGCACTGAGGTTTAGGCTCGTCAAGATAGCAGCACTGAGGTTAGCGATGCAAGATGGCGGATGACAGCTGTCAAAAAGCACGTGGCTTTGTTTACAAATTCAAATCTCGCGCCAAAATTCAAATTTCCCGCCAAAATTCAAATTTCCCGCGAGAGGAGGAGGTCTCTACGGAGAGCCTCTGGAGGTGGAGACGGCCGAATCCCCCACTTATACTACTAAGTCCTAAAGAACGTTTTCCGCGGTTTCCCATTTTCAAACGATGTAAATGCTGGGACTGTACCTGAATTAAGGTCACGGTTGCTTCCTTACTGAGCGAGCTCGATAGCTGCAGTCGCTTAAGTGCGGCCAGTGTCCATTATTCGGTAGATAGTGGGTTCGAACCCCACTGTCGGCAGCCCTGAAGATGGTTTCCCATTTTCAGGCCAGGCAAATGCTGGGGCTGTACATTAATTAAGGCCACGGCCGCTTCCTTCCCAGTTCTAGCCCGTTCCTGTCCCTTCGTCGCCATAAGACCTATCTGTGTCGATGCGACGTAAGGCCAATAGCAAAAAAAAAAAGCTCCCTTACTGATCCTAACCCTTTCCTATCCCATTATTGCGTAAGACCTATCTGAATCTGTGAGACGTAAAGCAAATTGTAAAAAAAAAAAAAAAAAAAAAAAAAAAAAACACCACCTCTTCTAGGACAAAGACCTGCTGAGGCGTAATGTTCATCATACTGACATTATTTCCTTAAAAGTCTGCATGCGAACTCCACAGTTTACAACCCCCCACTGCAGGTTAGACCAGAATTAAAATGTTAACCTCACTAAATCGCTTCCTCTCTTTCATGTATTGTATCCTTGAGACAGGATTAATTCACATTAGAGGCAGTATGTAGTTGTACAAATTGTCTGATTTTTACCGTTTATCGGGTAAAATGTACCGTTCATTCAATTATAACGTTACTTGTTCCATGTTGAGGCATACGGCCTTTAAGTTCATTCCTCTATAGTCGAATTAAAAAATTTACGAGCATACTGCTATTAAGAAAGGGAAATGTAATCTACAAAATCGCCTACTTTAAACAGCCTATCCGTTCTTCGAAAGTTAAGTGGATAGAAGATCGAGGAACAAACCAACTTAGAAAACAAGACTGTTACAGAACATTATGAGTATCACCATGTAGTTTCATATTAGTCAAGTTTTTGTCCCTGGGCTGAATGGTTCAGACGGTAGCCGAAGACACCAGATTCGATCCCAGATCAGTCTAATGGTATTTAAATGTGCTCAAATACGCCAATCTCGTGTCAATAGATATATCGGCAAGTAACAGAACACTCGTAAGATGAAATTCTACCCCTAAGTATCCCATGTGTTTGAGTCATCAGTCCTTTGTAGAATGCTTTGATGCAGGTCTCTTTGACATCCTATCTTGTGCTAACCTTTTCATTTCTACGTAACTACTGTTTCCAACATCTGCTTGTGATGTGGTCTACGCTTTACCGTTCTTAGACTACACTTCTCTCAAAAATAAACTGAACAATCCCTGGGTGTTATAATATGTGTCCTATCAGTCTATATCTTCTTCTCGTCAAATTTAGCCAAATAGATCTCCTCTCACCAATTCGATTCGGTCTCTCTTCATTCAGGATTCGATCTATCCATCTCACCTTCAGCATTCTTCTGTAACGCCACATTTCAAATGCTTCTATTATCCTTCTTTCTGAGCTAGTTATCGTCCTTATTCCATTTCCATACAATGCCACACTCCATACGAAAGTCTTCAAAAATATCTTTCTGATCCCTATATCAATGTTCGAAGTGAGTACATTTCCTCTCTTTCCCATAAAACTGCAGAAGTTGTAAGCAGGACGTAAACTCCTTGGGTGAATGGTGAACATTGCATCATTCTGTTCAGAGAGTGCCGAGTATGACTAACGGTCAGGTCGGAAAATTTAAACACTTCTTGTTCATTTCCTCTAACTCGGGAAGTAGTGTTTGTGCTTGTCTCAGTAAACATTTCTTCATGTAAATATAACACACCACACTATCAACCACTGCAGAAACAGTTAATACATCCCTCCAGGAAACTGTTGCCATTGGAGTAAAATATCTGGGTAGGAAAGAGAAGGCAAAATTAGAAAGAGCAAAAATTCTACACAATTGTTAAGGAGTGGATTGCACCGTGAACTACCGCATTTCATTTTGTACTTTAAAAAGTATGGAGCAGAAGGAAATTGAAAAAAAAAGCATTAAAGGAAATAATGAAGAATAAGGGACATGTTTCCTCTAGGTTACGTTGCTAGTGGCTTTACGTCGCACAGACACAGATAGGTAATATGGCGACTATGGGAGAGGAAAGGGCTAGGAGTGGGAAGGAAGCAACCTTGGCCTTAATTAAGGTACAGCACCAGCATTTGTCTGGTGTGAAAATGGGAAACCACGGAAAACCATCTTCAGGGCTGCCGAGAGTGGGATCCGAACTCTAGGACACGTAAAACTGTATACACATCTACAACAAAAAGAAAAAAAACTGCGGTGATAACATGGGGAAAGAGTATAATTAATAATAATAATAATAATAATAATAATAATAATAATAATAATAATAATAATAATAATAATAATGTTATTGGATTTACGTGCCAGTAACTACTTTTACATTTTTTTAAGATACTGAAGTGCAGGAATTTACCCCCACAGGAGTTCTTTTACGTGCCAGGACATCTATTGACACGAGGCTGACGTATTTGAGCACCTTCAAATACCAGCGAATGAGCCAGCATCGAACCTGCCGAAGTGTGTTTCAGAAGGTCAGCGCCTCAACAGTCTGAGCCAAGAAATAATAGGTTTAAATATTATATTAAATGTAGTAATAGATAAATTGTTGTATTATTGTTGTTGTTGTTGTCGTTATAATTTTTCTTTATTGTAATTAAAACTGTTAAAGTGCACGTGAATTTCACTGAGAACCTTTATTTATTTATTCATTCATTCATTCATGAAGCTCTCTCCGCAGTTGATGGCTATCCGTTACTAGAAGATAGGACATGTTAATTTTTCATTCACTCACTCATTAATTAATCTCTCCCCAGTAATGCGAAACAGGACGATGGGAGTTATCTATTCTGTTCTAAAATACATTCCTCCACGCAAATTTGTTGTCACCAAAGGGAAAATCGATGGGTGAAGAAGAAGAAAATATCAATACTAAGAGGTACATTATTATTCACTGTCAAGCAGACCTATCCAGTGCTTGCGAATTCAACTTCAAAAGCTGAACTTGTTTTTCTGTGCTAACAAAATTGGTTAATTAACACATCAGGAGAGAATGTGGTTTATAATTACGAAAAAGATGTTCAGTACTTCGTTTTAGAATAACGATCGGTTAAGGAGACACTGCTCCTAATGTCATATTTAAGTTTCAAACTATTTGTAAGTTTTAGGCATAACACTTAGTCAAATAGTAAAACCCCATCGTCAGATGGTTTCATAGAAATCCACTCATTGCCCAGTAGACATTTTTGGGGACACCAATACAAAGTCAGATGGCTGAGTGTGTGTGACTGATCGTCTTACTAGAATCGATTATGAACCTACCTAGAGAATGAAGGAGTCAGGTCCAAGACCCAACGATGGTCGTATTTTCATCTTTAACTTACTTTTGTAATAATTTATGTCAACCACCACACTAGGATCACTTACTAAATTAAGTCAAGGACTCCATCTAATACTGTCTAATGAGATTTGTATTGGCTGTAAAACAATTTCTCTAGGATTGTGAATAAGGTTGTCTCAGCCTTCTGAGGTCACGTAAAGAACTCTTGTTATGAACAGTAAACGTAGTAGTAGTAGTAGTAGTAATACCAGCATGCAAGTGACTGTGTGGTTCGGATCACATAGCTAACCGCTTGCTTTCGGGAAAGAGTGGGTTCGAACACCACTGCCGGCAGCCCTGAAGATGGTTTTCTGTGTTTTCGAGTGTTCACACCAGGCAAATGCTGGGGCTGTATCTTAATTAAGACCTCGCTCACAATACATATTTGTGTCGTAAAGTAACTTGTAAATTAAAAGTAATAGTAGTAGGCCTACCTAGTCGTAAAATCCCAGCACAATGATAGGGTAGAAGTTACACTGACCATGGCGCACTCAAATATTCACAGGTCATTTGGCTGGACAACGATCGTTGTTGCATGTCAGAGGACCCTAATGGACTGTATAGACCACAGGTTTTAGCGCAGTAGAAGTAGTGTTAGAGGTGGAATTAATTGTGCAACAAAAATTATTTTGGAACAGGGGTATTCGAATCGTATAACAATGATCTGCGTCAACATTTCCGGAGACAACGAATCAATAAGCAACCTAAGTACTGTATTTAAATCCAACATTGAGAAAGAAATTGATCCCTACACAAAAGTCCACAATGCATTGTTCTGTATGCTAAACAAAATTCACAATCTTTTTCATTCCTCTTTCAAAGAAGAGTGATCTGAATAACTTCGTCATAGTTACTTGACTCCAGTGAAATTCTGTTACTTATTTTAAGTCTACATCTTGAAATTGCTAAATAGGTGGGTCACCGGGTTTTTATTACGAGAACGATCACTGCTGTGTTACCCACAAGTATATAAAATCAAGTTTTGTTTGTTTGTTCGTTCGTTCGTTTGTTTGTTTGCTTGTTTGTTTGAAACTTGGCGTATGCTGGTATTAAAGGGCTCTAGTTCCTCTATTTACATGAATGTGTTCAATAATTACGTGTATTGAACGAATAATGAGGACAACGAGACCTTCAAGTGTATTCTTTGTATGGTGGTCATGAATTTAAACGGAGATTTCCTAATAGTGTGAGAGTATTCAGGTTATTTTAATACAAATTATGTTCATTCACTGTAAATCAAATTCACTATAAACATTAAGTAGCCTATCCTGGCGGTACCTATGTTAGTTAATTTCGAATAGTGTTTAGAGCATTTCCACTTAATGTTCTATTTTCCGTAAGCTGTAGATTAGATGTTCCCTTTTAATTTGATAATTGTCCGGTTCCATGGCTTAATGATTAGCGTGCTGGCCTTTGGTCAAAGAGGTCCCGGGTTTGATTCCTCGCCTGGTCGGAGATTTTAACCTTCATTGGTTCTGATGCCTCTGGACCTGTGTGAGTGTGTGGTCCTCATCATTAGAATTCATCGTAAGTAGGACCCTGCCTTCACGGAAGCGCAGGTCGCCTATAAGACGTCTTATCGAAAGACCTACACCAGGACTCTCCAGAAGCTACACGCCATTATTACTCTTATTATTATTATATTATTATTATTTAACCTGTTAATCTCCTCTTCAGAAGTACGATTACTGGTGTGTTTAAGGTAAGGCTTACCATAGGAATTGGATTCTTTTATATTCTGCCACAACCTGAGATACACTGTATTAAATTGAAACTACTTTAATTTCGTTTTAAATTATATATTTCAATGACATTTTACGTTCCTGGTGCTCAATATCTTTCTATTTTTTGACGTCAATGATTTTCTCTACTCTAAACCCGATTCTGATACATGATATACTATGGTTGGTATGTGTTAATTTGACTTCTGCTAACTACTATGTTAGTGAGTTAAATTGTGAGGTACAAGTCTATTTACTGTGGAGCGGTCCAGAGCGATGCACAGAAATACTGTAGCCGCCAAGGATGCTAGTTCCAGATTGCAGCTGCTAGCTCAGAGACTCATTTGTATTCTGGAAAAGGTAGGAAGTTCGGGAAGTACAAAACCTGTATAGAATACTTATGACATCTATTGGAATGAAAGTATATGTTGCATGAAATTGACTGATCATGAGGAATGGTATTGTCCGACATTAACATCTGTAGAGTACTTGTAATAATACAAACAACAGTACCTTTTGCAGTACGAACAGTCATAAAATTTGTGGAAATTATAAAGAACAGCGAATACGGAAACCGTGGGATATGCAACAACAGATAGAAGGGAACATATTAAAGTACGACTAATAGTAATTATTGTTGTACACAGGGTAGAGAGATATGACAGCCGAGTGTCAGGTAGACATTCATTTCATTTTTTCTTTCATTAGGAGGGTAAAAGGAAGTGGTGCAATTCCTCGAAGAATGAAAGTATCGGTAAAAGAAATGTTGTGACATTAAAATACTCCATAGGCCTCGCAAGCTTCATACTGTTCGGGTCGGAAGATACCAATACTTGACCAAGGTAGGTAGAACAGAAAGTATGAAAGGCAGTCGCCTCGCACGGATAAATGAAAGGTTAGAATCAGGGCCAAATAAAATGGGATTTTCCAATTAAATAAAATCACATAAAACTAGAGGTCCCGTATCTAATATCACATTATTAACAGTCACGTAAAGTTAGATGTTTCGTATCTAATCGATTCCCTTTTAAAAAGATTAGTACAACTGAATAGTAAACCATTATCTTCTGCCAGTTTCCCCATACCCTAGCTGAGTCGCTGGTACGAAGTGTCATATAAGCAAAGGCCCTGTTTTCTCAGTCGAATGTCCTTCCTAACGCCAACCCCATGTGGACGTATGTATTCACTTTTAGGGCCAACTTGTTCCAAAGGTGATTGGTAGTGTGATGGTGTATGCAGAGCTGTGTGTTGGAAAAGACAGAAACTCGCAGTTCCTGAGTCAGAATAATTAACTAAATGCGGTTTAAATCCCGCACCCAGTCAGAAATTGAACTTGGGACACTCTGACCTGAAGTCCTCGACGCTGACCATTCATCCAAGGACAGTATAATTGAGTTATAGATATCAGGGGAAATGTCTTAGCGGTTTAACGTATTTAAAGCGGACAAGTATTTGTGCACGTTGCCGAAGGGGAGAGGCATGGTCAGGAACATAGGAGCAATGACGCTATTTAACATAGGCCCTACACCCCGCTATGGAAATAGCGAAGATGGTTGGGGTGGTGGTGGGAGTGGTGGTGAAGATTATTCCTTTAAGAAGTAGTTCAAATAGGAAATCATCTTCTCTTTGGTATAATCGGGAAAGAGAATGCAAGAAGACCGATTTCTCGAAGAAAATATACTCTCAATAGAAAAGAAACGGCCATAAAGTCTGTGGAAGTTGATGACTTCCTAGGCTCGCTAACATAATACCGTCGTGATCGGATGACAAAAGTTGACAGAGGGAGATCGGATAGAAAAGATGAAAGTGAGGAGCCCGATAAAGTAAATTGAAGCAATGCCACACTTACGGATGTATTAGGTTGGAAGCCCTTGGGGAGGAAAATCAGCAATAGTGGAAGAGTTCTTTGGTTTTTGTTTTTTCAATTTGCTTTACGCCGCACCGACACAGTTAGGTGTTATTGTGACGATGGGATAGGAAAGGGCTAGGATAGGGAAGGAAGCGACCTTAGCCTTTATTAAGGCACTGCCCCCGCATTTTTCTGGTCCAAAAATGGAGAAAACCATGATCAGAGTTGTGGACGGTGAAATTCGAACGTCCTACATCCTACATTCAAACATGTAGCAATAGGACATTAAACGCGTAGCCAACCAGCTCTTTGCTAATGACAGAACAAGAGAAAATATGGTTTCTGCCAAGAGGATAGGAAGATGTGGAAAGTAAGAAACCACACAAACCAAGGGTGACAAAATGTTACGTGTGTAACATCAACAGTAGAATAAACGGCGGAGTTATGGAAGATTCAGTTGCGAACTTATGACCCAAATACTAATCTCAAGAATGTGTTCGATCCTTGATAGTGACACTGACACATTTCTACTTGAATTACAAATGGTAATTACAACATCACGAATAATTAATGGAACAGAACGTACGGTTTATCTACGACTAAACTCCCCGTAATACAAATAATTGCACAAAATGGTACCCCCTACCTCCGTAATATTCCTTTCTTTTGTCTTACACTAGTCGGGACAGAGTCATTGTAACAAGGTGCACATACGCAATCCTCGTCTGCTTGATTTAATTTGGAAAAAACGCGAGTCCATGGTAGACTGTCGAGGACTTCAGGGAATTAAGCGGAGCCTCCTTGGGCATGAATCTTTGTTTCTCTAATAATAAAATGAGACATACAATCAGTCATTCAGAAAGAACTCAAGAAAACGGACTGGACTGTGTCACTCGAGGAGTTGGAGGCTAAGATCGCCATTATGTATACACGGGGTGTTCTGTGTTCGAAAGGTGCGTCTGTGGATGATCCATGGTCGCGTTTTCGTGGACAGAAATTCATGAAGGACACAATGTCATGAGATATATTTCGAGAGCTTCTCAGATTCATCCATTTCAACCAGAAATCATCACCAGCTAAGTGCCTACCAAGTAACAGGTTCGCTTTTGTCTCTGAAATCTGAGACATATGAGTAGGAAATTGCCTTCACTGTTACCGCGTAAGTGAAAATATAGTCCAGCTTCATGGCTAAATAGTGTGCTAGCCTTTGGTCACAGGGGTCCCGGGTTCGATTAGCGGCAAGGTCGGGAATTTTGACCATAATTGGTTAATTCCGCTTCCACGGGGGCTTGTGTATCATAATTTCATCCTCATCACGACGTGTCCTCGAACACTGCCGGCACTAAAAGCCATAGATCCTACGCCAAAAAATAAAGGTGAAAATATAAAAGTCGACGAACAGTTGCTTCCCAGGAAATCCAGGTGTAGATTTACCCACTTTATGACAAACTAGCCCGAAATGTATGGACTCAAATTCTGGATTGCTCCAGGTGGGGCCACAAAATACATCTTCAATGCCTTTCCATACCTTGGTAAGATCGACTCGCGTCCGGAAAAGCAGCCATTGGGAGAGAACGTCGTGCTTCGCCTCATGGAGCAGATTCTAAACCAAAGGAGAAACACGACGACAGACAGCTTTTTCACATCCCTCCAGCTTGCTAAGAAGCTACAAGACAAAAACATCGTTGATGGGAACAATCAACCCCGTTCGTCGTGACATCCTTATTGATGTGAAGAATTCCATTTATACTCTATAACAATCTTGCGACAGATTGGGAACACATAGTGCACCTTGGTAGTGTAGCAAGGGAAGAAGGATAAGAACATCCTTCTCCTTATCACACGGCACGCTCAAGTAATAATGAACATAAACCGAAAGAAGAAGCCAGAAAATGTAACTTTCTACAATGGCACGAATCACGGGGTAGATGTGACCGACGAAATGTCTCGTAAATACACCACCAAGCCTGCATGCAAACGAAAGCGAGATCTAAGCCACTATTTGTGATTAGTCCGTTGAACAATGTACATATATGTAGATAAGAACCCTTCACTGTCTCTGTATCAACACGACTTGCCGATTCTCATAATCGGCACTTACTATATAACACAGATACTGTACCTCAGAACACTGTGCTCACTGACTTTAACACTTGTTGTGAAGATATATACATTTGAGCAACACACGCTTGTCGTTCCTGAACATAAATTATGGAAAGTCTGAGATATAGCAACTCCCAGCTTTCAGCAACATGTAATACCAGGCCACCACAAAATGATACAATACTCAATGCGTAAGCACAGACGACGTTCCACAAACGTTTGAAGTCCGGTCCAGTATAGTGGAGCAGTGTGACTCCAGTACCGTATACCCAGATTCACTCCCGTATCGTGTGTCCGCACTTCCCGAAATCTGGACACTGTTTCCTTTGAGTGATACTATGCACTATTTCTTTCGTGTATTTTTTCCTTCGCAGTCTATGATTTCGCCGATTATGTTGCATAACGCACCGGTAACTGGAAATTAGAGTCAGTATGTAGGTTGTGACACTTTTGAGAGTTGGTGCCTCTTTCTATGGCAACTTAAAACTGAGCTGGCAGTGGAAAACCATTCAAATCCTAAAAACACCAGTCCACGACTAGGGCGTCCGGGAATACTTCTGAACGTGACGCCGATTTGAATGTGCTCAGGTTTATGAAGACATTTGGGGAACGTTGTTGAGAGCAGGCCTGGTACAGCTCGCGGAGAGATCGTCATTGAAAATCTAGGGAGTCTGAGGATGCTTTTAATATTGTTGCTCTACATCCTACGGTTCCGAAGACACCGAGGAGCGGGACACTGTGTGCCGCAAGAGTTCAGGTAGATCTACCGACACCTGCTTTGCAGATTTCCAGCTTTCCAAGAGCGACATCTCTTCACATACCATCGAAATGAGGCAGGATCAAACCTACTTCCGGTTTTGAAATGTGGGGCTCAGCATAAGAACGTAAGCGTAAGCATTTCCTTCAACCCAGTGGGAATATTTCTCCATAGCGATGACCTATAATTTTCATGGGCTGAATGGTTCCCTGAAAGTCCTGATTTTAAACGCTCCCCACAAATCAAGATGACGGACACAATTTGCCAGACGAGCAATTAAAGTGAAATTCGGCAGAATTAACCTGTAACCGTTGGAAGAATTCAAAGATGTTCAAATGTGTAACGTTTTGGGACCAAAAATTAAATATGGAAACCGGTCTAGAAAGCCAAGAATAATGGCCGAGAGGATCCGTCGTGCTGACCACACGACACCTCGTAATCTGCAGGCCTTCGGGCTGAGCAGCGGTCGCTTGGTAGGCCAAGGCCCTTCAAGGGCTGTAGTGCCATGGGGTTTGGTTTGGTTTTTATTAAATATGGAAATATGTGGGCAATTTTAATGGCCGTGCAGACCTTCGTTTCGGTATAATTGGTGGCTAAACGGTAAGTCGTATCACTAAACACAATCGCTGCTCAATTTGAAACGGGCGAGTTGGCCTTACGGTTAGGGGCGCGCAGCTGTGAGCTTGCATCCGGGAGATAGTGGGTTCGAACCCCACTGTCGGCAGTCCTGAAGATGGTTTTCCGTGGTTTCCCATTTTCACACCAGGAAAATGCTGTGTCTGTACCTTAATTAAGGCCATTGTAAGTAAAGTTTTAATTATTTTTTTGTTAGTGGTTTTACGTTGCACCGACAAAAATAGCTCTTATGGAGACGATGGGATAGGAAACGCCTAGGAGTTGGAAGGAAGCGGCCGTGACCTTCATTAAGGTGTGCAAATGGGAAACCACGGTTGGAAATATACTGAGCACCATGAAGATAACAATGTTACCTTAGACGTCGACTGAATTCGGGAACGAGTAATATTGGTTACTATGTGAAAAAGGGAAACCACGGAAAATCATCTTCAGGGCTGCCGACAGTGGGATTTGAACCCACCATCTCCCGGATTCAAGATCACAGCCGCGCGCCCCTGACCGCACGGCCAACTCGCCCGGTAGTTTTAATTTTTACACATATATTTTATATTATGCAAGGAGGCATACCATTTTAATCAAAACTCCCAATCTCGATTATGTCACGTAGTAGGCAAGTGTGGCTGCCAATATCATTAAAATAATATGTGACTGGCATCAGGAAAAGGGGCTTGTCATTACAATGAAAGCTCTCCAACTCGATTGTGAGGGCAGTAAGCAAGTGAGCCTGCCTTATTATTGAAACTCCAGAACTTTATTGTGAATGGCAGTAGTAAAGGTGGCCTGTTATTGTCATCAAAACTCCTCAACGTGCACCTTATACCGGAAACAATGTATAGCCACCAGCCCGTGGCTAAGGGACATGCAATTTAATACAATCGTATGAGTGTAGAGTAATTTACGTCGAAATTCATGTACGATGTAGAATACCATAGCGAAGCACGGGTACTTTCGCTAGTTTGAATATATTACTGAAATGCAAGCACAGCGAGTGTGTTTCTGAAGCCTCGCCAAGCAAGCAAGTATACTGTACTTTATTGTCTCCACAGAACCAGTGTAACCGGAGAGAACTCAGAAATTAACTATCCAATAAACTCATAACCAACCTCGATTATGTCGGATGAAAACAACGATTTGACAGAA
This sequence comes from Anabrus simplex, assembly GCF_040414725.1. NCBI lineage: Eukaryota > Metazoa > Arthropoda > Insecta > Orthoptera > Tettigoniidae > Anabrus > Anabrus simplex. Next base: position 207,846,106 of record NC_090265.1, read on the forward strand.
GTTGAACATTGTTGAACAGTTTCAGATAACTTTAGCTTGTGGTGGGGTCCGTCTTCCACAGCACCATGCGTGCATGTATAATGCCGGCAATCAGGGCTGCCCAAAAGAAGCAGTTATATTATGTTTCTCGCGACTCCGGTTTCAATTTCGCAGATAAATTTTTGGTATGTGAGCTCCCTCGTCAGTCTATGAGGGACCGAGTTCGATAGCTGCAGTCGCTTAAGTGCGGCCAGTATCCAGTAATCGGGAGATAGTGGGTTCGAGCCCCACTGTCGGCAGCCCTGAAGATGGTTTTCCGTGGTTTCCCATTTTCACACCAGGCAAATGCCGGGGCTGTACCTTAATTAAGGCCACGGTCGCTTCCTTCCAATTCCTAGGCCTTCCCTACCCCATCGTCGCCATAAGACATATCTGTGTCGGTGCGACGTAAAGCAAATAGCAAAAAAAAAAAAAAAAAAAGTCTATGAGGAGGGATGTATCCAAATATTACCTACTTGTGTGATGATTGCATGTGAGTTGTGTGTAAATGAAGAGGAATGTATTAAGACAAACACACACAGGCTACGAAACGTGGCTAAAAATCCCATATCAACAAGGAGTCGAACCCGAGGTCCTCTGACAAGCACACTGGCTATTCCAGCAAGGAATCAAAAAGTCAAGCACTTTATTGGAAATACAAGCAAGGAAATACCCTTGTAATTTCACGTGATTGTTGGTGTCACGATCCCAGACACAGGATCTATAACTTAATTGTACATGGAATCCGAACCGCATGAACATAACTTTCAGTTTCAAAAATATCACGTGCATTGTCTGGGATTCAAATCGCGAACGCTTTGGTGAGAAACCAGTGACTATGGTACTAGTCGCTACCACGAACTTCTCCTTAGTTCAGATAGAACTTGCGTACACGGTAAGTACTGGGGGCTATTCATCCACCTTGTGCGAAGAGGAAACACCAATTTCTTATACTACAGCGACTACAACATTACTTGCAACGTGTATTAATTGCATATACTTTCCATATCTGTTCAGTGAATACTTCTCATATTTCAAGGTTAGTAAGGGCCTCTCCCATTTACTATAGACAAGTTTCATTTGAATATCGACATATCTGACGAGAAAGTGCTCAAGGCCAGCCACATATCTGCTCAATATTTATTTCTCTGTAACGATTACAAAATTTTACATAGTTCCACTAAGTTCCCATTCATGATTCTGCACTTTCTTCCTTCCACGTATTCCTTCCTTACACATTCCTGGTTATTTTCTCCCTTTGAAGGAATGCATTGCTGGTGGCACAGAATTCCTTGAACTAGAAATTTCAAATTACATTCCTTTCAGTAGCACACATTCTGTAGGGTACAAGGACACAATATTACCAACCTACAGTAACGCTAAACGTTTCTCTTCTATTTCATTACCCAGTGAAAACCGAATTCTTTCAAACCAAACGAAACATCGCGAGTCACAAAGGAAGTTGTTATTCGCGAACGGCAATAGAAAGGGACGAATATACTGGATCGAAATTCTTGGTGTTAGGTTATTATTTTTGTTTGCATTTTTAATTTTTAATATGAATTTTCAGGAATAGGTACTGTGTAGATTTTTTTGAATTCAGTTGTGCAGATATAATATTACATATTATATTGTATTTTAGAAAATCGTGCAGATATTCCTATCGTGGTTCAGCCATTATAAAGCAGACGGAGTATGTGTTGTGTACGAGTAGGATGAATGTTGAAGACAGCATAAATACGCAGTCCCCGATTCAAAAGAATTAATCATATGCGATTAAATTCCTTCGACGTGGCTGGGAATTCATCTCGGGGTTCCGAGGACTGAAGTTTGATGCTTGTTGTTTAAAGGGTTCTAACATCTGAGGTCATCGGCCCGATGACTGAAGGATAAGACGCGCACCACTCAGCCACGGAGCCAGGCGTTGGTAGAACATCTTACGAATATCTATAACTGAATAACGAAAATAAGGATAATAAGAAACACTTTAAAAGGAAAATATACCAAGCAGTCTTACAGTTGCCGATATCCTAATTATAGTCCGGGATCTCTAGTTTAACACGGAATTATAGGCAAAAGGGAGTTATTTTTCATTTCAAGAATCCCACAATTAGATTTATGGCAGGATTCGAACCGTATTCTCCTTGGTCCAGTGAGAAACTGAGGAATTGTCTGACACGAGATTCAGTGTTATTGATCAAAAAAGCCAAGCAATAGGCTGTGAATGACATTACGCTGACCACGGAACAGTACAAACTCTGCAGGCCATCTTGCTGGGCAGCAGTATAGCACCCTCCAATAAATAAAATATTTACAATGTTTAAGCTGTCAGGCAGTGTTCTTTTGCATAGATCAATGGCGACGATATTCCTCGTTGCAACACGAGTAACAAAACCCCTCTAAGAAGTCAATACATTCTTAACTAGCGAATGTACCCGTGCTTCGCTACGGTATTCTATATTGAATTCGAATATCGAAGTAAATATTGTACATGTAGTAAATAAGATTGTTTTAAAATTGCATGTCTCTTAGCGTTATCCGAGAAAGAGCATCGGGAGGTCCCCGTACGTTGTTTCCAATGTAAAGTGTTTGTTACGGATTTGTGATATAACGGCAGGCTCACTTGCCTACTGGCATTCACAATCGAGTTGGGAAGTTTACATTATAATTGCAGGCCCTATTGCCTACTACGCGGACAGAATCGATTTGGGGAGTTTTCGTTAAAATGGCAGCCCCCCTTTCCTACTTCCAGACAGATTACAGTTGTGGAGTTTTTATTATAATGCCAGGCAATTACCGTACTATCACTCGAAAATGAGTTGTGTAGTTATCATTATAATGCCAGGCCCATTTTCCTACTGCCAGCCAGCTTACTGCCAGTCACACCAAGTTGGTGGGTTTCTATCAAAATAGCAGGCCACTATACCTAATGCCAGTCACATTTTAGATGAGGACATTTCTTTATAATGGCGGGCACCCTTGCCTACTGCCAAACACAATCGGGTTGGGGAGTTTTAAACAAAACTGCATGCTCACTTGCTTGCTGCAAGTGAAATCGAGAAGTGAACTATTCATTACAATTGTAGGCCTTCCTTACTAATGACAGTTACACAGGAGTTGGAGAAGGAACCCTTTCCTACTGCCAGTCAAAGTCGGTGTGGGGAGTACTGATTACAATAGCAGACCCTACCCCTTTCTCGATCGCTACAAATCGACATCAGTGAATATATATAGATCGACATACGAAAGTATATGAGTCTTTACAATATTGAAGACCTTCATTTACAGATTAACTCCTACTAAACGTACGTCATATCGACAAAGGATTATACCATAAGACACTCCGGATTTAGTGGCCTAAATGGCTGGTCCTATGATATGTCATCTATTCTTTTGTCAGATTGAGATAGAAACGTGTGGAACAGGGTCAAGTTTTTTGTAAGATTATCTCACATTACATTACATTACTTTGACAGCTACATACATAGCATTTGGCTCACATATGGCTACTGGGTGGGCAATTTTCGTGAAGAGTTTGATGATTCTGTATTTCATATAAGTAATTGAAAGTATGAATTATGCATGTAAAAATTCCAAATTGACTTAACATCGATTAATAGAGAAAAATCAAACGTAAAAGGTATACAGATACGGCAAAAAGTCATAAGACCAAGGTTGTAGATCATTCCAAATTGAACGGAGATTGTGCAATCCGTTATGTGATAGGAATTTCCGAAGGTGTGCACCATCATTAAAATTGCCTGCATATTTCGATATTCTGCGGGGGGAACAATGAAAAATTTAATGATCTTGGATGTTTTCCGTTCGTTACAGGCTAAAACGTATAATTTTGTCAAATTTCAATTATCTTCTTTTTCTTCTGGCAGATTATGCCGCAATGTGGATTTTGGGCGAGGCGGGTAAAAATTAGGACTTACATGAAACTAAACCAAAAATTATGCAGATGGTCTTCCTATAAACCCCCCGTCTATTCAAAGATTTTAAAATGAAATGCATATCGAAACCTTCCCCGGGATGAGTATACTCTAAATATGAAGATTGGTTGAGATCTATCCAGCCGTCTCGAAGTGATGGTGGAAAAACCATTCTGGTTTTCCTATAAACCCCCGTCTATTCAAAGATTTTTAAATGGTATGCATATCAAAAGCTTCCCCGGGATGAGTATACTCTAAATATGAAGTTTGGTTGAGATCTATCCAGCCGTTTCGACATGATGGTGGAAAAACCATTCTGCTTTTCCTAAAAAACCGTGTATTCAAAGATTTTAAAATGATATGCATATCTAAACCTTCCCCGGGATGAGTATACTCTAAATATGAAGTTTCGTTGAGATCTATCCAGCCGTTTCGACATGGTGGTGGAACAGACGAACAGACAAACAGACAGACAAACAAACAGACACGAAACGTAAAAACCACCGATTCGGTCTTGAGTTGACCTAAAACGGATAAATATCTGAAAAATTGGCAAAACAAAAGAAATTACAGACAGCGGACCCCCTACAATTTTATTTATATAGATTTTAGTCAGAGAAATTGATCTTAGATCCATCCCTTCTTAGAGTGTGTTGGCGGTACACTATACTTCTGATATGTGCTAGAACATTACTTTCCTAGACCTGTCTTAGCCTCATTCATATATTTGTCAATATGGAAGTGTTTGAGGAATGCTAGAAACACCACCTCTTTTACAGCAAGACACTGTAATTACTAGAACCCGAATTTCCATGCACTGTCAAATCTCAAAACATGCATGAATTCATGCACTATCATATGGCTGAACATGCACAATAAACTGGGAAATATGCACTATCAAAATTCAGGTCCTTTTGAAACATTGTACAAATACCGTAATTTCCCCGTCTTGATTTAAGCTCATCCATTTATCTGTCAGTACATTCTTAAGCTCAGAAAATGACCTTTCTACATCACAAGAAATGATAGGTGCTTACTTAAATGAAGACATTTGGGGCAAAATTAGGTCAAATTGAACGTCTTTTGCATTTTCACCACAATACGTCTTTTATAAGCTTGACGAATTCAAAATCAGGATTTGAACAGATTACTTTATTCAAACTATCTCTAGCTGCTGCAGGTACTTCTCCATGAGATGACTTCTCCATGAGATGACTGCAGACACATTTGAACGTCCTCAATAAGTGATAACGATTGTCTGCTGCGATAACTAAGGCGTGTGAGGAGTGAGAGAGTACGGGGTAAGAAATTTCAGGACAAAAGCGGAAGAGGGTTCAATGCAAAACCAAGGTTTGTAAGCTGCTATCTCAGTAACACAGCGCCACAGAAGTTTGATACAAGTTTCGAAAAACCGTCAATGAGTAATGCACAATTTACGGTTCAATTTATAGCAATGTACAACTGTCAAACTAGAACACCTTATTCCTAAGAATTAGAGCCCATCGTGGGGCCTTGCGGTTTATGTCATAGTTTACTCAAGCAACAGCTAAGAAAGTGTTTGGTTAATTGGATTATAGGACCTCTACAGTTAGTAGGCTACTAATTTTGGTTGTCACATAGGATGCCAGGAATACATTCTCTCCGTCTCTCAGTAAGAGACATACTGTATGACGTGGAAAAATGGTCCCAAAATCTGCAAACTAAAATTCAGACAAGGCACTATCATGCAAGTCAACATAAGATATATGCACCAAAGTCAGAAGAAATGTCATATTATATAATATTAAAATCCAAATATTCGCCACGAAATCCAAAATCTTCCAAATATGCATTATGCATGAATTTTCTCCTAAAATGGCCAAAACATGCAAACATGCACGGAAAAAGGACGGTTATTCGGAATTTTTAAGCCATAAAACTAATATTTGCAAAGTTTGACAAGTGTAACCAACTTATTAAAAACATGCATTTGCATGGAAATCCGGGCTCTAGTAATGACGATGTGAGGGTATCACTCATTGGATTGGATGATTCCATGGCTAAACGGTTAGCGTGCTGGCCTTTGTTCACAGAGGTCCCGGGTGTGATTCCCGGCAGGGTCGGAAATCTAAATCATCATTGGTTAATTTCCCTGGCACGGGGGCTGGGTGTATGTGTTGTCTTCATCATCATTTCATCCTCATCATGACGCGCAGGTAGCCTATGGGTGTCAAATCAAAAGACCTGCACCTGGCGAGCCGAACCTGTCCTGGGATCTTCCGGCACTAAAATCCATACACCATTTCATTTCATTGGATTGGATGGCGTAGTCGTTTATATCTAATGAACACCTCCTAATTCGTTGAGGATAGCTTCGGAAAACTAGGCCTGTGATTCTTCAATGATGCCTAGGTTATCTAGAGTGGGTGTTGTTCAAGGTGATTGGGATCCAATGAGCCTTCAAGCTGAGAACAAAATATATGAGAAATATGGCCTCAGGAACTCAATCGCAGGTAAACGAGAACGTTTGACAATAAAGTGTAAACTTAGTGGGCTTTCCATGGATTCCGAACTCCACTCCAGTTTAAACGAAACTTCATGGGCTTTCCATGGATTCCGAACTCCACTCCAGTTTAAACGAAACTTCATGGGCTTTCCATGGATTCCGAACTCCACTCCAGTTTAAACGAAACTTCATGGGCTTTCCATGGATTCCGAACTCCACTCCAGTTTAAACGAAACTTCATTTCTTAATAATAATAATAATAATAACAATGGGAGGCCTTATAATTCAGTGGCTTTTTTAATGGTTTCCAACGCCGACGGCCAAGCTTGGTGTACCTGTGACTTGTGGTTGGGAATTTTCATGTGAAAAAATCACGTGACCTCAGGAAGGGCATTAATAAAATTATGCACTCGTCAAAGAAGAGAACAAATTCAGAACTTTCACTTGCGTTATAAATAAATAATTTACTTAAAGCACACAGAATTTCAACAGTTAATATGAAAAATCATATTGTATTTATTATCATTAGGTCTATTATTTATTATTATTATTATTATTATTATTATTATTATTATTATTATTATTATTATTATTATTATTATTATTAACAAATACATCAAATGGGAAATATCCCGGTGGCAATGGTTACTTACAGTTGTGTCATAATAAAGTTAAAAAATTACCCAACAAGTATTACTAAATGGTAACGGAGATTTAATATTAACTTTGAATAAACTCTATAATTTGAATGCTTGCACGTACAGTAATCTATTGCTGAACTAGAATAATTTCGTGTGGCTATTTCTAGCCGATTGCAGCCCTTGAAAGGCAGACCCTTCGATGAGGGTGGGCGGCATCCGCCATATGGAGGTAACTGCGTGTTATTGTAGAGGAGGATAGTGTTATGTGTGGTGTGTGAGTTGCAGGGATGTTGGGGACAGCACAAACACCCAGCCCCCGGGCCATTGGAAATAACCAATGAACATTAAAATCCCCGACCCAGCCGGGAATCGAACCCGGGACCCTCTGAACCGAAGGCCAGTACGCTGACCATTCAGCCAACGAGTCGGACATTGCTGAACTAACTGGTATATTTCACTTCATTTCACTTCGCTATTTCACATCTACATTGCTTAAATCATTTAGCATGTTTGTAACATTTGCAAGCTTATGAATACTATGAATACCATTGCTAAAGCACGAAATAATGCGTACAATTTTAAAAATGTATTCATTAACAACACTTAGATCTGAATGAAGAATCAGATCCTAGTCGAATTCTCTAGCATTACCCTCTGTGCCCCGCTTGTGGAGAGTGCCTTCCACATTGCGGACCGCTGCTATAGGGTAGCGCGTGGTGAGTGCGACGAATACTCACGGCCTCACTCTTGGCTTTCTAGACCGAGGCCGCTAACTCATCATCATGTGCCTGCTCAATTGCTCTCGCGTAGGCTAGTGAACCAGCCGTCAGATCGAGGTAAAAATCCCTGACCTGGCCGAAAATCGAAACCAACGCCTCCAGGTAAGAGAGAAGCATACAATCCAACGACCGCGAGGCCGATATTCTTACTTTACACAATGTTTAAAGGATAAAGTCAATACTTCAATTATGAGTGTTCATTCAATGGCTTCTCTTAACTGCTTTATGACATTGCTGACAATTTTAATGTTATCGGATTAGTAGTTTATGAGACAAAGGTTCAAATTACATAACGTATGGGATTGATGACCAAGATGTTGGGCCCCTATAAACAACAAATATCAACATTACGTATGTCCAACCCTTATCCCGTTTCTCTACGGGGTCGATACGATTTATGACCGGATGCCCTTCCTGGCGTTATCCTCATCAGATAAATTAATGAGACGAAATGAATAATAATGTTATTGGATTTACGTCCCATTAACTACTTTTACGGTTTTCGGAGCCCGACACGAAAATAATTACGTGATATGATAGTGGGAATCACCATCAACAGTGTCAAATGCCCTTATTTCACATTAGCATTGTGGAGAGGTTTAGAATTTAATCTAGGCTTTCGACACGTAATCTAGTGATTAGAAATTGTATGCCACTACCTCTCCTACCATACCTGCCAACACCCTGAGGGTGAAAACTGGACTCGAACCGGCTAACCTCAGTGTCAGACCATATAGACTTCACGCCTTAACGATCATGACCACCAGGCAGGCATCGAAGGGACACATTATACTGAATATGCCAAATTATGAAAACTAAGATCAGACAAATCCTGGTTTACATACAAAATACCGCACTGTAGACAGCCATACTTGATATGTACAGTTAATACTACCAACTTCTTCTTCTTCTCCTTCTCTTCTTCTTCTTCTGCTTTATCTGTTTACCCTCCAGGTTCGGTCTTTTTCCCTCGGACTCAGCGAGGGATCCCACCTCTACTGCCTCAAGGACAGTGTCCTGGAGCTTCAGACTCTGGGTCGGGGGATACAACTGGGGAGGATGACCAGTACCTCGCCCAGGCGGCCTCACCTGCTATGTTGAACAGGGGCCTTCAGAGGGATGGGAAGATTGGAAAGGATAGCAAGAAACAGGGAAGGAAGCAGCCGTGGCCTTAAGTTAGGTACCATCCCGGCCTTTGCCTGGAGGAGAAGTGGGAAAGCACGGAAAACCACTTCCAGGATGACTGAGGTGGGAATCGAACCCACCTCTACTCAGTTGACCTCCCGAGGCTGTGTGGACCCCGTTTCAGCCCTCGTAGCAGTTTTCAAATTTCGTGTCAGAGCCGGGAATCGAACCCGGGCCTCCGGGGGGTGGCAGCTTATCACACTAACCACTACACCATAGAGATGGACCTGCTACCACCTTAAGGAATTAATTTAATCCCTCAACCACAGCCTTCCATCTCAGATGGTATTGGAACTACAGAGGCTTAAAAACAAACATGTCAAAAGTTAGGTAATATTAACATAGCGAACATAAAACAGAATCATTGAATCTACAGCGAGGCACGTAAACAATAACACATTAATTTAATTGGGAAACTATTGAATTTTGTTTTCGGGTGAAATTGAAATATTGTATATTAATATTTCTGCTTGTCCGCCTCTGTGTAGTGTAGTGTAGTGGTTAGCGTGATTAGCTGCCACCCCCGGAGGTCCAGGTTCGATTCCCGGCTCTGCCACGAAATTTTAACAGTGGTACGAGGGCTGGAACGGGGTTCACTCAGCCTCGGGAGGTCAACTGAGTAGAGGTGGGCTCGATTCCCACCTCAGCCATTCTGGAAGTGGTTTTCCGTGGTTTCCCACTTCTCCTCCAGGCAAATGCCGGGATGGTACCTACCTTAAGGCCACGACCGCTTCCTTCCCTCTTCCTTGTCTATCCCTTCCAATCTTCCCCATCCCCCGCAAGGCCCCTGTTCAGCATAGCAGGTGAGGCCGCCTGGGCGAGGTACTGGACATTCTCCCCAGTTGTCTATCCAGTGGTATCCTCGCTGAGTCCGAGGGACAAACCGAACCTGGAGGGTAAACAGATGATGATGATTATGATGAATATTTCTGTTTACCGTTCTAATTCCTGCTAAAAATGCATTTCAATGAACATTTCATTGAATGGAAGATCTTGCAGAAGGCAAATTATAATTCGATGTTCATCATCACTAGACACGAACTTCTGGGTGCAGACGAAGGCGTGAGGCAGCGCTCAAGTGTCTGATACGTAACAATAGCAAACATATTATGTGACGTACCTTACACTCAAGCGCCGTCGCGACGCAAGCAGATCAGCAGGAACAGTTGTCCTCTTCTTTTCTTCTATTCTCTTGTCTATCGATCCTACATTGGAGTAATCTACATACAAAGTTTCTTTAGAAACCATAAGATAAGGCTGTTTTACTTATCCTAGAAACATTAGGGAAGTATCTCTTTTCTTACATTTAGACAGTTTTAACCAAATATACTATTAGGGCCAATTAGTAACAACTCAATTTATATAATGCGAACAAGGACGATAATAATAATAATAATAATAATAATAATAATAATAATAATAATAATAATAATAATAATAATAAAGGAGAAGAAGAATATATGTGAAAACGAAAAAAATTATTAATATTAATAAAATAATATAGCCGATTAATAATATTAAAATTGAATCTTATCATATACAGGGTTATTCAGCTAAGTTGTCCACCTCAAATATCGTCTGATATACACATTCTAGTTTCAAATTCTTCAATCGTTCTAAGGGGCTCATAAAATAATTGGTCTCCACCAAGTACGTAATTACCAAAACATCGATAGCAATTTTCCTTTTCTTACCGGGCGAGTTGGCCGCGCGCCTCTGCGCGCCTCTGAGCTTGCATCCGGGAGATAGTAGGTTCGAATCCCACTATCGGCAGCCCTGAAAATGGTTTTCCGTGGTTTCCCATTTTCACACCAGGCAAATGCTGGGGCTGTACCTTAATTAAAGCCACGGCTGCTTCCTTCCAACTACTAAGCCTTTCCTATCCCATCGTCGCCATAAGACCTATCTGTTTCGGTGCGACGTAAAGCCCCTAGCAAAAAAGAACTTTCTTTAAATGGGATTCTACTAAATTTACCCAATAGAGCAACTAAGAATCCAGCGACGAGTTCTGTGATGTGTTTATTTTGCAAATTCGACGAATACTTTTGGAAATATTAAAGGGATTCATATGTGTAGGCATTAGACAGTAAGCTGGCTGTGATGTTACGTGACTCACGGCTTATGGGCCATCAGTCTGTAGCCTGCTTTGATGCAGATCTCCAGGCCTGCATATCCTGTACTAACGTTTTCATTTATACGTAACTACTACATCTACTCTAATCTCTTCATCATACCCATGCCTTGGTCTGCCATTGCCGTTCTTACCACCTACACTTCGCTCAGAAGCCAACTGAACAAATCCTGGGTTTCTTAAGATGTTTCCAATCACTGTATCTCTTCTTACGCTCATATTTAGCCAAATCGTTCTCCTCTAACCAATTCGAATCAGTAATTCTTCATTCGTGATTTGATATACACAACACAACCTTCAGCATCCTTCTGAAACACCACTTCTATCTTCTTTCTCTCTGAGCTAATTATCATCCAGGGCCGATGACCTCGATGTTAGGCCCCTTTAAACTACAAGCATCAACATTATCATCAATTATCATCCATATTTCACACGCCACTCTCCGACGGAAGTTTTCAACAACATTTTTCTGATTCCTATGTTCGAAGTGAGCAAATTTCTTTTCTTGAGAAAAGGACCCTCCTTGGTTGTGATAGTCTGCATTTTATGTTCTCCTTACTTCAGCCATCGTTAGTTATTTTACTTCCCGAGTGACATCTGCCAACATTACGTATGTTGCTACCCATGTTACAATATCCATCTAATTCCTTCATTTACTAATCTAATATTTTCGGCATTGCCTTACTTCGTTCGACTACACACCATTACTTTTGTTTAGGATTTATTTACTATCATCTTGTACTGGTTCTCCAAGACTGTGTGCATACCATTCAGCAATTTCTCCACATGATTTGCAGACACAGATAAAATATCATCGGCAAATCACCGAGTTTTGATTTTCTATCCTTGGTTTATTATTCCCTTTCCTAATTCTTCTTTGATTTACTATAGTGCCTGTTCTCTACAAGTATTGAAAAGGATAGGTGACAAACTGAAGCCTTCCCTCATTCTTTCTGGATTGTTGCGTTTTTTCGTAACCCTTGATTCTTATCACTGCTGACTGATTTTTGCACAAATTGTAGATAATACTTCTTTCTCGGTATAAGATTTCGATCACCTTCAGAATGTCAAGCAGCTTGGTCCAATCTACGAACACCATGTACATGGGCTTGTCCTAGATATTTCGATCCTTTAAGATCAGATGTTATGTTTGATTCATGTATTCCTATAATTCTTCTGAAACCGAGCTGATCTAATCCTCTCCCAACTCAGCTTCACCTTGTCTTTCAATTCTTCTCTGAATAATAAGTGTTAAATATTTTAAGGGTGGGATATAACATAACGGTGCAGTAGTTTTCAAACTTGTTAGCACCTGCATTCTTGGGAATAAGTACAGCAACATTATGTCTAAAATCGGATGGCAATTCTCCTGTATCATACGGAATTACCTCACCATAATGGTTTCTCCTAAGGCTGTCAGTAATTCTGAGGGTATGTCATCATTTGTTCCTATTTACGTCTCTCAAACCTCTGTCAAATTCTGGCCTCAGTGCTGGGTCTCCCATTTCATAAGTCTCAACAGCCTATTCCTGTTCTATATCCTTGTCACTTCTTTCTCTTGATACAATTTTTCAATATGTTCTTCCCATTTTTCTGCCTTTTCTTCTTTCCTTATAATTAATCTTCCACCTCAGCTCTTAATATTTTATATCTAGTTTTCCTTTTCTCCAAAGGTTTCATTGATTTTCCTGTAAGCATCACCTACCTTTCCTACAGTCATACAACCTTCAACATGCTTGCACTTCTCTTTCATTCATTTTTCTTTAGCTGTCTTGCCGTTTCTACCTACTTCATGCTGTAATCTCCTGTATTGTTATCTTCCATCCTCATTTTGTGGATTCTTGTATTCTTTTCGTTCTTCAATCAGGTCTACTATTCTATGAGTCTTCCACTGATTCTTACTTGATCTTACCTTTCTACCTAACCTTTCTTCAGCAGCCCTACTTATCCGTTCAGCAATGACTGTCCACACTTCATATATTGTGTTTCCGGTCAGCCTTTTCATTTAGTCCTTGTGCAACATGTTCCTTGAAACAATCCCTCACACTCTATGTTCAAATGAGCTAGATCATGTCTTCTCGAATTCATTATTCTTAAACTTCGGATAACATCTCATGACCACCAAGTTGTGGTCAGAATCGACGTCTTCTCCCGGGAAGGTCCTGCAATCCAGCACCTGATTCCTAAATCTATGCCCACGTATACATCCGTCATTTATGTGTTTGAAGCAAGTATTAGGAAGGACTAAATTGTGAACGGTGCAGAATTCAGCCAGCTGACTTCCTCTATCCTTACTTTGTCCCAGTTCGAATTCTCCAACTGTATTACCTCTTCTTGCTCGGCTACCTCTGCATTTCAGTCTCGCATCAAAATTAGATTCTCGTCTTCTTTTACCTATTGTATTGTATTAGAATACTAAATTAGTCACAAAGCACACACTAGTATAACTCAAACTAATATAAATTTACTGAATATAAAGACCATAGGAAAAGGATACGAATTTCAAGGAGGTACATAAACAGGCTATAATCTTCAATATAGAGGTGATCAATTAAATTGTGTTGCGTGCCTTAACTAACACGCTACTCGCATATTGAGATTTACAACCGTACTAATTTACTGTATCTGATCACACACACACCCCCCCCCCCCCCGCTAAAGTTTAAAGCCAATATATCATCGGTGAAGAAACAATACCTCATATGTCACAATGCTCTTCATATCCATTATTTTCCTTAAGACTTCTCACGCCTCCCAGCCACATATTGATTATGCAGTACATCATAACATGTTTGTTGTGTTCATTTTACTACGCGAAGGTGTGAAAGAAAATGAGCCTTAAATGCACTATACTGTAGTAGGTATGCCTTTGCCGGCAAGTGAATTATGTATTCTGGTGTAGGCTAGAACAAATTAGTTTCTTTCATTGATCTGTATCTGTCTTGACCTTGGCTTTGACAACATGAAAGTGGCCGAGGTATTAGTGATGCTAGTAATACCATTCCTTATGCAGCCAGTTCCTGTTATGAATGGTGTGAAAATGTTGCTTATGGGGTCGGTTGATGCGAGCATTTTAGTAGGCTTGGAAGACTCAGATGTAATAGCAATTTATGGCTCAGTGATTAAAGCAACTGGAAACTGCATCACTCCTCATTTTTCTAGTACTCCTCTTCAGTGACGCCTGGACCACCTAAAGGCTGATGGCTGAGCAGTTTGAGGTCAAAATCAGCCTCCGGGATGATTACCCAACAAATGCAGTAGTACGTAAGTACGTCACACAAACATGCATTCATACAGTACGATACGGTAAGGTTCATTTTCCCTTACATACATGAATAGGAAAATGAACGCAAAGAAAACTGTTCTGATGGACTGCATGCCATAGACCTATGTGCTGGGAGGCGTGACCTGTCTTAAGGGAAATAATGGGTAGCAAGAGCATAGTGAGATACGAGGTTTTGTTTCCTCAACGATGATATATCAAAATAAATCAACACACAAATTCATTCTTCATATAATATACTGATAATTTACGTACGCTTGTATTTCTATGATATATTTGTATGACATTAATGTATATGTAATATGTAGTACTTCGATCTATTCATGTAACCAAAATTATAGTTGAACTGATTTGATGTTACGAACTTATAATACTCGAGTGTGTTAATTTATTTTATAAATATTCTGGAGCCATTATAATATTAGAATGTTCTGCACCACAGTGAGCTCAGGTGCCTTGATAAATAAATAAATAAATAAATAAATAAATAAATGGAGAAGAATTTTAGTGGTCTTACGTCCCACTAACTACATTCACGGTTTTCATAGACGCCGAAGTGCCGACATTTTGTCCCGCTGGAGTTCTTTTGCATGCCAGTAAATCTACCGACACGGGATTGACGTATCTGTGCATCTTGAAACACCACCGGACTAAGCGGGGGTCGAACCTGCAAACACTTATTCAAAAAGCCAGTGCCTTAACCGTCCGAGCCACTCGCGCTGGTCTCTCTCACTCACCATCTCTCATTTTCTCTGAGAAGTGAAGGATTTAGTAGAATATAGCGTAGACTGGGGTTGCTTCTTGGCTAAATTGTCAGCGTAGTGTCCTTCGTAATGGAGAGCACCGTATTCGATTCCTGGCCGGGCCGAGGATTTTAACCCGATCTGATTAATTCCCGAGGACTAGGTGTTTGTTTTCATTCTAGCACGTATCTTCATCCATACTTATACCACACAACACACTACAAACCACCTTCAAAACACGAAATAGTGAGTACGTCCATTCACATAGGTTTGGCGTCAGGAGAGGCATCTGCTTGTAAAATTGAGCCTATCTATGCAACGTGCCGACCCAGTGTAAGTGAGAAAAAGGCCGGGAAGAAAAAGGAAGAAGTGCCGAGTAGTCTACTTGACACTTAAAAATGGATTCATTCTGGTAATTAATTGGTCGAACAAAAATTATGTATAGGATAGAAATGCAGTAGCTATCAATAAATACTGATCTCATGACAAAATATTATATTGGCAATAATCCACATGCATGTTATCGCTATATGCTTTGAGAATCACACCTGCCTCTCTTATGGGAAGTGTTAGCTTGCGGAATGTTGCAGTATAGCAGAGAGTATTGGAATGGGATTGAGTGGAACTGTAGTATCAGGTACTGATTTCTGTGTACTTAAAGATTTAGAAAGAACTACGCTGTTACACGTACCGAAATGCGCACAACACAGACTCAAAATCAAATAATATGTTCCCTACGATGTCTTTCTTCTGTCAGTTGTAACTAGTAGTGTGTTGAATGTAGCCAATTAATCATAGTAACGGAAGTTGTGACCGTATGTATACTGTAACGGTTCAAATCTCGTTAAAAGATGATATCTGTATTTTTATTATTATTATTATTATTATTATTATTATTATTATTATTATTATTATTATTATTATTTCATCTGTGATATTATTATTAGTAGTATTGTATCATTATTATTAATATTATTATTATCATTATGATGTCCGTAGTATTATTATTTTATCTGTGAGATTACTATTATTGTATTATAATTATTATTCTATTCAATTCTGCAATGCTTGACGCTTGCGTGATTGTAGTAAAAAGTATGCATATATACGTGTGTGTAGATTAACACTAAAAACATGGCTACAGTGAGAGTTTATGTATATCAGATGTGGATATGGCATTGCTACATTGTGCAATACTGCTGGCGTTACTGCTAAGTCATTGCTACGTCATCGTGCGTATTTAGCGCTGAGCTCACGTTCTTGGAGATACCTACTGGGAGCCGCCGGCGATTTCGTCATAGTGTGTAATATTTGTCGCGAGGTGGGAGTAGATCATAGTTATTTCTGGAGATTACGTAGGTGTGTCAACCTATGTCTATAAAAGGTGGCTGCATATTGTATCGTCAGTCATTATTCAATTGGAAGCAGAGTTCACAGTTGGTCGGGGAGTGAACGAGATGGAGTGGCCTCATACAGTCAACGGGAGTCATTAGTTAAACGGAAGGTGAAGAGAGAAGAAGTAAAGTGGATGCTGAACAGTGATGGAGTCATAGAAGGAGACACTTGCAATGAAGTCATACCGTCCAGACTTACTAAGAAGTCACATGATATGGAGAAGAAGCAGTCACATGGATACATCACCAAATTAGGCGTGACACATCTACAGTAAACACCAGATCAAAGGAATACGTCGTAATTACACTCAAAGTGTTGAAGGTACAGTCAAGTGAACAAGTGAGGGATATATTTCGTGTAAAATTGTTAAATGTCCGGTCAAGAAAAATTTAAATTCATGCCTAGTTTCTTTCAGTTACAATGTCATAATTTCATATTCTCATCTGATTTAATCGCAGCAGTTCTCACTATTTTTATTGAAAATATTTCAAGAATATATTTTGTTCTATCAAATTAATCTTTCGTTTCATTTACAGAGTAGAATCAATTAACCTCAAATTTAATGGGGAAACCGAACGCCAATCTCCTTTTCCCAGAACTTATATGGTATGTTGTCAAAAGTAAGCTTATTACCCCACACCCTAGAGATACAGTAGTCAAGATTCTCAGTCTATTATAGCTGCACTGAGTTGTAGCTGGCGCCCATCAAATATCGTATGTGTAAGTAAGCAGGTAAGAAGTAAGTGTGAGTACAAGGTCCGACGATTGTGTATTTTATTTAATGAATATTAATTTTCATATTTTCCATTTTAAATGCACATATTTCATATTTTTCAATACAAATGCAGTTTTATACTGTTAAATTAAGTCAGTTAGTCAAGAACTTCTCAACACAGAAAATGTCCTTGTACCTTCAAACACCATCTGCCAACACGGGCTCAGAAAGCCAGTGCGAGTCACTCAATCTGGCCTCCCTCACTCACTCACCATCCCTAAATCGCACTTTAAATATGTGTTGTTTTGAAATTTGGAACATTTATTGGGCAATATCAGTGGAGAACTGAAGTAGTGTGGACTAGTTTAGTATGAAATGGCGTATGAGTTTTAGTGCCGGGAGTGTCCGAGGACAAGTTCGGCTCGCCAGATGCAGGTCTTTTGATTTGACTCCCGTAGGCGACCTGAGCGTCGTGATAAGGATGTAATGATGATGAAGACGACACATAGGCTACACCCAGCCCCCGTGACAGCGGAATTAACCAATAATGGTTAAAATTCCCGAAACTGCCGGGAATCGAACCCGGGACCCCTTTGGCCAAAGGCCAGCACGCTAACCATTTAGCCATGGAGCCGAACTCCAGTGGCGATAATAACACCCCTTTGACCTCCTCACTTAAAAAATTCCAGAAACAAATTACATTTGGGGACCTTGAGATTAGTAGTAATATTTGTTATCTACGGTGCCTAATATTTTGTTATTTACAGTGCCTAATCCATTGTGAATGCGTACAGGAATTAGGCACGAAGTTTACAGTAGTAATATTTTAATTGTGATCAGAATCTCAAGAAGTACTGGGATCACTTCTACAGGGTAGCGAGAGGACAGCGTATGAATGGCTGGTTTTATTACCTCTCTCACGTGGCGGTCAAGGCTACAATAAGATTCTAGAGCGCAAGGGAACGTCGTAAAACCCTGGAATGACCACGTCTTTTAATATGTTTTTTATTATAGATGTTGTGTGTGTATACGACACCTATGCATGTAGTAGTCTTTATGAGACCATTCATCCAGTCTGTCGATATTTTCGCCACTGCGAATCATCATTTGGAGCCCTCTATATTATACCATGCAACCTATCGCTACAAATAGATACGCCAACACAGAGAAAATTCATTGTTCCCATAGCAGATGAAAATCTTTGCATAGTCATTCGAATATTAAACCAACATCTATTTTTGTTCATACATAGTGTTTATGATCCACTGTATTCTCGTACGAGCAGGAAAACGTGTTTCATTGATCTGTATATCTCATCCACGGCTGTGGCAATGTGAAAGTAACGCCATTCCTTGTCGCGGAAAGTGTAAACATGTTGCTCATATGGTCAGTTGATGTGGAAAATTCAGTAGGCCTGGCAGAATGATGCGTTATCAGACGCTGTCAGGAAAGAACCAGGAAAGTACATCACTCATCATTTCCCTAGTACACCTCTCTAGCGATGCCTAGGCTATCTATGAAAGCGGATGGGGGAGCAATTAGGGATCCAAGCAGCATTCGGGCCAAGGACTCAATGCACACACACACACACACATACACACACACAACATGTATATGGTGCTACAGCGCCCCTATTTTTTCCCCCAAACATATGCAACCAGCTAGGAATTAAATGTATCTTAGTCCTATCTTGCACAATATCTTAAGAACTTTTATGTGCAGTTCGTCCGACATAGACTTCTCCGCACATTGCAAAAGCGGTACAAGAGGCAGTAAGTGAGGCCCATCTCAAAAACACTGTACCATTTTAAGTAGAGCGGAGTCCAATACTCCAGTCATTTTTCCGAAATGTTAATGTACTGTAATGTAATGTAATGTACTTTAGCTGTCAGTAGAGAATTGTGCACCTGATTGGTTCAAGAGGCCAATTTCTTTTGACAGCTAAGGGTGGTTACGGTATCATAGAAAACGTGTTCGGTTAGGACCAATTACAGACAAGTCAATTCACCGCCATTTGGTATAGTCTCATCACATCGAAATTGATAGAAACGCGTTTTTCATAGTATGTTATAATCTATGGCACGCAAAAGCTACACAGCAGATGTGATAGCTTATGCCATGTAATTATTACCGCTACAGCGTTCAATAAAGTCATAAAACTGGACCATAAGGCTGTAACACATCAGTAACTTTACGAAGCGAGAACTTTCGCTCTCGTAGTGAATACAGAGTTATAAGAGCCACAGGTACAAGTAGGAACTAGCTGCGAGGAATTAGGCATGTTAGATGTACGTGGATAAAGTACATGGCGAAGTGAGTTTTCGAAAACTGTTGTGTGTGTATGCCTTATAAAAAAAATTATTTCGTAATCTTTTAGGCATCATTTACGACGACTTGACTTTTCTGAAGTCACATATATTTTTCTAAAGAATAATTAGTCCGCCTCTGTCGTGTAGTGGTTAGTGTGATTAGCTGCCACCCCCGGAGGTCAGGGGTACGAGGGCTGGAACGGCGTCCACTCAGCCTCGGGAGGTCAACTGAGTAGAGGTGGGTTCGATTCCCACCTCACCGAGCTCGATAGCTGCAGTCGCTTAAGTGCGGCCAGTATTCAGTAATCGGGAGATAGTGGGTTCGAACCCCACTGTCGGCAGCCCTGAAGATGGTTTTCCGTGGTTTCCCATTTTCACACCAGGCAAATGCTGGGGCTGTACATCAATTAAGGCCACGGCCGCTTCCTTCCCATTCCTAGGCCTATCCTATCCCATCGTCGCCGTAAGGCCTATCTGTGTCGGTGCGACGTAAAACAAATAGCAACAAAAAAAAATCCTGGAAGTGGTTTTCCGTAGTTTCCCACTTCTCCGCCAGGCTAATGTCGGGATGGTACCTAACTTAAGGCCACGGCTGCTTCCTTTCCTCTTCCTTGTCTACCCCTTCCAATCTTCCCATCCCATCCCCCCCGCAAGGCCCCTGTTTAGCATAGCAGGTGAGGCCGCCTGGGCGAAATTCTGGTCATCCTCCCCAGTTGTATCCCCGATCCAAAGTCTGAAGCTCCAGGACACTGCCCTTGATGCGGCATAGGTGGGATCGCTCGCCGAGTCCGAGGGAAAAACCAACCCTGGAGGGTAAACAGATTAAGAAGAAGAAATCACCCATCTCGTCGCTATAAAGTGAGTATTAATTACTCACTAGGTGATCATTTTTACCTTTGAGGTTGGGAGTGAAATATTGTACTTAGCCAGAATTAAAAGGCAATAATTCAACATTTACTTGTGAATTTCTGTACTCACTTCAAATTATGCTTTACGATACATGAGCATTTATAATTAAGGCACAAGAAATATAAACTGAAAAATCACGTTTCCGGAAAAATCATGCTCCAGAAATCCATCTAATTCCTCGTCTCTTCGTGAATCACTTTACAACTGGGAAGGGGGTCACAATATTACGTCGATTAGTCCTCATTACAATCAATTGTACCCATCTAAAATGTGACTGGCATTAGGCATAGTGGCCTGCTGTTTTAATGAAAACTCACCAACTCCGCGTGACTGGCAGTAAGCTGGCTGGCAGTAGGAAAAGGGGCCTGTCATTTTAATGGTAACAGAACATCTCAATTTTGACTGGCAGTAGGCAATTTGTCTGCCATTATAACAAAAACTCCGCAATTATAATCTGTCTGGAAGCAGGAAATGGGGCCTGCCATTATAAAGTAAACTTCCCAACACGATTGTGATTAGCGGTAGGCAAATGAGCCTGCAATTAGCACCACAGCTCCGCAACTCACACTTTACATTCGAAACAACGTATGGGGACCTCTCCATGCTGTTTCCCGGATAACGCTAAAAGACAAGCAATTTTCTTATTCACTGCATGTACAGTAATTTACTTCGATATCTGTATACAATGTAGAATGACGTAGCAAAGTACGGGTACATTTGTAGTCTAAATTATATATAAAAGCAAATCAGCCTTGAGCGATCTATGTATATAAACGTATAAAAATTGAAAATATACGTGAAATAATCAGGCACTCCCAGAAATCTCAGAAATTTGAAACTTGGTACCTGGACCCCTCTAAAAATCGAAAATTCTTAAATTTCCCTGAGGAGGGCACTCTGGGGGCTTCAAATTTTGGGGTCAGCTTAAGAACGCAGTCGTACAATTTATCCGAAGCGAGAACCTATAGGTTTCGTGGGCTTAAGAACTTTCGAGAAATTCTTAATATTTACCCACTTCCCCCCAAATCAAGATGGCGGCACAATCTGCTAGACGAACTTGAAAAGAACTTTCGAGAAATTCCTCATTTTTACCCTCTTCCCCGAATCAAAATGGCGGCTCAATCTGCTAGACGAACTTGAAAGTTGGAATTTGGCGAAATTATAGATGTTAGCCTGTAGCCAACGGAAACATTCCAAGATCTTTAATTTTTTTATTTTTACTCCCGAAAAATATTGAAATATTGAAGCAATTTTAATGAGTGTGCTGACATTTCTTTCGAGGTATTTGGTGGCTAAATGGTAAGTCGTGTCAAAAAATGGATGGCACAATCTTGGTTCAATTTGGAGAGATCTACATCTTTGGTCCTATGACTTACCGGTACTATCATGTCTGGATTGTAGATACGTTCGATGTAGCTGCATTTCTCGGTTATAATCAAATATCTCCAACTTGATTGTGACTGGCATTAGGAAAAGGTGTCTGCTTTTATAATAAAATCTCTCCATCTCTACTGTGAATGGCGGTGGCAAAATGAGCCTGCCGTTATCATAGAAACTCCCGAGCTCGATTGTGATTGGCAGTAGGAAATGTGGCCTAGCCATAATAAATAAAACTTCCCCAATGCCTAACTTATGCCTTTGCTGGCAGGATTTAGTGTTTACGGTGCACTATGTCTTCTGGTATGGGCTAGAATAAATTTGTTACTTTTATTGACATGTCTCAGTCTCATCCTTGGCTTGGACGGTATGAAACTGACCAAGGTATGAGCGATTCTAGTGATACCGTTCATTATGCAGCCAGTCTCTGTTATGAAAGGTGTGAAAATATCGCTCATAGGATCGGTTGGCGCATGCATTACTGTGGGCTTGGCAGATTGATATATAATAGCACCTTCTGGCTCACTGAGGAAAACAACGGGAAACTACCTCACTCCTAATTTCCCTAGTATGCCTCTTCAGTAACACCTAGGCTATCTATTACAGCTGTTGGTGGAACTGTAGAGGATCAAACCAGCTTTCGGACTGAATACCCAACATAGATACAATGCCTACCTTAAATCGAAACAACGTAGGGGGTCCTCCCTGTTTCGTTGCGCTAAGTGACATGCAAGTTAATATAATCCTACTCACTGTCTTTTCAGTAATTTGCGGAGAACTCCGTATACAATGTAGAATACTGTAGCGAAGCATGGATGCATTTGCTAGTCTACCTATATAAACGTGAGGTATACAAAATTGCTGGATTTCGGTAGGTACGTCGTACGACCTTGGGCGATCGTTCATTCAGGTCATCACTCCAGAATCTAAATTAAAATTAATATGTTTCCTCTAGAGCTCCTTCTGTGAATCTGTGATAGCGTGGCGGCCTCTGGATCTCAAGATCGATGGTCCAAACCAGAAAGATATCGGCATTTTAAGGGTAGGATAAAGTCCATGTGATACCCCAGGTCGTCCAATGTAGGCATGTAAAATGTCACTGGTAATACGTTTGAAGTTCATCTGACAACATTAACTAGAAACTTAGCCCAACAAAGACCCATCTCACTCGGTCATCTGGTAGAGTAAAATGTCGAGCAGACAGCCTAGATCCGGACAAGTTGGCCGTGCGGTTAGGGTTGCGCAGCTGTGAGCTTGCATCCGGGAGACAGTGGGTTCGAAACCCACTGTCGGCAGCGCTGAAGACGGTTTCCGGTGGTTTCCCATTTTCACATCAGGCAAATGCTTGAACTGTACCTTAATTAAGGCCACGGCCGCTTCCTTCCGATTCCTATGCCATTCCTGTCCCGTCGTCGCCATAAGACCTATCTGTGTCGGTGCGACGTAAAGCAAATAGCAAAAAAATAAAATTAAAAAAATATGACAGCCTAGATGGCGTCAAGATAAAATACCGGTACAAGGTAACTGAGGCCAAAATATATTATTATTATTATTATTATTATTATTATTATTATTATTATTATTATTATTATTATTATTATTATTATTATTATTATTCCATTAAATTAATACATATAAGTTCGGTAATAACCACCAAATGGATTTCCATGGCTGATATTTTAAATGAAAACTCTGAGCTTCAATAAAAGTTCAAATAAATTATTAAAATAAATGTCCGGCTCAATAGCGAAATGGTTAGCGTGCTGGTCTTTGGTCACAGGGGTCCAGTTCGATTCCCGGCTGGGTCAGGAATTTTAACTATAATTGGTTAATTCCCCTGGCACAGGGGCTGGGTGTATGTGTCGTCGTCATCATCATTTCATCCTCATCACGACGCGCAGGTCGCCTACGGGAGTCAACTATTAAGACCTACACCTGGCGAGCCGAAATCCTCGGACACATCCCGGCACTAAAAGCCATACGCCATTTCATTACATTAAATCAAGAACTGGGTAATATATACTGAGTTAAAACTTCCTTTAATTTTCACTTCAGTGGCTGGGTGGAGGCCATGGGACGATCAATCGGGGGAATAATCACGTAGTCGACTGGAGGTTCGTAGATTCGAATCAATGTGGATAGATCAAGGCAAGGCTTTTTAAGACCGAGCTCGATAGCTGCAGACGCTTAATTGCGGCCAGTATCCAGTATTCGGGAGATCGTGGGTTCGAATCCCACTGTCGGCAGACCTGAAGATGGTTTTCCGTAGTTTTCCATTTTCACACCAGGCAAATGCTGGGGCTGTACCTTAATTAAGGCCACGGCCGCTTTCTTCTCACTCCTAGCCCTTTCCTATCCCATCGTCGCCATAAGACCTGTCTGTGTCGGTGCGACGTAAAGCAACTTGCAAAAAAAAAAAAAAAAAAAAAAAAAAAGGCTAAGTAGGTAAAGTGCAGTCTATCTGTATTTACTCATTTGCAACTGTATGATACGTTCAGTCAGGTAAAGGCTCCATGAGATGTACAGGTATTCATTCACAGGGTCAAGATGGTGATACTGCACGTGAGAAAGAACATCGTACTGTATACATAGATATCGCCGCTTCCAAGAAGAAACCTTCTATGTACAAATAATATTTTACATTAGAGATAAAAGGCTGTTTCATTTTTTAATAGATGTTGTTAAAGACTCTGAACAATTTTCACTGTTTAAATATCACAGAATTAACCGATTCACACAAGCGTGCGTGTGTTTGTATGTGTGATTATGTATTTATGTACCGTACCCTTATTCCTGCTTTTATTGTAATCTGAACTATTAATTTGGTAATCATTTTAAAATAATAAAAGTTATAATATAATGAATCAAATCTCGTATGTAGACCCTATCATTTTGCAAAAAATCGAAATCTCTTACGTGTAACATCTAATAAAATTGTATAAATTTTGTGTCCGCCTCTGTGGTGTAGTGGCTAGCGTGATTAGCTGCCACCCCCGGAGGCCCGGGTTCGATTCCCGGCTCTGCCACGAAATTTGAAAAGTGGTACGAGGGCTGGAACGGTGTCCACTCAGCCTCGGGAGGTCAACTGAGTAGAGTTGGGTTCGATTCCCACCTCAGCCATCCTGGAAGTGGTTTTCCGTGGTTTCCCACTTCTCCTCCAGGCGAATGCCGGGATGGTACCTAACTTAAGGCCACGGCCGCTTCCTTCCCTCTTCCTTGCCTATCCCTTCCAGTCTTCCCATCCCTCCGTAAGGCCCCTGTTCAGCATAGCAGGTGAGGCCGCCTGGGCGAGGTACTGGTCATACTCCCCAGTTGTAACCCCCGACCAAGAGTCTGAAGCTCCAGGACACTGCCCTTGAGGCGGTAGAGGTGGGATCCCTCGCTAAGCTTTGTATCAATTAGGTTGGTTCATAAGAGGGCTTTCGTTGTTGTTAGTGGCGTCCTTCGCGCCTAGCAAAGTAAGGTACGACGGGCCGTGATTGAACCATGCCGCTAGGCACTTGTTCTACATTTGAGAGGGAGGTAATGGAATGGGGTATGGCCTTTAGTGCCGGGAGTGTCCGAGGACAGGTTCGGCACGCCAGGTGCAGGTATTTTTATTTGACTCCGGTAGGCGACCTGCGCGTTGTGATGGTGATGAAATTATGATCAAGACGACACATTCAGCCAGCCCCAATGATGGTTAAAATTCCCGATCCTGTCGAGAATCGAACCCGGGACACCTGTGACCAAAGGCACTCTAACCACTTGGTCATGGAGCCGGAGTGAGAAGGAGGTAAATGAGCGTGTAAGGATGTAACGAGGACGAACAAGCTTGAGGGTTTCAGTGTACGTACGAATAAATATACTTTTCATCAATTTTGACGGGGCTCATAATTTCCATTAGTTTTCGAAAGTACTTTTTTTTTTTTTGTAAAAACATTCTGTGTGAGCTCAAAAACAGTAGATTTAACGTCTTTTTCGATTTTCAACAGTAGATCAGTAGCAAAGCGAAAGCAAAGTCACCTCCGTACAGGCCATGAAGGCCCTTGGAGGAGTGGAAGGTAAAGGCTTCCACCATTGTTAACCTCGGCTCGTGATGTGGTAGAGTGGTTAGCTTTACGCCCGGCCGCCTTTGCCCCAAGGAATTAACCTAGTACTCATTTTTGGTGTAGGCTGAGTGAGCCTCAGGGCCATATGCACCTCCGGAAGTGGAAATCTCGTTTCTTAAATTTTACGACTTCCTGACGGGGATTCGAACCCACGTCCTTCCGGGCGAACCGAGCAAGCCTTTACCGCCTTGGCCAGGCAGCCCCTAGTAGATGAGTAGATGGTTAAAAAAAGATCTAATACAAAATAAGTAGACCTGGCAACACTGTTATACTGACCAGGTATTGCTAGTTGAGATGTTCTTTGTCTCTCCTGCAGTAACTCGCTTCCGGTAGGTGGCTTTACTGCTGAAGGGATGATAAAGAAATGTTTCCTGTTACTGTACAAAAACTATCCATCATCAGAGGATATTACAGGTAGCGTTTAAATTAGGCCTAATTCGATGAAGTGGAATTGTTTCCTTATAGCCTAGACATAATAATAAAAATAGTAATGATACTGCTTTTACGTCCCATTGACAACCTTGACGGTTTTCGGAGACGCCGAGGTGCCGGAATTTTGTCCCGCAGGAGTATTTTACATACCAGTAAATCTACCGACACGAGGCTGGCATACTTGAGCACCTTCAAATAGCACCGAACTGAGTCAGGATCGAAACTGAAAAATCGGAGTCAGAAGGCCAGCGCCTCAATAATCTGAGCCATTCAGCCCGGCTGTATAAAAATAATTCTTATTCTAAAGGCAATGTTTTATGACATTCTTCTCGTGAACTCGAAAATAATTAATATTATATATTTTAAATCTTTTAAGTAAACATAAAGAGGGAAATCATGCAACGTGACTATCTTCCCTTACTGCTAGTAAGACAGTTTATAAGAAGCTAACGTGAAGGGCTCGTGGCCATGAATGAATTTTCCCGCCAATAAAGTGTAGTACGCCAGCTGACTGAACATTCATGCTGCACAGCATTTTGATGGCTTTCTGAACGGTGTGTCTGCAGGCGACCCCTCTCTCAGATTGCTCCATAAAACACTGCTTTATGGGCTCGCCTAAGCTTTACGCGCGACGGTTGCAACACTCAGAATTAAGTGAAGATCCCAGTTTAAAAACCACAACATGACTATTAGACGAGTCATAAATGTAGCCTAATAGCAATAAATGTTTCCTTTTTTTACTTGTCTTTCTGCTACTTTGTAAACAATAAATGTTTTCTTTAAAATCTGTTGTTTCAAGTTTGGTTGATCTTCTCGCGTTAAGTGATTTTAGACATTTATTTCGTGTTAACACGGCATTTACTATCTTCAAGTACTCAGAATAAGCAATAAAATCGACTTTTATTTCAAATGCCATTTTACACACGCGGAACCAAGGTAGACGAGGAAGATAGGAGTATTGTCAAGACAAGCACCGTCTCTAGAAAACCATTGCGCTTACTCATTCCAGTTCCTTTTCTTTGCTATGTTAATTATTTTTATATGTACACATCATTTCTCGGAATTGCTTGCGATAAGGTTACTACTGTTTGCGGAAGGACTTTCCCATACGTATGAATCATTAACGTGCGTTCGTTTGCACTGATTACTATAATAATAATGCTATTTGCTTTACGTCCCACTAACTACTTTTACGGTCATCGGAGACGCCGAGGTGCCGGAATTTAGTCCCGCAGGAGTTCTTTTACGTGCCAGTAAATCTACCGCCACGGGGCTGTCATATTTTAGCTCCTTCAAATACCACCGGACTGAGCCAGGATCGAATCTGCGAAGTTGGGGTTAGAAGGCCAGCGCCTTAACCGTCTGAGCCACTCAGCCCGGCACACTAATTACTAATTCCTAAAGTCTTATTCTGAGCTGTAGGTATAGAGATGGCGTGGAATGACATTAGTAGATGAATAAGCTTGAATGGAGATTTTAAAAGTAGGAAAGATCGTAATATGAAGATAAAATTGGAATTCAAGAGGACAAATTGGGGAAGATTTTCATTTATATGAAGAAGAATTAGAGATCGGTAATATTTACCAAGGGACTTGTTCGATACATTTCTAACTTCTTGAAATCATTCAAGAAAAGACTAGGGAAACTGCCACTTGGGCTATAGCCCTAAATGCAGATCAGTGGTGACTGATGATAATGACAAAAGTGATAACATTTCTGAACAAGATCACATTGTAAGCCGCAACACGTTCTCAATTTTGATTGAGTTCCGAAAATGGTTATTTGGTTTCGGACCTGAGGCTTAACCTAATTCTAAAGAAGGCGTGAAATATTAAGTCGTATTTAATGTTCCAAGTACTTGCTACCATCCGTAGTCGAGGTTCTTATGGTGCTATGATAACGTTTAAATAAAAAGTCGAAGAGTTTGAAAAAAAATAAGATAGATTTTGTACGTGAAGTTTCTCCAGCGTGCAAGCAGCAGATACATAGAAGATGACACTAACAATGATTATTTATTTTCAGTGCAATATATACTTATTTAATCGTATGGTGATTATAACAACAAATTCCTAAGTCCAGGTCCAAGTTTTCAGCCACTCTACAGCACTTTCTGAAAAATGAAGCAGGTCGCTGGGGCTTCCGGAGTAGGCATTAAGAGGGCAACGAAGGATGACATGGTATAAGGTCTGATCCTCTTCACTGCATTCACACATTGGAGAATCCACACAACCCCACTTAAGGCGCAAGAAATTGCAGCGTCCATGTCAAGTTCTCAGTCTGTTGAAGCGACACCATACGTTTCTTCAGTGGAATAGCACTGGTCTCAGGTCCAAAATTAATGATTTGATTACAAATAGATTACAGAGGTCCTGTCAATAACAATTAATTCGTGTGCAATGCCGCTAGTAAAGCAAACCGCCTGGTTACATGGAGATCACAGATGTTGTTTGACAATATGTTGGGAAACTCTCGTAAGAAGAGGTACCGCCTGGATCCTATGTTAACTTACAGTGATGATCGAGTTGGCTTATGACAAAAAATATATATAACCAGGTAAGTGAAACTGAGCTTGGTAACAGCACTGTAATTATATTGATCAGAAGGGTGTACGATTACTCCACGTCATCATTAGTTTCAGAGTTGGAGTGTTTCACATCAATCTTCATAGCGTTTATACGTTTTGGTAGAATAAAGTTTTCTTGGTCCAGTAAATCCTGCGTACGTTCGTAAACGGCGCATTTCAGAATACTTTTTTAGAAGTTGCCTTACCTCGCACCGACACAGATAGGTCTTATGGCGACGATCGGATAGAAAAGGGTTAGGAGTGGGAAGGAAGGGGCCGTTGCCTTAATTAAGGTACAGCCCCATCATTTGTCTGGTGTGAAATTAGGAAACCATTGAAAACCATTCTTCAGGGCTGTCGAGAGTTGGGTTCGAACCCACTTTCTCCCAAATGCAAACTCACAGCTGCACCACGAACCCCGCGGCCAGCTCGTTCGGTATTTCAACATACTGCATTCCAGAAATGTTGAATAGGTTTCATATTTTGGAAATAGAAAGGTTACTTCATTCGGATGATACCAGCACGACGAAGCAAGGTGTTAACGGTAACTACAGGATGGAAACACGAGTTATCTTTTTTCCTAACTGTTTTTGAGTCGCAACGACACAAATAAGTGTTATACGGCGACGATGGGATAAGAAAGGGATACAAGTGGGAAGGAAGCATCCGTGGCCTTAATTAACGTATAGCCCCAGCATTTGCCTGCTATGAAAATGGGAAACCACAGAAAACCATTTTCAGGGACACCGACAGTAGGACTCGAACTCACTATCTTCCGGATGCAAGCTCACACTGAATGTGCCATAAGCCCATAAACAGCCAATAATGGTGTACGTGACCTCCTGTATTGCTACCCGGAATCATTAGTGGACCAAAACCGTGCTGTAGACGACGGTGCAGTGAAAGGTGCGATTTTACATGATTCCTTCGAAACACATTGTCTGCATCCGGCTTCAGATGTACGCGATATTCGTCGGTAAATGTCACCCTTCACCATTTCTCGGGAGTTCATTTACTCATCTGTAAAGAGTTGCATGATATCTTTAGTTGCTGGGCCCAGCATGGCAAGGCCATTGGGAATGCGAGTTAACACAATTCAGCCTATCAGTTTGATTGGATTGCAAGCATAAGTGCCAAATCGAATCCTGTAGCAATCAGTTCAGGGTCTCTCCGAGCTGATAGTGTAACATAGACAGCTTGTGTAGCCTAAGTCACAAACACTATCAGTTGTTCTAAAAGTATTCCTTGTCTCAACCAGGAAAATTTGATAGTTTTCGACGTACAGTAATCATGTGGACACGATCAAATGTCCTTGCTGTCATGAGCATTGCGCAAAGCACGACTCTAAAGTTTATATTCTGGTGCTGCAACTGAGATGCTGCAAA
Source organism: Anabrus simplex (assembly GCF_040414725.1). NCBI lineage: Eukaryota > Metazoa > Arthropoda > Insecta > Orthoptera > Tettigoniidae > Anabrus > Anabrus simplex. Next base: position 207,876,482 of record NC_090265.1, read on the forward strand.
CCATTTCAGTTTGACGTTCTGTCTGTAGGTAAGGCTACACAAGAACATGTGTAGAAACAAGAAGATACAGTATCACGGTCTACACAAAATGATTCAAGAATGGAGTTTGCTCTACTGACACTAATTACAGCGGTAATGCACACTTTCTTTTCTCCAATTAGTCTTAAAAAACTTACAGCTGCAGAGTGAAGAATCTAGGAACGTAGCATCATGGGATTTCTGTCCGTTAAAAGCATTCTTTTCTATTCACTTGCTTCGAAAATTAAAAAGAAATTGGCTCCATTAAGTACAGAAACCATTAGTAGATGCTCTAGTTCTTTCTCCTATCGATTACTGCGATGTAGTATAAAGTAATATGATGTAGGAACTACGTTAATAACAACAACGTCCGCATCCATTAGAATCTATAGCTCCTTAACCACGTGAATCCCCCGCTCTCCTCGTTTTCTGTGATAGCCGAGTTGCATTGTCAAAACATTCGCTCCTTGGCAGCTGCGGTTTGAATCTAGTCCGACGCTAGTGGGATTTAAAAAGATTAACATTATTTTCCTGTGATTGGGATTTCACGTGAAACTGGAAGGTCCGTGGCTACGTTCACGATAGCCACTGGCATTTAAAACTGCAAGATTACATCTTTTCTGCTGTAACCATCGTCTCCAAGATCATCACCATTTGTTACCTTCCGCGACCGAGTCCAATTTGTCCGGATCCTTGGCTGAAATGGTCAGCGTAGTTGCTTTCTGCTCATAATACACCGGATTCTATTTCCGGCCGGGATGGGGACTTTAACCACCTATTGTTAATTCTTCTGGATCGAGGACTGGGAGTTTATCTTCATCCTAATACACATCTCATTATCTACAACCAACACACCACACTACTAACCACCAAAGAAACACGCTATAGTCAATACATCCCTCCACATTAATGATTAGCTTCAGGAAAGGCATTGGGCCGTAAAAATGGGCTTAATCCACGTCAGTGCCTACCCCAGCTGATTGGGAAAAGTCCAGGAAAAATGGGACTATTTGCTTCTTGTTTTCATTTATATTTCATTCTTCTTTCTTTGTTACCTTGAAATATCTTCATGAAATTATTTTTTCATGCAATTATTTGCTGTTAAACCTATGTAATACGTTTTCACTTATTTTGCTGGAAACGAATGCTATTGTTAGCACGCATCACCACTGGAATAACTGCCAATTGCAATGTGTTTGAAAAATAATAATAATAATAATAATAATAATAATAATAATAATAATAATAATAATAATAATAATAATAATAATAATAATAATAATAATAATAATAATAATATGCCAGAAGACATTGCACTCAGTTCCTTCTTACAAATAGCCATCAAATGTATCTACGATGAAAGTATCCTCAAGTTTCAATAGCCTTCCTTTTTTATTACACTGATTTTAAGACGTGTTAATTTATTCTCCTTTTGTAAAAGTGATATCTCTCTAACCGGGCGAGTTGGCCGTGCGGTTAGAGTCACACAGCTGTGAGCTTGCATCTGGGAGATAGTGGGTTCGAACCCCACTGTCGGCAGCCCTGAAGATGGTTTTCCGTGGTTTCCCATTTTCATACCAGGCAAATGCTGGCGCTGTACCTTAATTAAGGCTACGGCTGCTTCCTTCTCACTCCTAGGCCTTTCCTATCACATCGTCGCCATAAGACCTGTCTGTGTCGGTGCAACGTGAAGCAAATAGCAAAAAAAAAAAAAAAAAAAAGAAAACTGATCTCTACATTGAATTGGTTTCTAATATGCTTGTTTTTAAAAAGTAAATTTTGTGTAATTTTCTTGTTAGGTACAGTGCATTCGCAATCCTTTCGTGACAGCGTAACAACGCTTAACTACTTCCTCTAATCTCATTCGAAGCTTCTGAAGATTGAATCGAGTACTAATTTATTTGGATTAGCTTCAACTCTGTCTCAGCAAACATCAGGGCTAGGCTAGCAGCAGTGAGTGTGTTTCCCAAAGAGCAATGACCTCCTCTAATGCCTGTGGGACGCAGGCTACTCTACTGCAGCGTAACCAATAAAAGAAGACAGGGTTGGAGCTAACAATACGTGTGAGGGACACTAGGTTCCATATATCACTTTCAGTTTCAGTATCAATAGTGTACACCACCGCTTGAAATTCCTACCTGATATTTATCACAGGCTTGTCTCCGAAACTTGAAAGTATTCTTTGCCCAGATGACCAAATCTTGCCAGGAAACCAAATGGCGAAATTTTGTCCGCAATTACGAAAAACATTCAATGGAGAATTTGCATTTAAAATAATTCGAAATAAAGACGACAGAATGACAATCGATTTCACTCACACGATTCCTAATACTGATCCCGGCTCCTTAGCTGAATGGTCAGTTCAGCGGCCTTCGGTTCATAGGGTCCTCGGTTCGAATACCAGTCAATCCGGGAATTTAAGCCACGTCTGGTTAATTGCTGTGGCTCAGGTTTTTTAGGGTTGGTATTAATAAATACCACTTTATACACGCACAACCCCTCACAGACACATTCAATTAATCAGGCTAGGAAGTATGAGATTTGGATTATTTGAACGTTTTAAAGCCACGTATTCTACTGCTTCCTAAACCATTTTCCCTTCTCAGTTGGTCACCACGACTGCTGTATGGTAGCATTCCATCTTAAAGACGGTTTACCACTCTCTTTACGGTAATTAGCATAACTTATGTTGAGAATGCTATATGGTAATATAAGCCGCGGCGTACCTTACTTGAATTTAACAGATATATTTTTTATTTCTCGTCGTGCTGACCACACGACACCTCGTAATCTGCAGGCCTTCGGGCTGAGCAGCGGTCGCTTGATAGGCCAAGTCCTTTCAAGGGCTGTAGTGCCATGGGGTTTGGTTTTGGTTTATTTTTTATTTCGTTTGTTAGCCATCCAAGTAGGCTACCTCTATTAACACATATTTAAATAGTTACACATCCAAGTAGGCTATCTCTATTAACACATATTTAAATAGTTACACATCTAAGTAGGGTACCTCTAATAACACATATTTAAATAGTTACACATCCAAGTAGGCTACCTCTATTAACACATATTTAAATAGTTACACATCCAAGTAGGCTACCTCTATTAACACATATTTAAATAGTTACACATCCAAGTAGGCTACCTCTATTAACACATATTTAAATAGTTACACATCCAAGTAGGCTATCTCTATTAACACATATTTAAATAGTTACACATCCAAGTAGGCTACCTCTATTAACACATATTTAAATAGTTACACATCCAAGTAGGCTATCTCTATCAACACATATTTAAATAGTTACACATCCAAGTAGGCTACCTCTATTAACACATATTTAAATAGTTACACATCCAAGTAGGCTATCTCTATTAACACATATTTAAATAGTTACACATCCAAGTACGCTATCTCTATTAACACATATTTAAATAGTTACACATCCAAGTAGGCTATCTCTATTAACACATATTTAAATAGTTACACATCCAAGTAGGCTACCTCTATTAACACAAATTTAAATAGTTATTATACAAAAAGGTATTAGCAGGAATTTATTTACGTGCATGCCCGTAGCGCGCTTTATTAGATGCATAGCTCGTACTTTTAAGGTTTATGGATTGAATTATGTTAGAGTGACACAGTAATTAGGAATACAGTGTGGTCCATTCTCCGGCTGGAACTTCAACATCTGATGTCAGTTTAGCGATCTACCAAGGTTCAGCCCGTACTATTTACCATCTGCAATTACACAGTAATCGCTTTTCTCCAGTTGTCTCACCAATGGTCGCCCCTGAAAGCCTGTGTGGACGCTAAATGACAATCTATGCGACAGAGATGTTTGCAGGTGTAGGCGTAGTTTAATAATTATGATTATTACGACCAGGATTGGCCTAAGGCTATTAAATTGAAATAACGTTCTCTTGCTGCATTTATGAGTAAAATGACACATAAACCACACATTTAGTAACTCGTGTACCAATCAAACAACTTAAGTTCGTATTCACAGTCCTATCGTGGAGTGTGCTAAGAACTGACAATTCGACGGTATAGCTGCTGGACACGCGATCATAGCTCCGATCATAATCAAAGTGCATTAGATTGTTTACAGGTACAGTAGATATATCAATAAAAGCACTCGTAAACATAGAAGAGTTCAATTAACAGGATATTCATTTACAATCCAGAATTGAATAAGTCTTAGCTTGTTTATTTGTACGTATTGAAAAAAAATATCTGTTAGTCCTATTATATTATCTCTGAATAGAGGAAACGGGGCGAAATTGGAAACATGCTTGGCAAATACTTTTTCGATTAGATCTCCTGTCTTTTATGACATTCTTGTTTGCTACAAGATTGCATTATTGAAATGGTTTGTTTTCCAACATCAGCACTGAATTGTTCTCTGTGCTCGCAGCATTGGATAGAATGCCACATTTTATCACAACAATTCTAACAGAATGACTACCGAGATTCTGTCTAGTGCTGGCGAATATGGACGAGGAAAAAGTATCCCTCTTAAGAATACCATGAAATGTGATATGTTGTTCGATTTCATAAAGAATGAAATCTCTATTGTACACGTAATGTCGAATTTACTTGGTTATTTCTTCTACATTATTATTCAATAACAATAACAATAAGAATAATAAGAAGAAGAATGTATATACTTAGTCCTGTTTCTTTACACGGGGTTGGGATGAGGTGAAGTGAACTTACATAGGTCTATGATGTTTTTTACGGCCGGATATCCTTCCTTATACTAATCTCATTTGAGGAGCTAATAATAATAATGACTTATGGCCTCCGGAGAGGCCTAGTGTGGGTCTTTTTCTCGTAGACGGCCTATCAGGCGACCTGCATATCTGTGAAGATGAGGGCCCCACCCTGGATGACTTTTAATGCCGAATACGCCACGCACACTCAGCCCCGAGCCATTGGAATTAACCAATTAAGGTTAAAATCACCGACCTTGCCAGGAATCGAACCCGGGATCCTCTGAACCGAATGTCAGTAAGCTGACCATTCAGGCAACGAGTGAGGAGCTAATGAAGATGGTAGCTGAGTGGCTGAGAAGTTGAGGCGCTGGCCTTCTGACTCCAACTTGACAGGTTCGATCCTGGCTTAGTCCCGTGATATTTGAAGGTGCTAAAATACGTCATCCTCGTGTCGGTAGATTTACTGGCACGTAAAATAAATCCTGCGAGACAAACTCCCGGCACATCGGCGGCTCCGAAAACCGAAAAAGTAGTTGGTGGGTCGTAAAGCCAGTAACATTATTATATTATTAACTAGCTCTAGTACCCGGCGTTGCCCGGATAGTTTTTTAATGTTTACCTTTAAGATTTGTATTACCAGTTAGTTATGTGTGAAGTGAATTTTTATAGAATTCCTTTTTGACTTTTAGATTGATATTTTACGATATATTAGTGTTATTTATGTGTTTGATTTCAAGTTTTATGTTATTTAATTTTCGAGTAAACTTTGTCCTTATGGAAGCTCGAATTGACTGGTAAGTATTTGATCCTGTTAAAAATTAATAAGTGATAACTACAGTATATGTATTTAGCCGTCGCACTATAGATACGATGTAGAGGATTTCAACTGTCAGTGAGACTGCCCCACTCTCGCCCCCCACTCTTAGGAGATAAGAAATCTGGATTGTCACCATTCATCTCAGTGAGCCTGAAAACTGTGGATTCGACAATATTTTCTATTATTTTTATATCTCACTCCACCCTCACCTCCGCCCCAAAGGTGGCAGAACATGGACTTTAAATTTTTGGAGTGTCATTATTCATATCAGCGACCCCGAAAACTATAGATTCGACACTTTTTTCGATTATTTTTATATTTCATTCCCCCCTCACCTCCCTCTCCAAAGGGGGCTGGCTGAACTTGGACTACAAAAAATTCAGAGTGTTACTGTTCATCTCGGATTTGATAATATTTTAGATTAGTTTTGTACCTTATCCCCCTCGTCCCGCGCCCATAAGGGTGCTAGGGGTTGCATAACCCCCCCCCCCCCACCGCGGTTTGTCTCGTGATACTAAGTCATAAGGGAACCAAATTTGGTTGAAATCGCTCCCGGGTTTAGAAGGAGATGTAATACATACATACAATGACATTTATACATATATCGTCCGTTAGAAACACCACCGCGTATCTGACAATATTCTTCCTATCCATTATGTTCCTAAAGAATGGTCACCCCTCTCAATCACATATTGACATGCAGTCGATCAGAACTATTGTTGTTGAGTTCATTTTCCTATGCGCGCGTGTAAAAGAAAATGAACCTTACTGCACCGTACTGTTGGAATGAATGTTTGCATGACACAACCCCCTTCTAGAGTGTGGTGTATTTAAGGTTCATTTTTCTTTACACAAGCGCATAGGAAAATGAACTACACGTGCGCCGAGACGCTCTCTACATTCGCCGACCATTGCTTATTAGGCGACGATGTGCTCTATGGTAGATCACTTACGATGTAAGCCTGTTTTAGTTATTAGCTAGAATTGGGAGAGACTTTGTATTTGTGATTAAGTTTGGAATCAGGCATTACTCTGCGCTTAATTACAGAAGTTCTTCAGCGTTGCCACCGAATACGTGCAACAGATTCGTCGAGTGTTCGTACGTGTCCGGCAACCAATGAAGCGCCGTGTTCAGGTGTGCATTCAGACGCATGATAGACAGTTTGAGGAGTTCAAGTATTAGAACGCAGTATCCCTGCTGGTACACCAACACTGCGACAGCTACTAGACATAGGATATGCCATGTAAGGCTATTACCATTACTTCACGTAAAAAGTTGCAAAGTCTGTAACACGTAAACGATCCACCGTAGAACATAAGTTCTTAGAGGATTTTTTTGTGTTGTTTTGGGGTGTACTATCCCCCTTCCTCTCCACTCCCCACCACGATTACTTCGAACTTCATATCTTTCCTTTTTAACTTACTTGTTCCATTTGTGATAGAGTGTCAACCTCGGATCCCAAGATTCCGGACTGAAACTTTAGAAGAGGCCGACGAATTTTCCAATAGTGGAGAGGTCACTTTGACCCACTATATCTTTCGATGTCGTTTAGTAAATAATAATAATAATAATAATAATAATAATAATAATAATAATAATAATAATAATAACAATGGCGTGTGGCCTCCTGGGAGGCCTGGTGCAGGTCTTTTGAGTTGATGCCTTTATGTGACCTGCGTGTCTGTGTGGGTGACCCTCTGGATGTGATGAACTCTAATGCTTAAAACGATATAGACACCTAGCTCCCAAGCCATAGGAAATCACCTATTAAGGTAAAAGAACCTAGGGTCTCTTCGACCAAAAGCCAACGCCCCAACCATGTAGTTTGTGTTCTTTTTATTGTTTATTTGTTACAATCTGCTTTAGGTGGCACCGACACAGATAGGTCTTATGGCGATGATGGGATAGGAAAGAGCTAGGAGTGGGAAGGAAGCGGTCTTGGCCTTAAGGTATACTCCCTGGTGTGAAAATAGGAAAGCACGGAAAACCATCCTCGGGGCTCTCGACAGTGTGACTCGAACCCACTATCTCCCGAATGTAAACTGGTAGCTATGTGACCCAAACCACACAGCCACTTGCTCGGTAAACCATTTAGTCATGGAGTCAGAAGAATAAGAATAAGAACAAGAACAAGAATAATTGTAAGGTCTTCGCTACTGTTTGCAGGCATTTGGATTTGAAACCATTTAGTCTGCATACGTTTCAATTTCGACGTTCCATTTACTCTACCACATGGCAGAGAAACAAATCTCTGTTAGGCGATCTATGGCCGAGTTGTAATTAAATTTCTCAGGTAAACACCAATTATATCAGCAGAGATCTTGTACTTGAAACATTGTAAGGCATGGAAAACTAAATGGACTTTCTTCCACCCCTCAAAATCCGACTACTATATCTCGTCTGGGTTTGAACCCGTGATCTTGGAATCCAAAGGCTAACACTGCATAACTGATCCACAGTGTGAACCGGTATATAATAAAATTTATCTTTGGTAAGGTGTTACTCCCCACAGAGCTCCCGTTTCTCTGTCTGGTACAATAGAACCGGAAGTCTAAATTCGCACTCAGGCAACGTGAATGCTTTGTATCAAAATGTCTGCACACGATAGCCGAAGATATTCTACTATTCAATCCATCGGAATCATTTGATCATTTATATGCTTTCACAAGCTTGTGTACGTTTCAATTATAGGTCCACCATCAATCTACCACACTTACTCACTCATGCCCATGTGCAAACCTTAATTCACACAGTGTTCATATACATATACTTGTGTGCTTACAATCTACATTTTGGTTGAGTATATTTGTTGAAATCTTCAGCAAGTACACTCTATGAACATGGCAGAGCACTGATGGAGTCTTTCTCGAAGGCGGAGGTGCGTACAAAAGGAAGACACAGCCGATATTAGGACATGGTGCAGCCGTTTAGCAAATAATTCATATTGTTTTCTTTTATAAATTGAATTAAATTAAAAATAAAATCGTCAATATTTGTACTTGCTCTCACTAAAAATGTTTTTTTTTATCTATTCCATGTACTTTGTAGCCTAAATCTTATATTTTTTTTCCAACAAATTTCTACTATGTTTAAACATCTCGAAATCTGGAATATCCTCCAACTTCGTAGCCTCCCACGTGGACAGTTAATAAAAATTGTATGCTATTAAACACAGAACTACTAAAACATTGGGAATTGTTTATTTCTACAATATATTCACACAAGTAATAGCTTCAACGATGGAGACTGTCGTCTTCAGCGCAGTTTCTATCCCTAAACTGGTATTTTTAAGTCTTTCTGTGGCCATCACATTTTTCTACTAATTGATCTTAACAGAATCCAATATTATACCGAGAATCGACATAATCATTAGTCTGAAGGTTAACAAGTTTGGCATTAACAATTATTTAGTTTTACCTGCTCACTTTATAAATGTACATAAATGGAGTTTATGCCAGTATACCCTCACTGCGATTGTTAGTTTATTTTCGTCGGAATTATTTGAATGTTTCTAAATTGATTCTGAGGTCTACTTTCTGAGTGGCTTGAATTCCCTGTCAGACATCAACAAGAAAGGATATCAGTGTTTTCTGTTAAACATTATGTGTCTTTGAAATCAGTAAAATGTATGTGTTGCCCGTATAACTTGAAGGCTGATACGACAAGCTGACTTTCGATATCGTTAAAGCCGCATAGTGATCACTGATCACATCTTACGTCCTCTTGACAGAGATACTCTTGTACATTTTCTATTGAACCTTCTGAAAATTCAGGATCATATTTACCAGAAGTAAGGAATGTTAAGGCGAACAAAAAGACAGAACATTTGCTTGTGCAACCTTGAATTCAACTGATTGGGCATTTCGAATCATTGAAAGGTACTATAAATATATAGTCTACATTACCTCCATTAAGCCAACGGTACAATGTTCCTCAACATTCGTGATGCGGAAAGAGTCCATGGCAGAATTTTTAGCATTGCGAACATTGGTTCCGAGAGTCTCGGGTTCGATTCACTATGGGTTGAGGATTTTAGCCACGTCTATTCAATTCCTCTGGTTGGGGCACTGGGGGTTTATCTCAGTTAAATTATATTCATATAGGATAACTTACATATACTACATACCAACAACCCCGCAACCACAGAAACACGCAATAGCGAAATAGATCCCTTCAAATACGGACCACCAGGAAGGATATTTGGCCATAAAACAGGACCAAGTCCGCAAGTACAACAGAGTTCACACCTATGACATCATTGAGGTGTGGGAGAAAGTCTCAGAAGAAAACAAAAATATTAGTGATGTTTAGTCCGAGTTTCTAATATACAATATGTCTAGAACCACATGTTTAATGATGCTAAAATTTAACAATTTACCATGCAGTTTAGGGATGAATATTATGAAAAGCATTAAAGAATGGTTTGTTTATCACCAGACTAAAGTAAGGAATTTATTTCAATGACATTCTGTATAAATACATCCATCTTGGCAACTGATAAGGAGGATAATTATTAATACTGAATGTCAATACGTTTTTTTAAATTACAAGCCACCTGCACAAATGTTTTTATACATATTACTTCCTAAGTAGCTGAGGCGATAGATCGCTGGCTTTATGAGCCTAAATTACCGGCTTCGATTTCAGCTCAATCCAACGGTATGTGAACATTCTCAGATATATCTACCTCTTATTGGTCTTATTGAGTAAGGTGTAGTATATCCATATTTATCCCATCATTGGCGAATTTAGATAAGGAGGATTAATAATCATGATGACGACGATAGGTAGTAGATGTAAAGCACCAGTTCTATTTCTACCTGTCTTTTAGTTTTGCCAACAATTACATTGCATATTTTAGCTCAAGGATCGGGAATGAGTCATTTCCATCGGGAAAATAGGATCAGTAAATTCCGGTTCCTTTGCCGAATGGTCGGCGTAATGGCCTTTGGTTCACAAAGGCCCGGGTTTGATTCCCCCATCTGGGTAATTCCTCTCGTGCTGGGGCTGGGTGCTACAAATCACACCACTACAGAATCACATAATAGTAAAAACATTCCTTCCACACGGGGTTTTGGTCAGGAAAGGCATCCTGCCGTAAGACAGGGCTCAGTCCACATAAGTTTATAGTGCTAACCCCACATAGTTTGAAGAAAGGGCAAGAAGGAAAAGAAAAATGAGGATCAGTAACCTGAGGTAAGATGATATCACTCTGATAATAATCGCTAGTATTCAGGAGCTACAGTTCATTGCAGAGAATCCCATACTGACAAACGGGGAATATGTCATCAACAGCAGCAGATGGAAGATGGTGGTGGTGACTGTCGATTGAAAGACCTGAGGGGATTCTTGAATTATCGGACACGACATTTCACGTTAATTGTGATTTAATTAAATCAATTTTTGAATTTATTATTATTATTATTATTATTATTATTATTATTATTATTATTATTATTATTATTATTATTATTTGAAAGATTGTCTTTCTAGATCTGATAAATTACCATTTTCCTTATGGTCACATTAAGTATGCAATTGGTGCATTTTTCTAAATGCAAAACAGTAAGATCTTAGATTAGAAGTGCTAATGTGATGAAATTGAGCATATCAGTTCCTGTAAAACCATGAAACTTGGGGGCATGGCTCCTTTACAGTCGCTTGCTCCTACTGAGTTTCAATGATCGAGGGCTAACGTTTTTACATTTCTTTTGAAAAATTTACTGGTATTATTCAGTGTGGATTTTCAGAACATACAAAGTATATTCCAAGCCGCGTCATGCCAATACTAGCTTTATAAAAATTGGCACCGTGTGTTCACAATAAAACTCACACCTTTCGTACATTTCCAATTTCGTGCAACCAGATTTCAAAACATAATCAAGTATGCGCATCGTAGATAGCGATACTCGCCCATACATGAATGTTAAATGCCTTGAATATTGATGGGACACGGGTCAATTTTGTGTAGGCCTTCTCTGTGTCTAAAACCTGACTGTATTGATCTCTCTCTTTACAGATGTCCTCTGCACGCAAACCTACTCTCTGGTCCCCTGTTAGGTTGGCACACGCTGCATATCCTGTTATTAAAATCATGTTACTCCCAAAGAGAATAATTATTCTTAGAATCAAGTAAAATCAAAGTAAAAGTTCGCCAAGCAATAATAATAATAATAATAATAATAATAATAATAATAATAATAATAATAATGTCCACCTCTGTGGTGTAGTGGTTAGCGTGATTTGCTGCCATCCCGGGGGGGTCGGGTTCGATTCCCGGCTCTGCCACGAAATTTGAAAAGTGGTACGAGGGCTGGAACGGGGTTCACTCAGCCTCGGGAAGTCAACTGAGTAGAGGTGGGTTCGATTCCCACCTCAGGCATCCTGGAAGTGGTTTTCCGTGGTTTCACACTTCTCCTCCAGGCGAATGCCGGGATGGTACCTAACTTAAGGCCACGGCCGCTTCCTTCCCTCTTCCTTGTCTATCCCTTCCCATCTTCTCATCCCCCACCAAGGCCCCTGTTCAGTATAGCAGGTGAGGCCGCCTGGGCGAGGTACTGGTCATTCTTCCCAGTTGTATCCCCGACGCAGAGTCTGAAGCTCCAGGACACTGCCCTTGAGGCGGTAGAGGTGGGATACCTCGCTGAGACCGAGGGAAAAACCAACCCTGGAGTGTAAGGAGATTAAGAAATAATAATAACAATATTAATAACAATAATAATGAAATAGCGCCAAAACAGGGCTCCAAATTTCTTATGAAAATACAAAGTATATGGAAAAGACTAGATTAGGTTTCAACAATCAACCGTTAATCACCCAATATGGAAATATCGCTCAAGTAGATAAATTTAAGTATCTAGGTGAAAATATTGAACCAGCAAGGAATGAACTGCAAACGTTCAAACAGCATATTAAATTATTTGGAAGAGATACAATACAAAAACGATATCAAAAAGGGAAAATTTACGGTGTTATAACAATCACTTTATGTATCTATTATAATTAGTGGCAAATATCGAATAAAAGTAATAGAAAAACAAGAAAGGAAAATCCTCAGAAAAATATTAGGAACAAAATTGGAAAAATGGAATTTGGATGAAAAGGAAATTACGTGAAATCGATTAAGTTGCAGAAAAATCACAGATAGGGTAGAGTGGTACAATTTCGATGTAAGTATAATTCCGATCAAAATTAGAAATCTCGCGTATTTCATTCCTTACTGTTAGTACCACTTACGTGTGACCGGCTGTGGGAAGAGTGAAGCGGCTTCTTTGTAAATGTGAAAAATAATACACAGTTAAAAAAAATAGGGGAACATGTTTGGTAACTTCTGGTTTGTGAACGTTAATTTGGTAGATATGGTTCCAATGATCGTACCTTGAAACCTTAGCTACTCAGGGTATGTCATATTGAAGTTATACTCCATCTGTAGGCGTTGCCATGCATTAAAATGTCAGGTGACCACTCAAAACAAAGTGAATAGCGGTGCGTTCGTGTGTCGTTGTGAGGTATACAGACTACTGAGGTCATATGAGTACATTGTAAGTAAAGCAGCACATCTCATGAGACATCTTAACGAGGTTCAAGTTGCAAGGGCCTTCACTTTGATCCAGGAAGGATGGACTTTTCGTTGTGTTACTCTAAATCTCAATGTCTCTCCGTCAGTTATTCACTGCTTGTGGAATTGCTACAGTGGAACAGGCCAGTTCATAAGGAGGCTTGGACAAGGTCGCGGACGCATGACAACTCCACACGGTGACCGATAGCTGACCACCTGTGCGTTGCGGCGTCGTTCAGCAACTGTCAGAGAACTGCAACAAGACCTCAGGAGGGTCACAGGACTCACGGTGTCTGACCAGACAGTAAGGAACAGGTTATGAGAATTGTCCTTATGACCCAGACGTCCTGTTCGAATGCCCCGTTTAACGCACCAACATCGCGCACCTCGCCTTCTGTTTGCCCGTACCCACGTCAACAGGCAACTTCGTCAATGGAGACCTGTGTTGTTCACAGACAAGCCCAGATTTCCCCTGCCACAGCGTGATGGACGTCAACGTGCATGGAGACGCCGTTGTGAGCAGTACATGTCAAATGTTGTCCAGGAAGGCGACCGATTCGGACAAGGTTCTGTGATGGTGTGAGATGGCATCAGTATTGATGACTGTACGGATCTTATCGTCGTCCTTGGTAATCTTACCACCGCGGAGTACGTCGAGCGGATACTGCTACAGCATGTGTTGGTTGCTGCATACGGTGTTGGCCCTGAATTCGTACTCATGCACGACAATGCCAGGGTTCATGTAGTGCGCATCACCAGAGTTGTCTTGCGAGAACTGGACATTCAAGGGATGGAATGGCCAGCAATGAGTGCCGACCTTAATCCCATGGAGCATGTGCGGGATAGGCTTGACAGAAGTGTTCGTGGGCGTCCTGTTCCACCACAGACTTTCCAAGAGCTCGAACCGGCTCTCATTGTAGAATGGGACCTGATACCGCAACGTGACCTCTGTCGACTTATACGGAGCATGCCACGTAGCTGCCAAGCAGCGATAAATGCTCGTGGAGGACATAAACCATACTGAAGCTCTCCAACTGTAATAAAAGTCCACCCTGGAGGACTGTTATCGCTTTGTTTTCGCCCCTATTTGGACATTTCCGTTTGTGTTCTGAAAATGAATGCGAATCCATGGATGTTATTTTTTTGTATACTTCAACGGTAAAAGATAAAGGATTAGTTGGTAATATACCTGGGTGTGAGGCATTGTTTTGTGGAACATGGCATATGTTCAAAAACATGTTCCCCTAATTTTTTTCAACTGTGTACATCTATTTCAATTAGTTTGCATGAAACTGCCGATTTTACATTGCAAGGTAAGTGATGCTTCATTGCATTTCATGTTGTTATAAATTTTAAGCTGTCTTAGCTAAGTTCTGGGTCTTTTTTCTTGAAGTGTAAAGTGCTTTTTATAATAAAGACATATCTCTACGAACCTCAAGACGGGAGTATGATACTGCAAGCACTATCTATTGTATTTTTCTGTAACTATTTGACGGATCCATTGTTGAAGTACATGCGGTACATTTTCGATCAGATGGAATGGTACAATTTCGATCATAGATATATGCATTTTCCTCACTGCAGATGCCGCACAGGAGGTCAGAGAAGAAAGTTTATATGAAATGGTCAATTATGCAGTTGGTTATCGAAGAAACAAACCCTTGCCTAAAATTCCTGACTCTCCTTCCAACAGTCAACCCAAAATGGATCTTCATCCTGTCGCCGAATGTAGTGAATGACTGCAATTCAAAACTAAAACATCAGATAATTCAACCATTATGGAAACTTCTTCAACGTCAAGTACTGTACCACCCGACGAATCTATCGAAAATATCTTACTATCACCTGAAAAGTAATGCATGCCAAATTTGTGAAAAGTAATGTCTTCATCCAATTTAATATCAGGTCATCAATCTCACATGGTTGAGTTCAAAAAATCTGCGTATCCATATGTGGCTGGGAGGCGTGACCAGTCTTAAGGAGAATAATGGATAGGAAGAGCGTTGTGGGATACAACGTTTTACCGGTGAAGCGACGATATCAAACACAACAAATCTTGAAGATGATATATCTCAAAAAGAGCATTCGAAAGACAATCAGTATGGATTTTGTCGTCTGGATTATAACTGTGAGAATTACCTGATAATAGGACCATGGTTTCAATGCGAGGACTGCAATGCGTGGTATCATGAAGTATGTGTTGGAAGAAAAAAAGAAGAGATTTTTTAGTATGGAAAATGTGTGTGATCCAAATTGTACCTTGTGTGATCAGAATTATACCACCAACGGTGCAATTGCGATCAAAGACAGGCTCTTGTGTTTTGTACAATTGTTACAATGAGCGGTTTATTTAAATACTATTATTTCAAATGTGTGTCATTGTTTAAGCTGGCTACTTCATTGTCAGTGTAAAATAATGTTGAGAATACCGCAAATGAAGTATGAGTGCATGATTAATTAAATTTTCATCGAAAATATACCACCTTACCCTACCATCAGTAAACGGCGATTAAAATGTTATGGTCACTTACATGGAATGGATAATAACAGCATCACATAGAAAATTTTCACTTAGCCGTATCAATGAAAAATCACAATAAATGACTAAAAGAAATTAGTGAATACCTAATTGAAATTGGCATTAATGAAGAAATCATTCCAGATAGAATAAAATTCAGACCCTTAATTCACAAACACAAATTTTTTGTAAAGCTCATCCGACTAAATACAAATGGACTGAACAACGTAATGAAATTTCAACGAAGCAGCTTAGCGATCAGAACCCATACCAAGTAAAGAAATGTCTAACGTGCCAGTATCGAAGAATTAGGAGTTGGAATTATTTATTATATTATCGACCATTGCTTTTCCAGAAGTAGATTTTTTTGCACACTGAATGTTAAATAACTTGAGTAAATTTACTTTCTTTGTCCTATGTTTCACACCAAGATTAACATCCCCACAAATATTTATTATACGTTATATATTTCTTTTGACACGGCATCAAGTGTCATTGAAGTCTTCTCTAATATTTCTAGAAAAAATGTGTCTCTAAGAGATGACCCGTATACTGAAATCACTATCTAGCTTTGAGGCGGTATCAGTACTCCTTATTACCGAACCGGGCGAGTTGGCCGTGCGGTTATGAACGCGCAGCTGTGAGCTCGCATCCGGGAGACAGTGGGTTCGAACCCCACTGTCGGCAGCCCTGAAGATGGTTTTCCGTGGTTTCCCATATTCACACCAGGCAAATGCTGGCGCTGTACCTTACTTAAGGCAGGCTGCTTCCTTCCCAATTCCTAGGCCTTTCCTGTCCCATCGTCGCCATAAGACCTATCTGTGTCCGTGCGACGTAAAGCAACTAGCAATTTTTTCCCCGGAAAATCAATAGGAGGTTACTTGATCTGTATAGGAAGGGTTTATTTGTGTTTTATCGGGTTAAATGGTAGTCTATAAAGATAGGTAAAACTTTGATCTAGTCTTGTATAAGTACTGACTCTGGGTAATTTATATTCCCGAGAACCAGATTCTTCTTTTCCTGCCGCTTTTTCCCACACCTGTGGGGTCGCGGGTGCGAACTGCATCGCACATGTGGATTTGGCCCTGTTTTATGGCCGATGCCCTTCCTGACGCAACCCTTTATGGAGGGATGTAAGCACTATTGCGTGTTTCTGTGGTGGTTGGTAGTGTAGTGTGTTGTCTGAATATGATGAGGAGAGTGTTGGGACGGACATATACACCCAGTCCCCGAGCCAGAAGAATTAATCAGAAGCGATTAAAATCCCCGACCCGGCCGGGAATCGAACCCGTGACCCCCTGAACCGAAGGCCAGTACGCTGACCATTCAGCCAACGAGTCGGACCCCGAGAACCAGATTAATGAATATTATTTTTAAAGAAATTAAACAACGGAAGGAATTTTTAAAATCAAATAAAAACCAACATAGTCTAGTGATCGAAGTCCGTCAAGGCAGTGTCTGTCCGAAGGGTAGGTGCTGTTGTACCTCGCTCTGCATCTCTCCTATCTTGTCCTTACCTAAGTTCAACGACCTAGTTGAAAAAGTTTCCCTTTCAAACGATTCAAAGGGCTGTAAACCGATACTGTTCACTATTACCTCACATTCTTCTTATTTTGAAAGGGACAGTACTTCCCTTTCCCAACAGGCAATGTGACGTTGGAGGTGGTCTCGAGAGGATGAACCGTACCTGGTCAGACCATATTCCGAGCATCACGCAAGAAAGTCTGTCAACCTGCCACCCACCTCCGATCAGGCCACTAATTTATGGCATCATACCCTTTAGGCTATGCTTCTTCCTCCTCTTTTTCCGGCCAGTCCTTATCCCTTGCCCTCGCTAAGAAAAACAACCCTTCTATTACCACACCTAACAACACTGTGTAATACTCCCCCACAACACACAACCTTGTTTTCTTCTCCAACTTCGCGGTAAGACGTTCTTTCTTTTTATATCATTCTCTTCATCCCTTCATTGTATTTCTGTCTTTCTTTGTTGAGCGTGGAACATTTAGTTTTCGCCTTCCAGTTTCACGTAACTACGTGTCAAACACACCACGACAGCTGTAGACTTCAAGTTCTGTTTCCTGTTTGGGAACTGGTTTGTTTGCTGGAAAGCATAGCCCATTGATCGATACGCTATTCTTGATTAAACCGGCCATCTTAGCAAACAAGATAAATATACCTCGGCATAAGCATACAATATTACGAGCGAACATTGTTGTCACACTAAATTACATGACACGTTCTTGACGAGACCGTCCATATAGTAACTTGTTTCAGTGATTGCATCTTATTTGCATTGATACCAACGGTTTATTTTTAAAATCTACGAAATTTTAGCATATATTTTCACTTTGTTTTACTTTTTAAGGAAAATTCTCGCACCAGACTCATTTGGCTTTCTCTTCTCAAAATTGCGGGTTCGGTTCTGGCCGAGGTTAGTAGCATTAGGAGGTTGTTGTATGCAACAACTCCATGTCATTTGGCTTCAGTGGCATAAAGGAATCCTTTGCGTCACATTTCTGATAGTATAGAGTTAACCGTTAAAACTGACTTTAAACAAACAGACTTTTATTATCAAATAATCTTGTTTAGTTGTTTTAACTTCTCTTTTATTAACATTTCTGTAGGATTGACTTTAGCCTAGTTTTAGAGAGAGAGAGAGAGTGAAAGGACGCATTTTAAGCCACAAATAACACTGTAAACGGACTATTATTATGACCCAGGAACCACTTGATAGCTTACAGTATGTATAACATGTATGACTGTAGGTGATATTGTTTTATCAACAGTACGGAATATTACTGAAAATTTCCGGGCTTAAGTCAGGAATGAGTGCCCCGACAGGTGATATGAGGTTATATCCTATCATTTCCTGAAGTGAGTGAGAAAGAACCTGGTGAAGAACCGCAGTGGGTCGAACAAGTCAACATCGACTCTTCCCTGTCCTATAGTGGAGCATACCCGAAGGTATTTTACAATGAAGGTGGGTAAAATGATTTATATGATTTATTCTCAATGACTAAGGATTTGTCTCTCTCAGGAAATACAATTTTAATCACTGTTTCATGATATTCGGAGTGAATTAGGAGAAAACTGCGCACATTGGGCAGCCTAAATTCGGTATCAGTACGACAAACAAAGTTTTGGCTATCTGAATTCAAGATATGTAACCTCTCTTTGATCAATTCAGGATAAGTAAAAAATTTCGATCATTATAAGTTTATAATCAGTATCTACTGTTCGTTCCATTTTATTTTTGAATAAGTTTATAATTCATGCCGGTCTAGAAAGCCAAAATAACGACCCAGATGTTTCGTCGTGTCGAGCACACGATATCGCGTAATCTGCAGATTGGCTGATGCACCATGCGGTTTGGTTTGTAATTCACAGTTATTCTTAACTGAGGAATAATCGCAACCGTTCCGTTATTATTAATTTACAGTCGATACTGAACCCGATTTTAAATGGTCCAATACGTACTCTTTGATAAATCCTATTTCATTGTAAATAACTCCTCTGAGCACATAATGTAATTGTCTATCAGATTTCAGAATCAACAGTAATGATTAAAAAATGGAGAATTCATCCCAGTTACAACTGCACTAATTTAATATTTAAGCGTAAGATATAACCTGCCTACAATACTGTAGCATGGGCGGTGAAAGGTCTCTTATTCAGAGCACTAGGAGCAATCTTAGAGTAGGGCCTACGTGTTAACCATTACGAAAGAACTTCGCATCAGAGAAAATCAAGTAGAGCAAGCATTCAATTACTTTTATAATAATAATAATAATAATAATAATAATAATAATAATAATAATAATAATAATAATAATAATAATAATAATAATAACAATAATCGAATTACGTTCCACTAACTACTTTTACGAATTTAGGAGACGCCGAGGTGCCGGAATTTTGTCCCGCAAGAGTTCTTTTACGTGCCAGTAAATCTGTCGACACGAGGCTGACGTATTTGAGCACCTTCAAATACCACCGGACTGAGCTGGGATCGAACCTGCCAAGTTGGGGTCAGAAGACCAGCGCCTCAACCGTCTGAGCCATTCAGCCTAGCTGAATTACTTTTAAAAGATCGATTAATATTTCACGTAAATATTTGTTTGGACATATAGCTTTCAGTTCAAACTCTCGTACAATTGATTTTTTTGTCTGGGCCTTTGAGACTAACCGCAATCCCGGTCAAATTTTGTGTCAGAAATATTTATAATTTTTGAAAATCTATATTCATAACCAACGTCCAGTTCTTGAAAAGGCTCATTTAGTATCTAGCTATATATAGCATATTGGCGAATCTAAATTCATCATCAGCATTAATCCTTTGACAAGCTGTGTAATAGCATTTATGCTTACATCTTACTGTGTGTAATGTAATATAATTTGCTCATATCATGTTGATTCCTGCAGTAGATAGTATTATCATTTAGGTTTTACTTAGGAATCAAATCTCGAATCATGAAACGAAGTAGTATTCTATGAGAATTTATCTGGATTTAGCATAAACATTACTAGAGGAAGAAACACGCTAAGTTTATTTTATTCATTCTGAAACCAATAGGTGTTTGCCAGTCGACGCAGAATAGCTCACAAGTTCCTAGAAAATTGGCCGAATTGAACTGTTCGTTTCGTAAAAGAAACATCATTGAACTTAACAATATGAACATCGTTTATTTATTTATTTATTTATTTATTTATTTATTTATTTATTTATTTATTCATGCCGCCGGAAGGAAATTGAATATTATGTTTTCCATACAAACGTCCTGAATTTAAACAACTAAACCTTACTCTGGAAGTCCGTATAGCTATCCATATTTCAATGAATGTTTCCTCAGATAGACGAAAGATGTTTTACATCTGAGGTGAATGAGCTTAAGTCCAAAATTAGAAAGAGAAATATAACACTTTTCAAACGTTTAAAAAATATTCAAAATGTATCTGAATCCTAGAGTGGCTTTGGTCGTAAATTCGCAAATCTCAAGGACTCGTGATGGGTTTTAGTGTTCGGTCTGCTGAACGAAAACCGCACTCACAGTCCATGTATACATAACGATACGTGGTTTGATCTGCACAAAACTTTCATCCCTGACTCTTATAAACAAACATGACGAGCCCGTTGTAAAAACATGGCTGGAGCTGACAGTGTCATATCGACGAGCATGGTAAACGATCCATGAGGAGAGGAATGGTGCATGATGAAGACATCAACAAAGATGGTGTGGCGTTATCTGCGTCACATGGAGAAGATGGAGGACAAATAATCAGGGTAGAAGGTGAGTGACGCTATCTTAAATACGGAGCTACAGGGGATGTGCGTACCAAGTTAAGATGTAAGAACATCCGAAATAATCGTTACGTGAATGATCTACTTATATTCAAATTAGAATTTTATACATTAAAGCTTGCGTAATATAGTTTCATCTTGATTCATTAGGAATATTTATTATGATGTGCAGCTGCTTTAGGTGGGTAATTAAATTAATTATAACACATGCTGAACTGAAAATGAATACGAAATAATAAAATATAGAAATAATAACTAAGCAATACTGTATTATCTACAAGTATCCGTAAGGAAATAACAACTAGCACATCGTCGTTGCCCGGACAAAACCTCCTATGTGTTAATATTTTTGAAGATATCGACGGCTTACTTCTAAAACCACGTATCTCATTATGCTCTTCATATCCATTATTTTCCTTATGACTGGTCACGCCTCCCAGCCACATATTGATACGCAGCCCATCAGAACAATTATCGTTGAGTTCATTTTCTTATGCCAGCGTGTAAAGGAGAATGAACCTTATGCATTATACTGTAGGAGTGCGTAAATACGTCATGGAAACTACATCCCTACAACACGGTATGGTAAGGTCCATTTTCCTTTACAGAGCAACATAGGAAAATGGACACAACGAAAATTGTTCTGATGGACTGCATATCCACATGTGGCTGGGAGGCGTGATAAGCCTTAAGGTATATAATGGGTAGGAAGAGCGTTGGAACATACGAGGTTTTAGAAGTAAGCAATCGATATACTGACCCGCAGCACATGCACTATGAAGAGCGAGAATGCCTTGGCTTAAGCACACAATATTGCACCTTACATGACAGAACCTTACCGACCAAAGTTCTAAGCTAATTTTTTTCACATAGGAGGTTTTGTACCGTCAGCGCGGCATATTACATTCAAATATTTGTGTAAATTATAGAATTTAAAAAAAAATAGAGCTTTGAAAATAAAAATAAATGAACGTTTAAAAACCTTTTTTCTGAAGTACTAAAACACATCATGAAATTTTTGTCGCATTGAATGTTATTAGGAAAATTAATGGCAAATATTTTATTCTTCATATAATTTTTACAAGTTGGTTTACGTCGCAAAGACATAGATATGTCTTATGGCGACGATGGGACAGGAAAGGGCTAGGAGTGGGAAGAAAATGGACGTGGGCTTCATTAAGGTACGGCCCCAGCATTTGCGTGGTGTGAAAATGGGGAAAAAAACCAGAAAAACCTTCTTCGGGGTTCCAGCAGTGGGGTTCGAACCCACTATGTCCCGAATACTATTTTTCATGTTGAGAGATCCCTTAGGAAGTAGACATACGTAATAAAAACAAAGTTCTTCTTAATATTTTCATTCCTTAGCAACTGAGGAACGTGTAAGTATTTTTCACGTATGCCATTATTTCTCCACCACTTAAAGACTGCCTATACTTTGCTATACAAACATTATACTGTTACTTCTGAATCCACTAACAGTAAATGGTGTATAAAATCATTAGGATATATTGCTTAAATGAGAAAAGAAACACAGTGGAGTTTGGTGACATCAGTATGCCGATCCTAGAGTACAATTTCTTTAAAATCACAACAATGAGATTGAAGGGTCTAGGCAGAAGAAATATTCAAAAATGGTTAAATATAGTAGAAGGCACGAGTGAAAATAGAGTAATTTTAACTTATTTGAAGGAAATATAGGGACTGTGATTTTGCAATAAACGACGCACTGATTTCGACTGATTTGGTTACTTATGAACAGGTCGTTCCCACAACAAATGTTCTGACAATATTGATCTCTCTTTGCTGAACGGTATTTTACATTTTCGATATTAGGCCTACTGGTATTTTGATATTCTTTCATGACATTTTAATTGCAATTCTGAGAAGCTGATTCACAAATTGACAACCTTTTTTTACAGGAATTAAAACTATCAATATGTGAAGTATCATCTTAATAATATTCGAAGAATATTTTGATTTGTATGATATCGAAGCATCACAGAGAATGTTATGAAATACGCCTGTAGAATTGATAACACTGCTACCTGTCCATTCAGCATATAATTGGCAATAATAATACTTTCTGAAACACTCAGTTAGTTCTGATTACCTGAACAATTCCCTTGCACGAAAATAAGCATGAGAATGTATATGAGGAAAACATGAGTGCGGTACGAATATCACATTACAATCTATCTCGAAGTTATTTTTGAATGTGATCTTGCACATCTGTGTTGAAAGTTGTTTATTTTAATTTGGACATTAGAACATAAATAAAGGATTTATATACACGGAGAATTATTATTTTATATGCATATTCATGAGTCCTGGGAATGTTGCTCTTAATCTATTTTAAAATAACATTCACTATTTGAGTACCATAGCCTATTAGTTATCCATAAAACTGACAATTTTATAGTAGTTACAGAATATGTATCACTATGGTATGATTTTATTGTTGTTTATAATAGGGGACGTGAAACTGATAAAGCCGGGCTAAATAGCACAGACGGTAGTGCACTGGCCTTCTCTATCTGACGTGTCAGGTTCGATGCTGGCTCAGTCCGATGGTACTTGAAGGTGCTCAAATACGCCAGCCTCGAGCCAGTAGATTTATCGACACGTAAAAAACTCCAGTATGACAAATCTTCGGCACCTCAGAGCCTCCGAAAACCGTAAAGGTAGTTAGTTGGATGAAAAATTCAATAACATTATTATTGTCTTGTTTATAATTGGCATCTGAGTATCGGAGACGAGTGTAGTTTATATTTGTATTCCATATTGTCTGTTTAATATAATTTCACTTGAAAAAATTATCAATTGTGATAAGGTAATAATTAGAGCACTTTAAGAACGTTTCTGCAGGAAATTTGTAGTGTTCTAGGACATAATATGCTATTTCTTTTCTAGAGGTGATAGCAACGAACGACCCAGTCTTAGAGAGAGCTTTCTTCTTTACGTTGGCACGTTATGAGTTAATTATTAAGTTATATACTAGTATAAGACATTCTGAATATTTTCATTGATGGCAATTAAACAAATTGTATGCTTTTACGGGAAGAAACATAATTTGTAATTATATTCATCATAAATTTTTGTAAATAAAATTAACTTTTTTGGCATTAAAAATATCGTCATTAAAGATACAAAAGCTCGTATGTAAAAATGTTCTTCCTAGCCAATATTTCCCGTAAGACTTGTCACGCCTCCCAGCCACATGTGGATATGTTGTCCACCAGAACAATGTATGTACGTTGTGTTAATTTACCTATGCATGTGTATAAAGGAAAATGAACATTACCGTATCGTGCTCTAGGAATGTATGTTTGCGTGACGTAATTAATCACTCCTACAGTATGATTTATTTAAAGTTCATTTTCCTTTATACATTTGCATAGGAAACGGAACACAACATTGTTCTTATGGACTACAGTACATATCCATATGCGATTAGGAGGCGTAACAAGCCATAACGATAATAATGGATAGGAAGTGCATTGTTGCGTACGAGGTTTTGTTTCTGATGACGATGATGATGATGATGATGCTTCTTGTTTAAAGGGGCCTAACATCTAAGGTCATCGGCCCTAACGGTACGATTTTCGTGCTATTTGCTTTGCGTCGCACCGACACAGATAGGTCTTATGGCAACGATGGGAGAGGAAATGCCTAGGAATGGGAAAGAAGCGGCCGTGGCCTTAATTAAGATACAGACCCAGCATTTGCCTGGAGTGAAAATGGGAAAACACGGAAAACCATCTTCAGGGCTGCCGACAGTGGGGTTCGAATCAACTATCTCCCGGATGCAAGCACAGAGCTGTGCGCCCCTGACGGCACGGCAAACTCGCCCGGTATATGGTACAAGATGGACGACGTGATATGATATTTAAAATTTTAAAATGTATCCACTTACTAGAATTTAAAACAAATGAACAGTTATTGTGAATTTCAAAGAATCAGTGGATCTAATTCGCAATGCCGCATTTTCGGTCAAATGATAGATGATAGATTATTGTTGAATAAGGCATTGCCCTGAAATGCAATAATATATCATGCAAATACATATACAGATTAAAATATTCAAACACAAACTAAAACAGAGTCAAATTAATAAATTAATTAATTAAACATAGTGAAACATAATACAAAAGGTCGGAGGTAAATAGGCCTAATTCATTGCATTAAAATCATCACATTTATAACTTATCAATGAATTCCGTAAATATTAATACAAGTTGAAGACCGATGTTACAGTATCGGATGAATACGTTGGATACAGTAGGGCCTATTGAAATCCAGTTAAATATTGTGCAACTTCCTCTCGGTAACCAAAAGCAAGCGAGGCATCGTGCTGTTGCGGTGGAATATGTACTACAGTAGTTCTGACTTACTTTGTTCAATATATTAACTTAATTTCCTTAACTGGTTAGAATAAGTTTCAGACTTATTATTTAACTGAGTAGGAGAAGACCACATATAGAATGAGTACCTTCTTTGTAGAAATACTACGCAAACCACCTCAGTACCACGTCATTACTCAACAGAATAACATTGTATGGAATACAAACTTTCATGAGTGGTATTGATAATAAGTCATCGGAAATAAATCTTTTATTGCAATATTTTAACATTATTTTTTCTCGGAGTAAGTAATTTGGCAGATATTCTCCAACAGCCACAATTCTTGTATAGTATTCTGAAACATAGTATGGTTTCAAACAAGATCACGAGATTTTCTCTCAACCAACCCAGAAAGTTTATCCTCAAAATCAATACGTTCCACCGTGATATTTTTCCGATTCCTAACACTCTATAATGTTTATATAATGTCGAGGCCAGGGGCGAATACACACACCATGTGAGTTTTATATCTGTGAGCTGCAGTATGGACGTGCCGGTGACGTGGGCTTTATTGTCAGCCTGTCTGCCCACCCACCCAGCTTCCAGATGATATCACTGAGCGTTACCATGGAAACAAGTCTGGCCACGCCTCCACAATGATGTTCAATCCGTGCCGTGGTACGAGACTTAAATATTCTGTCACATCGCTATTCTGCTAACAAGTTTTAGCCTGGGACAGTTCTGGGTAACGAACTCTCTGGCATGGTCAGAGATTATATCGCGAAGTGCAAAGCTACTCTCACAAAAGCAGCAATTAACACTCTCCGTGTGGACAACGAAATTAACTGCATTTATAAATCAAACTGATTAGCGAACCAGTAGGGGCATGTGGAACAGTAAAACAGACACCCTAATGATGGAGCTATTTCACTAAATATATGCGCAGTATATTCCAGATCTAATATTGAACTTCACAACAATATTTCCTCTGGGTATCAGACTTAAATTTGTGCGCTCGTATAATGAACCAATCGAATATTCTGAAACCAATAGGAAAGTTAAATCTATGACTAAACCAATGTCTTTTCTCTTTCGTAGAATCAAAGTTACATTAAGTAAAAATGATGGTGTAGTTCTCTCTGACTCCAAAGATACAAAACAAGTGAAAGAATTCTCTTTAATTAGTTGTGGAATGCTCTTACTTAATCGATAACTACATCAATATTTCACACTTAATTGCTACCATCATTGTGCGAGGTTTCAGTTTATTGCTAAGATATTTCATTATATTTAATTCCATAATGTCAAGGATTTGCGAAAAGATATTTGATTGTATATGATATTGTGTTTAGCGATTCTATTTTGTCATTGTGACGGTCGAAGTGTAAAAAATCTACATTCCGGAAAATATATCTTTCAGCCTACAGAGAATAACATTTGCAAACTAGTCTTTCTCTGATCAAACAGGTTTTTTTCCTTTTTTCAGAGATTCCCAGTTCAGGTAGTAAACGAGAGAATGATTAATATTATGCAAAATATCAAAGTGTCTTAGACATACCTTATATCCATCCATCTATAATTCACGCTCTGCCTTCCTCATTATTATCACATCCACCCAGACGCGTAGGTCGCCCATGGGAGTCAACTAAATAGACAGCGGGCGAGTTGGCCGTGCGTACCTGCCTCAAATAACATTAACATTTATGGTTTTTCTTTTTTTTTTTTTTTTTTGCTATTTGCCTTATGTCGCACCGACACAGACAGACCTTATAGCGACGATGGGACAGGAAAGGCCTAGGAATGGGAAGGAAGTGGCCGTGGCCTTAATTAAGGTACAATCCAAGCATTTTTCTAGTGTGAAAATGGGAAACCACGGAAAACCATCTTCAGGGTTGCCGACGGTGGGATTCGAACCCTCTATCTCCCGGATGCGAGCTCAAAGCTCCGCGCCCCTAACCGCACGGCTAACTCGCCCGATAAAGAGATTTTATTAGAGCAAAATCCATATCTTTCATGGCAAGAAGCGAACAACAAAACAAGAAAATGTCATTGCATGGACGTGCGACGAATCAAAATTTTTCATAATTAAATTCATTCCTTTAATTTAAATTAATCAAAATCACCACAGTACGATATGAAATACGGAACAGCCACTAAAGGGATCAGTTCATGGTGCATCTCACTCGTAACATTACTTTTCGTGCTGCTGCTTAAATATCTATTACATACATTTTCCCAGTAATTGATGTTATTAGACTTTTTCAGTAATTGATGTTTTATAAATGTTTTTAATTCCGACTGAATACAAATAAAACAGAAAACTACATGCTGCTAAATTTCACCAGATTATTTCATTTCTATTCAAAGAACCACAATATATCAGTAATGTTAATCGTGTCTGTTAATTTAGCAACCCACTGTACATTAACGAGGAACAATATATGAGAAATGAAATAAGTGTAAAATGACTCAAGAGAAATTGTATAAATTTTGCTGGCTTCCGAAACCAAGTGTAGTGACAATTCATTGCTTACAATTAGAATATGCTTAATTTCAAATAAAAAACAATTTATTCTTGCATTGCAATGAAATAAGAAGCGAGGGAAATCAAATATAAAATAACTACTGCATATTTACACATAAACATTTCGTCATTATACTACAAGATTTGTAATCTGGTTATGCATGTTCATTCATTTTCTATTTTTTCTTTAATTTCAAATATTTTCCGTATAAAATGGGTGATGGCGCATTCGGTTAACGGAAAGTCAATTTATTTATGCCATTTTCAGTGGAGCAAGGTTATTGGAGTGGAAATACAATTGTACTTACCCAAAACCGCGCCGCGAGAGGCAATGCACAGTGGTCATTCACGTTACCTGAAACAATAAATCACCATCTTAATACATGAGTGTATTTCTAGTCATCGAAGGACAAAGATATATGAGGATAAAACAGGTAGGTTCTACTGTATGTCTTCAGAACAGGTTGCCATATCTAACAAATGTGAACCTAAAATTGCCTTTGCCGGGCTGAGTGGCTCAGATGGTTGAGACTCCAACTTGGCAGGTTCTATCCTGTCTCAGTCCGGTGGTATTTGAAGGTGCACAAATACGTCAGCCACGTCCCGGTAAATTTACTGGCACGTAAAAAGAACTCCCGAGGGACAAAATTCCGGTCTCCAAAACCCGTCAACAAGTAGTTAGTGGGGCGTAAAAACAGTAACATTATTTATTATTAAATTTGTCTTCAAAGGATACTTCCTCTAAAAGTGCTGGTTATTCCTGGACGAAGAATCTGAAAATGTAACAGTTCTCAATATTCAAAACTGAATTTCCAGCTCCCCAGATGGAAGCGTTTATCATTTTCAGTAAGAAGCTGTGATAGAGACTAATATAAGAGCTTAGTGTTAAATTGGCCGTCTTTAGTTATGGTAAAAATCCATTAAGTCACCATTCCGAAGGCTGTTTAGATCCTCGAATAGCACCATCGAAAGTTATGCAGTTATGATATATAAAAACCGCAAAAGGCTATAGTAGCGCTATAGTAATACACGCTAGTTAGCGAGATTGTTTTCCATTGATTTCCGCACTGATCCAGAACATGGTGCTATTTAGCCTCGTGTTTTTATATTCCATCAATAAAATTTATTTTAAAATCCGTAAGATGTTCGAGCTATAGATAAGAAATACATTCATAATATGCTGGAAGAGTTTCATACAGGTAGGCCTACCTGTTAAAATAATTCCATTATCTATCACTAGCCAACCGTAGAAAAATGACTTGCCAAATATCTACGTTCAAGACACTTAACAAATTAATATAGTAATACCTAACTTCTTAAAAATTTTAACTTTAACATAAAAAATATAAATGTGTGCATGTATTTTATATTACTCTCTCTAAATATGTATTCCATAACATTTTACCAGTAATTGGAAAGTGTGGTAAATTAGAAAAGGAAGTGACTTTTGTAAAATATTTATCCTATTTAAGGAAATACTTTTTGAATAAATTGGATCTGTAATAAAGAGGATTGAAATTTATAATGCATTGAGTCATGATTGTGATTATTCAGTAGTACAGTAACAACAAATAAAAATTTGAGTTGGATTAAAGTACATACACTATGCTATTGTATTTCTTAATTAATAATTGTATTTACTTACAGCACCTTATTGTAATACTATGTTCGTTCATTACGTTTGGAATATTTACATTAAAATGCAATGGCTGTAGTTTACAATAATTTATAATAATAATTGGGGATTTATCTCTGTGATAACTAAGTAAACATATAAATAAATAATTAAATAAGAAAAAATAAATGAAATATCGCTGGCTTACTTCTAAAACCTCGTATGTCCGAATGCTCTTCCTATCCACTATATTCCTTAAGACTGGTCGCGCCTCCTAGCCACATATGGATATGCAGTCCATCAGTACAATTTTCGTTGTGTTAATTTTCCTATGTTGATCTGTAAAGGAAAATGAACCTTAAATACCATCCACTGTAGGAGCGCGTAAATTCGCTTGCTAACAATCCCTACAATAAGGTAAGGTAAGGTCTATTTTCCCTTACACGCCAGCATAGGAAAGTGAACACAACGAATATTATTCTGATGGACTGCATATAAATATGTGGCTGGGAGGCGTGACCAGTCTTAAGGAATATAACGGGTAGAAAGAGCACTGGGACATGTGAGGTTTTAGAAGTAAGCCATCGATATATAACCGCCAAGAACACCGAACTCTGTTAATAATTGATAATATTCAAATCTGCATCTAATTCTTAAACCTACATGGAAGGCCACTAATTCAAAGTGGCCTACTAGTAAAATCTTTCTCAACGTCTGCTTTAGATGGATTTCTAGGAAACTGATAGGAAGAGCATTGATACATTCTCAGTTTTGGCACAGTAGCGACTATATGAAATAGAGAATGTTCAGTCTATACACAATGCCAATATTTCAGACTCCACTAAGGAATATTACACTTGAGATAATATACCTGCAGTGTAAATATAAATATAAATATAAATATAAATATCAGTATTCACAAGTTTACAGCTTTTCTGCATTTTGGTAGCCGAGAGCGTACTGTATATACGGTATAAAGTATATCAGTACCTCTTTCTCTTAACTAAAAGGGAAATGAGAGCGACAGTTTGGTGATTGATGGTAATATATAAGAATAAAGTCGTAATAAGTAAAGAAGGAAAATT
The DNA here is from genome assembly GCF_040414725.1 of Anabrus simplex. Taxonomy (NCBI): domain Eukaryota; kingdom Metazoa; phylum Arthropoda; class Insecta; order Orthoptera; family Tettigoniidae; genus Anabrus; species Anabrus simplex. The sequence continues at coordinate 207,906,977 of NC_090265.1, forward strand.
AATGTAGGCGTATGTTATTCTATAGTGTGTACCAAAAGTTTGCAAAGAAGCAAGAAAAATCAAAGAAAAATTTGTAGACCTACATGGAAGAATAAAAATGTAAAATTGAAGATAATAATCAATTTTTAAATCTTGTTAAGTTAATAATAATGAATAACTTAAAGTCAAGGAAATATCTCAGAAGTCTAATACTACACAAGAAAAAATTATGGGATGCCTTTGCTGGCGGGATGTAGTGTTTAAAGTGCACTGTGTCTTTTGGTATGGGCTAGAATAAATTTGTTACTTTCATTGCCCTGTCTCAGTCTCATCCTTGGCTTTGACAATATGAAAGTGACCGAGGTATAAGCGATTCTAGTAACACCGTTCCTTATGCAGCTAGGCTATCTGTGACAGCTGTTGGTGGAGCTGTAGAGGATCAAACCAGCTTTTGGGCTGAATACCCAACATACATACATACATACATACATACATACATACATACATACATACATACATACATACGTACATACATACATACATACATACATACATACATACATACATACAGTACATACATACATACATACATACATACATACATACATATACAGCACGCACTTATTCACTCCATTCTCACCAACAATACTTTGGGACATACGACGTCGTTGTTTGATCCATTAAAGCAAAGATAATAATAATAACAATAATATATAATATTTCGTATGAGAAAACTCAGTACATGGAAGGAGCTTCACGATACTTAGATGGACATCCTATGATAACTAAATTATTCAAGTTAACCAATTTAAATACTTGGGAGAAATTATCCAGCCCTCTGGTTTAAACCGCGAAGCAAACAAAGAAAGAATTTACAAATTACAGAAAGCATACAGGATCACTTTGAACAGGTATAATAAAGAATCAATATCTCGGAATGCAAAACTTAGACACTATAATACAGCGATCAAACCTTAAGCGTTATATGCCTCAGAAACCTTAATCATTGGTGGCGGATCTTTAACCAAAGACATTGAGAAACAAGAAAGGAAAATGTTTCGAAACATTTTTGGCCCAGTTTGTATAGATGGAATATGGAGAAAAAAATCATCCCAGGAGATATATTGTCATTCTGAAAAAAATCCTCACACTTTTCGGAAAACACGATTGAAATTTTATGGATACATTATCAGAATGAACACTAACAGGCTAACTAAAAGAATTCTCAACCTTGCCCCTTCATTAAAAACCAAGAACAGCTGGCTTCGTGAAATTGAAACAGATCTCCAGGAAATCAACGTCTCAGAAGACATCGTACAGGACAGATGTAAATTCAGAACCAAAATCGACAATCACCACTTTGAAGACAATCCCAACACCAGAGCTACTATAACTTGGACAGAACGAAGGAAGAAGCTCAGCAAGAGGATGAAGAGATTTTGGTAGGAAAAGAAGGCCAACACATCAGCTAAGCAAGTTCAACCATGCTCTTGAGTAGGGCATAAAGATGTATAAAAATATTATTATTATTAATAATAATAATGATAATAATAATAATAATAATAATAATAATAATAATAATAATAATAATAACATTCACTCTCATCATCATCACATTTAATATTTAATACCTATTTAAAATGCCAGTTTCACAGCATGTTCATTACATTTCTGTCCACTTCCTCTCACCGTTGTAAATTTAATAGACTGAGTCACATATGATGAATTTCCAATACAATAATTTCGATGAAAGAATATTCTAAAGGAATGTGAAGGCCCCTTTTTAAAATCGCTGATTTCAAGAGAAAGTTTTTGATGGAGCCTGCCCGAGTGAGATTGTGTTCACTTGTGTAGTAATTGCTGGCTTGCTTGCATGCAAAACATTACTTTGTTTGCTGCTCCGTGATGGTTATCATACTTAGCCAGAAATGGGTGGTGGTTTAATCTACACTGTGGTGTTGTACTATATTATGTGGGTCAAGCCCGTTGTGGCTGTGCTCGACCTAGGCGGGGCGAGATTAGCTGATGCTGTGTGGTCTGGTAATCTGGTCCATCAGCACTGCGGTACTGCTTCTGCAGGTCCCACAGGCAGTCCAATCTATCCGTTATCACAGTACGGAATAGAATGAGCAATCTTCATCTCCCCCCCCCCCCTCCCAACATTCACAACTCGCGCCGGATACTCTCCAAGATTAATAATTCCCTGCCAACTTTCAAAAGGACATGCAGAGTACGAATTCATTTTTGTTAATCAACAGAGTGAGGTATGGAGAGTAATTTGATTACAGCTGGTGACGAATTTAAAAACCATATTCATGAACTCTCACCAGTATTCTCCTATCTGATTTTTCGCCATGTAAAATGTTATCAGAGCTTCTCAGGAAACCTAGAATTGCAGTAACATAGAAATCCTCTTAATCTACTCTAATAAATGGAAGGCGAAGTGTAGCAATATATAAAGATAGTTATAAAAATAGACAGGAACTTTGAGATACTATCTGTTATGCCAGAGGACTTTATAACTTATTTCCAAGATACCTTAAAAAAATCGAAAATTTCCTTAACACATCAAATGAGTATGAGGTGGGTGGTGGTGGTGATTATTGTTTTAAGAGGAAGTACAACTAGGCAACCATCCTCTATATAACACTAATCAGCGGGGAAAAAATGGAAGGGATCCGACACTTCGAAAAATGAAGATATCGGCCAGAGGAAGACAAGGGCCACGAAGGGCGTGAAAAGGAAAGACTCCCTAGCCCTCGCAAACCTAATAGCGTCGGGGTCGGAAAAGAACAAGAGTTGACCAAGGGAGGTCGGATAGGGTAGATGAAAGTGAGGAGCCTGGCACAAGTAAGTGGAAGCCATGCCAGGACTCAGCTGAGGGCCCCGTGGTCGCCAACCCACGCTCCAAAGTTCTGAGCCCCTGGGGCCTCTTTTAGTTGCCTCTTACGACAGGCAGGGGATATCGTGGGTGTTATTCTACCGCCCCCACCCACAGGGGGTATATGAGGTGGGAGTAGGGTGTCGAAATCGGAGATCAGGCGCTAAACAAGATGTTTAATAACATTTAAGCTCTTTAGGCGTTTCGCCCCAGTGTAACAGTAGGCACATCAGTTGGATTGCCACACCTCTAGTGCCCCGTTGAGACACCACTGCAAGCCTCTTATATAGAAAAATGCAGTGACGGTGCACTAGGGTGTCTGTCCTTGTCCTTTACATAAAAATAGGGTTCCTAGAAGGAAACTATAATTTAATTTCGTCGATTGAAAATTCCCAAAACATTTAAGCTCTTGAGGCTGTTTCAATCGTGAAATCACCAGCGTTTCGCTCCAGTCTAGCAGCGGTCTCATCAGTTGGATAAAGGCCAACGGTAGGCATTTGTACATGTGGGGACACATGCTTCACCGTCACTGCATTGCCCTACATAAGAGGCTTGCAGTGGTGTCTCAATGGCGTACTAGCCGCCAGCGTCTTGGAGAGGTGTAGCAACCAACTGATGAGCCCACTGCTACACTGGGGCGAAACGCTGGTAATTTCACGATTGAAAAAGCCTAAAGAGCTTAAATGTCTTTGGAATTTAAAATCGATTAAATTAGATTATAGTTTCCTTCTAGGAACTCTATTTTTGATGAGATGTTTAATGTTACGGTGTATTTTAAGTAAAGGAGGATAGGTTACCTAGGAGAATAATGGACTCTGCTATGGAGGGTAAGAGAAGTAGAGGTAGACCAAGACGACGATGGTTAGACTCGGTTTCTAACGATTTAAAGATAAGAGGTATAGAACTAAATGAGGCCACAACACTAGTTGCAAATCGAGGATTGTGGTGACGTTTAGTAAATTCACAGAGGCTTGCAGACTGAACGCTGAAAGGCATAACAGTCTATAATGATAATGTATGTATGTATGTGTTTTAATGATTTTCACAAATGCCAGATATATTGCAAATGTTTCCTAATTACATTAGTTCACCTATAGTCCATTAAATTTACCGGCTTATCTTTGTTGTGGCGACACAGCGGTCTCGGGGTAGGTAGTCTTCCTCCTACCGGGAGGGCCTGAGTTCGATTCCCGACCAGCTGTGAAGGCTGGTACGTGAACTGTGGAGCCTACGTGAGAAACATTTACTGAAGAACTCTCTGATGGTGAGATAGTGGCCTCGGTCTAGAAAGCCGAGCATAACGGCCGAGAGAATTCGTCGCTCTGATCACTTCTACCCTCATGATCTCTGCCCTTCGGGCTGATGAGGTTGTTATGACATGCGGTTGGTTTGTTTATGAGTTTGTTGTGTTTAAATTCCCTAAATGCAACTGTGAAGATCCCACCCCTGTGTCATTCTGAACATTTCAAAGCTCATTCTAAACCTAGTAGGCCAATCCGGTTAACGGTTACCATCCATGAACATAGAGGGTTATCACAACAGAACTGCCATCTGTTTGTGACTTCCTTATATTTTTATTCTCGTTGACCTTTCTAATATTATATTAAATCAAACAGAATCATCAATGAACTATTGATGCTACAGTGTAAGGCTGTATGTTCTGTACCTATACTGCTAATAATAAGAGTTGGTGTCTGACATTTCTTAGAGGGAGGTCCGTTTACTGCCTGCCGAGGCGGGATAAAGGGAGTGGCTGTGTGGTTGCCATGGAGACGAGGGTGGGGCGACTGCGGTTGCCATGGAGATAACACTTCAGGGCAGCTCGTCTTGCTGGGAGTTGCCAAACCTGTCACTGTCACTGATAAGAACCTGATTGTTTGTATAAGAGTGATCGCAAATGGGACGACACCGCCTGGCCAGGTAGTCTACAACAGATCACAGCGGCCAGAATGAAGGAGGGAACAAGTGAGCCGGAAGCGAGGGGTAAGAGTATGTAGAAAGGAATGCTGGAATGTGGCAACATCGTGAAATGGCACGTGCAGTGATCCTCCCTTCAACCTTACCTGTCAGACACCAACTCTTATTATTAGCAGTATAGATATTTTAATCCTATAAATAGGCTAAAAAATTGATAGCCTACAGACACGTGGATGAGAGACACTGGAGGCTAGAAATAAATGTGCCATAAACAGTTCAAAAACCAATAAACCATCTTGGGCAGAGTTGACTATAAAAGCCCCATTATATAAGCAGCAGTTATTATTCATATGAAGCCGCAGGAAACAGATTTTGGTATATCGTCGCAGCTCCTAGAAAAACCGCTATGTGATTACATTTCAGCTTAGAACTTTGACCGGAAAGATTCAGTATTGCATGAACTACACGAATTTTCTCTCTGTGACACATGGGTTGCGGGTCAATATTTCTCCCCTCAACATCGTCACATAGCGGTATTTCGAGACGCAACGACGATATAACTATTTGTAAATCGGGGAAGTAGAATGTATTACCTGCAGCAGTCTTAGGTCTGCATCCGTTTTCCTAGAACATAAGACGCTTCAAGAAATGGGTCCCCTGTCGTGTAAATGTTGTAGTGGGGTAGGGGAGAGGTGCTTGTTTATCTCAGTGGATTAATTGCTGGCTTCCCAACCGGAAGTTTGAGGATCGTATCCCCGTCTATCATAGGTTGAGATTGTCGTGTCAAAAATCACGTAGCTTCAGGAAGGGCATCTAGTCCTAAAACGCCCTAGGTAGGCCAGCCATCCCAGGAATACCTGGTGTTAATCTGAAGAAAGTATTGTGTAAATATTTCGTAACATTTTATGTGACTGTGTTGTGTTTATAATGTTAAGACAAGCTGGGAGTTCTTGGATGAGAAGAAGTAACAAATTCCCAGTCAAACTGAAAAATTATCAGATGCCCTTAAGAAAAGAGCAATTTATTTTCATGGCCACTTGGTACGAATGAACCCAGAAATACTGACAAAATTGACCATTTTGACAATAATCCCCAAAGAAATGTTCATCAATGTGAAAAAACGAATTGGGAGAAATGATACGAAAACCTACATTCTTAATAGATTTAAACTTCCCTGTTGGATTAGAAAATTTGGGGTTTTTTAGGAAAAGACGCTGTGTGGACGGATGAAAGAAGAAAAGAGCACAGTAAAATATGAAGTACTAGAGTGACCGAAATCCAATAAAGGAGTCAAGAACTTGAGGATGTTATTTAACGTGGTCTGTAGACGGCCGAAATCGAAGAAAAAAGAAAGAAAGAAAGAAAGAAAGAAAGAAAGAAAGAAAGAAAGGAAGGAAGAAGGAAGGATGGAAGAAAGGAAGGAAGGAAGGAAGGAAGGAAGGAAGGAAGGGAAAAGAATTTAAGTTATTAGTAATGCATGGCGCCGCTCAGTTTACTGAAAATCGTACCGTAAATTTACTAGAAATACGTAAGTTGTCTGCTAATTTCTAAGTGCCTGCGTTGTAATTTTTGTGCTATATATCTTAATATATTGAGTTATAGGCCAACCTTGCGAATTTAGAGTCACTTCCTGAGTGAATGCAATGCAAGTTATGTTACATTGCATGCAAGATAAGATTTCAAGTTAGTGTCCATACATTTTGAATGATTTCCTTTACGACTGATTCTGATTATTGTGTTACAAATACATAATATTTAATTGACACGTATGTCATGTTTCTTGATTAAATGTGCTTAGTTTTCTATTGCTATTCTTTCGTTATGATGAAATTTCCTGTTTTGATATACCGGTAATTGATTGTAATGTTTGCTTTTCATGTTGTACATTTTTTGTTTTGTAATTTACAGTATCATTTAACACAATTTTACAAAAATAAGTTTCACACGCAAACCTCTCGCATTAAAATTACGAAGAGCAGGTAGTAAAAAATTGGTGTTCTATTATTTTTTTAATTTTTGTTTCAAAAAACTAGAATTTAAATATCCTGGCTGGTGTGATGGTGTAGCAGCAGAATACTGGGAGAATGGCCGGATTATCTGGCCTCAGGAACACAGGCAGGGCAGTAATGCAAGCACGTGACCTCGTTCACATTACAGAGCGCGCAATTTGTGTTCGGATAATCTGCAAGCCACACCGCACAATGCAATTAAACTTGCTTCTCGTTTACTGTCCTTCTATAATGACACTGTTTTGTGTAACTGTGTTTGTCCACGTTAATCCATCCTAATAGAACAATCATTTACATTCCGCACATCAAACAGAGCAAATTCCGCAGCGCTGCAAATAATGTACTATTTTCTATCGGGTATAATTCGTCCTATCCCATCGCTTGTGAACGAATGCATCCGTATGTAGTACTAACTCCCTAGGCAACAAAAACGTTCTCGATTAGAGAAAACGAATGAATGAAAATTCATTTCAATATCAAAACATTAATGTAAATTACAGCTCTTGAGTGGAACCATTAGAGCCGAATTTGGTTTTAAAATATTCTGAAGTTTTATTGAAAACGTAGTCCTACCACTAGACAATTATAGAAAATTAAAAAAAAAGGTCAGATATAGTGCTTAGTTTTGGGGATACAGGATGTTTTCAAATACGAGGCTAGAACTTAAGAAGAGCAATTCAGGATGTAACAATAAGGTACTGACAAAAGTTCAGGTCACATTCATTACACATTAAAGAAGAAAATATCGTCGCTGCTTTGTCAAAACGGCGAATGTGACAAAGCTCTTCCTATCCATTATTTCTCTTAAGTCAGGTCACGCCTCCCAGCCACATACCGATGGCTTTCTTTTAAAAGCTCGTATGACCCAATGCTTTTCCTATCCATTATATACCTTAAGAATGGTCACACCTCCCAGCCACATATCGTCCCTTAAGGAACAACACCGCGTACCTGACAAAGCTCTTCCTATCCACTATATTCCTTAGGACCGGTCACGCCTCCGAGCCACATATCGATGGCTAACTTGTAAAACCTCGTATGTCCCAATGCTCTTCCTATCCATTATATTCTTTAAGACTGGTCCCGCCTCCCAGCCATATGTAGATATGCAGCCCATCAGAATAATTTTCGTTGTGTTCATTTTCCTATAAATATGTGTAAAGGAAAATGAACCTTAAATACATTATACTGTAGGAGTGCGTAAATTCGCTTGCAAAGAACATCCCTACAATTCGGTATGGTAAGGTCTACACATTAGTACAGGAAAATGAACACAACGAAAATTACTCTGATGGAATGCATATAAATATGTGACGGGGAGGCGTGACCAGTCTTAAGGAATATAATGGCTAGGAAGAACATTGGGACTGACGAGGTTTTAGAAGTAAGCCATCGATATCGTCCCTATAAGGAACAACTTCGCGTACCTGACAATGCTCTTCCTATGCACTATATTCCTTAAGACTGGTCCCGCCTCCCAGCCACATACGGGTATACAGTCCGTCACAACAATTTTCGTCGAGTTCATTTTCCTATACGCGTGTGTAAAGGAAAATGAACCTTACTGTACCAAAATGTAGGAATGTATGTTTGCATGACATAACCCCCTCCTAGAGTACGATGCTATTAAGGCTCATATCTGCTTACACAAACGCATAGGAAAGTGAACTCAAGGAAAATTGTTCTGATGGACTGCTTACCAATATGTGGCCCGGCGGCCTGACCAGACTTAAGGAAAATATCGGAGAGGAACAACATTGTCAGATATGCGGTATTGATTCTTAAAAAACAAAACCAAACCCCATGGCACTACAGCCCTCGAAGAGCCTTGGCCTACCAAGTGACTATTGCTCAGCCCGAAGGCCTGCAGACCACGAGGTGTCATGTGGTCAGCATGACGAATCCTCTCGGCCGTTATTCTTGGCTTTCTAGACAGGGGCCACTATCTCACCGTCAGACAGCTCCAAAATTCTAATCATGTAGGCTGCTCGGACCTCAAAACAGCTCTCAGATTCACGTAAAAATCCCTGTCCTGGCTCGGAATCGAACCCGGATTCTCCGGGTAAGAGACAGGCACGCCACCCTCACACCACGGGGCCGGCATTGTTTCTTAAGGGATGATATTTAGCCTATGTGCAGTCAGTCAGAATTATTTTCGTTTAGTTCATTTTCCTATGCTATTTTATAAAGAAAAATGATTCTTATCTTCACTATACTGTAGGAGCTCTTAAATTCGCCATGCAAGAAACATCGGCCTAACTATAATACGATATTGTAAGGTCCATTTTCCTTTACACTATAGCTTAGGGAAAACGAACACAACGAATATTATTCTGATGGACTGCATATAAGTCCGCCTCTGTGGTGTAGTAGTGTGAGTTTCTGCAATCCCCGGAGGCCCGGGTTGGATTCCCGGCTCGGCCGCCAAATTTAAAAACTGGTACGATAGCTGGAACGGGGTCCACTCAGCATCGGGAGGTTGAGTAGAGGTGGGTTCGATTCGCACCTCCGCCATCCTGGAAGTGGTTTTCCGTGATTTCCCACTTCTCCTCCAGGCAAATGCCGAGGTGGTACCTAACTTAAGGCCACGGCCGCATCCTTCCCTCTTCCTTGTCTATCCCTTCCAATATTCCAATCACCCAGCAAGGCCCCTGTTCAGCATGGTATGTGAGGCCGCCTGGGCGAGGTACTGATCATCCTCCCCAATTTCATCCCCCGACCCAGAGTCTGAGACTCCAGGACATTGCCCTTGAGGCGGTAGAGGTGAGATCCCTCGCTGAGTCCGAGGGAAAAACCGAACCTGGATGGTCAATAGATAAAAAAAGAAGAAGAACACTGCATATAAATATGTGGCTGGGAGGCGTGACCAGTCTTAAGGAATATAATGGGTAGAAAGGGCTTTGGGACCTATGAGGTCTTAAAAGAAAGCTATCGATATGGATAAGTTATGCAGTACATCAGAACATTCTCGTTGAGTTCATTTTCATATGCGTGCGTGTAAAGGAAAATTAACCTTAAATGCATTATACTGTAGGAGTGCGTAAATATGTCATCTTAACATACATTCCTATGGGACGGTATGGTATGATTCATATCGACGGTGCACGAGCAAAACCTCGTATACCACAATGCTCTTCCTATCCAAAATTTTCCTTAAGGCTGAGTACACCTCCCAGCAACACATGGATATGCAGTCCTTCAGAACAAAGTTTCTTGCATTCATTTCCCTGTGCCAATGTGTAAAGGAGAATGCACCTTACCAAACTGAGGAATGTGTATTTTCATGAAGTATTTGGGTTCACCTACATTATAATGCACTTAAGGTTAATTTTCCTTTACACATTCGCACAGGAAAATGAACGCAACGATGGATTGCATATCCACATGTGGCTATTGGGCGTGACAAGTCTTAAGGAAAGTAATGGATAGGAAGAGCATTGTGGGATACGGGGGGTTTGCTCACCCAACGTCGATATTCCGTTACACGTGCGTATGGGGAAATGAACACAACCAAAATAGTTCTGATGAACTGCATATTGATATATGGCTGGGAGGCGACACAAATCTTAAAGAAAATAATGGAATGGGACAGCATTGTCACATTCGTGGTTTTGCCACAGCGGTGACGATATGTCATATGGATATGAGCCTGGAAATGCTTTACTTCCACGTTGGAAGTCACTTTCTGCAATTCTACCTAGTACATATAGGCTATTATGGGAAACCCAGCAACAAAACGTAGTAGCATTCCACACAACATGAAATGTTCAAAATACCCTCCGTTAGCATCGAATCCCGGATGAGCTCATGTGTAGGCTACCTGGACTGTTGCGTACACCTGTACCAATGCAAACGGAGAGCATTTTGAACATTAAATGAACGTTTATGAGGTATGCTGGTACGTTCAGTTCGTGTGTGTTTCCCATGATTAATGTACAATGTAGAGTTGAAGTAAATGAGTTATAAAACCAAACCAAACCCCATGGCACTACAGCCCTTGAAGGGCCTTGGCCTGCCAAGTGACCGCTGCTCATCCCGAAGGCCTGCAGATTACGAGGTGTCGTGTGGTCAGCACGACGAATCCTCTCGGCCGTTATTCTTGGCTTTCTAGACCGGGGGTAAATGAGTTATAACATGGAAAAAAAAGGTTTAGGACCCATATCCATATACGATATTTTATTCTTCTAAAAAGACTGGTGTATGGCTTTTAGTGCCGGGAGTGTCCGAGGACAAGTTCTACTCGCCAGATGCAGGTCTTTCGATTTGACTCCCTTAGGCGACCTGCGCGTCGTGATGAGGATGAAATGATGATAAGAAGACACGTACACCCAGCCCTCGTGCCAGCAAAATTAACCAATAATGGTTGAAATTCCCGACTCTGCCGGGAATCGATCTCGGGACCCCTGTGACCAGCACGCTAACCATTTAGCCATATAGACGGACGTTCTTCTTCTACGTGTGAGGAATGTTTACTGAGAGTCTGGCCGAACCTTATTGCTACAAACTGTATACAATATGTACCATTTGGAATTGAAGTAATGCCGGCTCCATAGGTTAGCGTGCTGGGCTTTGGTCACAGGGGTACCGGGATCGATTCCCATCCATTTCGAGGGTTTAAACCTTCATTGGTTAATTCCAATGGCTCCGGGGCTGGGTGTATGATGCCGTCTTCATCATTAAATTCCGCCATAGGTAGGGACCAATTCTTACGGAGCTGGCTTTCTGACCCCAACTTGGCAGGTTCGATCCTGGCTCAGTCCGGTGATATTTGAAGGTGCTCAAATATGTCAGCCTCGTGTCGGTAAATTTACTGGCACGTAAAAGAACTCCTGCGGGACAAAATTCCGGCACCTCGGCGTCTCCGAAAACCGTAAGAGTAGTTAGTGGGACGTTAAGCAAATAGCATTATTATTATTAATTCTTACGGACACCAAATCACTTATACGGCGTCAACTACGGCATCAGGCCCCCTCGGAGGCCATAGGCTATTATTACTATTATTATTATTATTATTATTATTATTATTATTATTATGATTATTATTATTATTATTATTATCAGATTGACGATGGGAGTCAGAGCCAACATAAGTTGACTTTTGTAAACGGTTTTGACCAAGTAAAACCTTCCTAAACTCACTTTACGTGTCACAACATTGCCCAAAGTTTCCATTAATGCATATTTTGGAACCATGTCCTTAATGCATGCCCTTGTGCTTTGATGTTACCATTATTTTGTTTTGATTTCTGAATATTCCTCTTCTGCTGCCTTATCTGATGTGAATGCTTGCTACCGTATGCTAATCTACCTATTGTCGTGTGGGTGTAAATGAGCTGCAAGATCGACACCCGATTTCTTCACATTGTCGAGCCAGGATGTTCGCCTATCAGCCAGGTCCCCTTGCTCCCTTTAATTGTCCTTGAGTATTATTTGCATTGGATGGGACTTTTGGGTATTCCTCATCATGTGACCCTTATATTCCGTAGGTCTATTCCTCATTTTAATAGTTTATATGCGATCAGAGCGACATCTCATACTTTGGTGTACTTCTTCATTTTTCACATGGTCCATACACGAGATTTATAACATTCACTGGTATATCTACTTCTCTAAAATTTGGATACATTTCTTAAGTTTTGCTTTACGTCGCACTGACACGGATAGGTTTTATGCCGACGATGGGAGAGGAAATGCCTAGGAGTAGAAAGGAAGCGGCTGTGGCCTCAATTAAGGTACAGACCCAGCATTTGTCTGATGTGAAAATAGGAAACCACGAAAAAACACATTCATGGCTGTCGACAGCGCGGTTCGAACCCAATATCTCCCGAATGCAAGCTCACAGGTACGGGGCCCTAACCGCGCGGCCAACTCACTCGGTGGTGGATAAATTATGGATACCATACTTATTACTGATAAACACATTTCTAACCAAGATCAGCATTAAAATATATTTCCAAATATTATTTAGTAATAAGTTAGTAATAAATACCGTAGTGGTCATCGGTTTACAGGACCCCGGGATAGTTTCTCGTTAGGGTCAGGGATTTTCTTTTTTTTTTTCTTTCTTTTTTTTTTTGATATTGCTGTTAAGTAGCTACTTGACACCAAACCCGAGTGTCTCGGATTCGAAACCTAGCTGCTTCGATTGGGATTTTCGCTAGACCTCATGCTCAGCCGCAGGACGGACTTGCCGTCTGACACTCATTACCCTCTCCACTAGACTTAAATTTAGCCAGAGTGCTCTGCCTACTCCATATACAAACGGTACTTAAATCAGGAAGGTGATACAGGAGAATGGCATTGATGGTTTTGCTAGCTGAAGTAAGAAGTATCGCATATCGTGGTCAACAGCCTCGTGCTTTTAAAATGTGAGAACATAGTCCAATAATCCTTACGATTGTGTCTGTACTGATGAGTGTATTTGTAAGTACTCCGTGCTATGGCTGGGAAAGTATCTACAGTAATATCGCTATGAAGTTCGTTAATAGACGTATTAGTGGAAGAAGTGGGAGAGATTACAGATTCTCACCATATTTTTTATTGATTTATTCTTGACTTACAATTGTAGGGAAGTTAGAGGTCACGACTCTCTCTTACACTTAACCACTTTCAATAATAACATTTAAAAATTTAAACATAAAAATAAAAGAAAACATAGTAATTCTGCAAACAACTAAATACTGTTGATTGATACGACACAAATGCTTAATACTGTACATATAATGTTATCTAAATACCTGTACCTAACAGTCAAGTGAAATGAATTTATAACGTCGCTCGACCGGTAAAAGGTTGTATTCCACAAAGCTCTTCCTATCAATTATTTTCCTTAAGACTGGTCACGCCTCCCAGCCACGTATGGATATGCAGTCCATCAGAACAAATTTTGTTGTGTTCATTTTCCTATGCCCATGTGTAAAGGAAAATTAACCTTACAGTACCGTACTGTAGGAACGTACGTTTGCATTACGTATTTACGCACTCCTAGTGTACAATACATGTAAGGTTCATTTTCGTTTAATCGTTGACATAGGAAAACGAACACAACGGACATTGTTCTGATGGACTGCGTATCCATATGTGGCTGGGAGGCGTGACCAGTCTTAAAAAGATTAATGGATAGTAAGAGTATTGTGGGATACAACGTTTTACCGGTGAAGCGACGATAATAAAGTTATAGAAGGAAAAAGGAGTAGTGTTATATTCAGACTGCCCGAAAACAAACTCCTGGATGACTCATAAATCACCTCTGTCCTCCTCCGAATACATAAATGCAGTGAAGATGACATGCAACCTCACCGCAGTCAGGTTGGTACCCGGTAGGTTATTCAACACAACTCGTTGCCGCCAAAATGGCTGCAACGAGACAGAAACCCTTGGACATGTGTTGGGATTCTGCCGGAGCACTGAACTAATGCGCAACCACCGGCACCACCGTTGTAAGATCGTCGATTGTTCAAAGCTTGAGACAGCGTGAATGGGAGGTGCACGAGGAGGTTCACTGCGTCTCTACCGATGACTCTAATCGGAGGGCGGACATCGTAGCCATCAACAGAGAAGACATTAAAGCGATGGTCCTAGATCCCACCATTCGCTCTGAAAAGGACCTGGATCAGGCTCGGGATGTGGACCTAGAAAAGCAAGCTATTTATGTTCCATGCTTGCCTTACCTTTCATCTAAGTATAAAATGCTTATCGATCGGTGGATTGTCAGAGGCCTGCTATTCGGAGCAAGAGGCGCCCTCCCTGGTCAGACGTCGAACTTCCTACAAAACTTGAAAGTTCCATTCTACGAGTTAGAAAAAATAGTAATACAGATACTGAGGGACTCTCTGCAAATCATTCACTTCCATCTGAACCTGAGAACATGATTGACATTTTTCCCCCACGAACCCCGGGAAAATAGAAGATAACAGCTTCAACGATTATATTTTCATTTCTTGATATTTTTAAACTCCATTGAAATGAAACTGTATTCTGGATCCAAATGGACGAGGACGGATGATTTACTTCTTTAATAAATCTCTCTCTCTCTCTCTCTCTCTTTCTAGCAGGAAATATAAACTACAGTTGTGTGTTTTACATTTTAACTACCAACCAGCATGAAGTATAAGCAGCTAAGATCGGGCAACAAATGAATACGGCAACATGAGTCTTAATACTAGTAATAAGAATGAAATGAATAATAATAATGACTGAAGTGCATAACAGATAAAAGAAAACCCACTCAGACCTTATACACACACTGACTCTCACAACTCAGTTGTATGTTCCTAAGAAAAACTTTCAGCAGGCAGATTTGAATTTAAGAAAGGAAGTCAAGTGCTGAATATCCATTGGGAGTGGCCATATTGGTTCTCCAAAGATGTTATGGAAAGTAAACTGCTCAGAGTATATTTTTCTTCCTATTTTCGTTCTTATTCCAGAAAGTATCTGTCGCGATGATTGAAGGTAGGATTTGAACTCAGTTTACTACAAACATGCTTTGTCTGAAGTTCTTATACAACAAGTCGGGCCGAGAATCGAACCTGTGTCAGGAGTACACCCAAAGAGCAGTATTTTGAAAATTAGGGGTCGATGCAGGGCTAACAAAGTATGTGGTTGCCTCAAATTATTTTATTCTTATGTTATTGCTTTCCTCGCTAGTGAAGAGAAGGATATAATCAAGGTTTATCAAATCAAATATGTGATCTCGCATTTGTGACCGACGGCAGTCTATTATGTTAGAAAGTAGTGAGCAGGCTGACGAATTTTTCCTTACAGTATATTCTTCTGTTTTCAGACCAATTTTGCTGAATGAGTATGGTATCTAGGTGGACTCAGGTTATCGTAATAAGTCTTTCTTTTTCCTACCGCTTTTCCCACACCTGTGGGATCGCGGGTGCGAACAGCGCAGCACATGTGGATTTGACCCTGTGTTACGGCCGGATGCCCTTCCTGACGCCAACCCTATATGGAGGGATGTAATCACTATTGCGAGTTTCTGCAGTGGTTGGTAGTGTAGCCTGTTGTGTGAATATGATGATGAGAGTGTTGGGACGGACACAAACACCCAGTACCGAGCCAGAAGAATTAATCAGAAGCGATTAAAATCCCCGACCCGGCCGGGAATCGAACCAGGGACCCTCTGAAACTAAGGCCAGCACGCTGACCATTCAGCCAACGAGTCGGACATTATCGTAATAATTATAAGTTAGAAATAACACACATCACGAAAAGAGTTACTGGTACAAACGGGTGGGGAGTATGGCAGAAAGAACACAAACAAACCGGATGTAAAGAGTAAGTTAGGACAAAACTCTCTGGATGAACTGGCTTCGGTGGTTGGGTCATGTGAAGTAAATGAAGGAGGATAGGTTACTTAGGAAAATAACGGACTTTACAGTAGAGTGGATTACAAAGACAACGTTGGTTAGACTCACTAATTAATTATTTCAACATAGAAGTAAGATTAGTCCAGGCTACAGTGCCAATACAAGATTATAGAGGTGCTTTGTTCGTTGAGAGAGGCTTGCAGGCTGAACATTAGAAGACCTAATAGGCTATTTTATAATAAATCTGTATGTATATTTATTTGATTTCCAAAATAAATCCCATTCATGTTGGTCCTGATGGCATTACTTTCCGTTATGTCATTAGTAGAAATTTCTATCTGCTGTCCTGTGTCTTGGATTTATTATACTACACTATACTTAAGGTTTAATAACCATAGTTCAGTCTTTTTACGACCCTGATGTTGGCTGTGAACCAATAAATTTTAAAACAAACTCATCCATCTCCGCAAGAACACTCCTCGCGTCCACGGAGTAGCTGTTAAGATGAACAATCTATCACTGTTTATGGCATTTCCATTGACTGTATGCATAGCTTGTACATTCTCTCTCTCTCTCTCTCTCTCTCTCTCTCTCTCTCCACTTGATTTATTGACATTCTTGTGTGTGCATCTTCCATGATGTTCTTCCACGGCAGAGAGTGAATGCAAACGGAAAGAAAGTTTTACGTACGCACGAATAGTGAAACACATAGGAGAGATTTTTATAAACCATCTGTTAAGGTAAAACGCATTTTATTTTGCTTCTGAATAACAAAACATTTGCCATCTGTCTCTCAATGGGTGCGATCACCTCTTAGCAAAGTGATTATTGCCTTGCGTTACACTATTTCTACTTTTAGGTAGCCAGCAGAAATATTTTACGCCCTAAGTTTTAGGTTGTGGTACTGGACAGTGCGTCCGCTGCCGGTTCGAATCCAGTCACAGGAATTAATTCTTGCATTACAAATTTATATCGTAAAAATACTTTGTTGTAAGGAACTAACGTTGCATGTCCTCAATAATAATGTGACATTAAAAAAATGAATTTCAACATGCTTTAAATATTATTATTTTTGCTGTTGTTTGGGTCATCAGTGCACTGCACTCATCCTTGTCACCTCATCCTGTGGCTACTATTCCATTTCTATATAATTAATGGATCTCACACATGTTTATCGTTTTCATGCCTAGGTCTGCTTCTATCATTCTTCCCCTACCCCTGTCTCAAAAACCAACGGAATAAGTCTTAGTTGCCACAGGATGTGTTCTATCGATCTATACCTTCTTCTGGTTAAATTTTGCCAAATCTTTCTCTAAGTAATGTGAATCCATAACTCTTCGTTTGTGATTCGATCGACCCATCTCATTTTCAGCATTCGTCTGCAACATTTTAAAAGTTGCTATTTTTCTTCCTGTGTTACTTATGGAGCATTTTTCTTTTCGCTACAATGCTACACCCCGCAAAATGGTCTTCAAAAGCTTTTTTCATTGTGCATATCTGTTTCAAGTAAGTTGCCTAAAATAATTTTCTTAATGTAGATCGTTGTTGATTGAGCTGGTCCGTATATTTTATCTTACTTATTTCTGCTAACATTGTTTTAAAATGTAGGCCTACATCGAAATTGGTGAAGGCTGTGTGATCAACGAAGGTGGAAAACAAAGTAAAGACATATATTGCGTGGGTGAGTAAAATATTTGACCTCCTTGGACTACACCAGCACATTATCTCGTGCGTTCTTTTACAATGTTGTGTTTTCTTTATGAGCTGTTCAGAGTCACACTAACTCTCTTGGGGTTTCGGCCGCACTGGAACAAGGAAAGTCTAGAACTGGCAAAGAATCAAGGTGGTCTTAACAGAACGGTAAAGCCGTGGCATTTACCTTTGAAATCACGGACAACCACATTTGCTACGCTTGTATTCTGTACACACTACTTTGTCCATAATTCGAGGAAAACTAAGGACACTCAATAAAATATAAGCAACCATTTCAGCTTTTCTAGTTTTATTTTATTAAAAAATACAATTTGTACGTTCTATCTTGTAATTTTGTCCCTGATTACTTATAGTTAGGACTATAATGAGCACGCTCATTTTATAAGCAAAATTTATAAACATCTTTATGGTTTACACTGACTTTATAAGTCAAGGTTCGAATATCAAATGAACTTAATGCCCATGGTGATTTATTGTAGTTACGTAATTATAAGCAGCTAGTTGAATGTGCTGTAATAACAGATAGGAAGAACTGCACTTCAGTGCAAAGTTCATTAGTGATTTCTCACATAATTTTATGGTGGAGATTGCTGTTTCAAGTAGAAAGCAACGTGGTTATCATCACCTCCTTAAGATTGGAGAAGAAAACAAAATTATACGATCGGTCGAGTATGATATAGAGAAGGATATGGAGCACGGAAAAGCCGAGTGACCTGGCTGCGTGATTCGGGTAACGTGGCTGAGAGCTTGTATTCAGGAGATCATTGGTTCGAACCCAATTGTTGGTAGCTCCGTAGATGGTTATCCGTGGTTTCCCATTTCACACCAGGAAAATGCTGGAACTATACTTCAACTAAGGCCACAGTCGCTTCTTTCTGACTGCTAGCCCTTTCCTATCACATCGTCACCATAATACCTGTCTGTATAAAGCAAATCGTAAAAAATATAGGCCTATATATACTTGCGAAACAGTGAAAGAGGGTAACTTACGAGAAATTAGACCAAAGATGCAAACTGAGATTTATACACTTTTGAGTGCCTTCTTTTCTGTAATAATAATAATAATAATAATAATAATAATAATAATAATAATAATAATAATAATAATAATAATAATAATATGACCTGAAATAGAGAGTTGCAGACCTTCAGAAATGGTGTCATCTAAGCTATCTGCCTAACAATTTCCACATTCTGATTATGCTTCTATCAAGGTAAGTGGAATGCTGCTGGACGGACTCTATGGTTGAGATAGTTCCATGTGTCTGGGGGCACACAGTCCGCCACCAGAGATCTTTAACACGAAGTACCAAGATTTTTCACTCTTTTAAAAATCGACTTCATCAGGTGGGATTGAATCCGTGACCCTTGGGAACATGAGGCACACACACTAACAATGACCCACCGGGTGTACAATAATGCACGTTCTATTACCATGGTTGAAGCATGTTCCGCGAGACTGGAAACTACTTCTACTGCGGGTTTCATTCGAAAAATCAATTAATGAAGAAGCACACCAGTGTATTAATATTAGATTAGCTCTGAAAATAGCATAATTCATGGTCTGTAACATGTGACCGATATATTGTTTTTACGTCGTACGGGCACAGCTAGGTCTTCAGGTGGCGATGGGGTAGGAAATGGCTAGAAGTGGAAAGGAAGTGACAGTCGCCTTCAGTAAGGCACAGTCACTGCATTTTCTTGGTATAAAGATGCGAAACCACTGAGGGCTTCCAAAAGTGGGGTTTGAACCCACTATCTCCCGAATGCACTCGCTCGGTGTGATTTTTTCTCATGCTCCATTTGAATGTTGTAAGACTTGATCATTCCTACCTTCAATATTTGTAATGACCTTGTTTATAAAGCTCCACGTCTGTCGGTGTCAGTATCTTTCCATCCTGTGCATCTGGTGAAATATCTAGAGAGAATTTTAGAATAGCATTAAGAGAATCGTGTAATTTGCCCTCGGCTGTTTCATCTACTGCGACATTAAACGTTGACTGGAATATGGCAGGCCATATAACGTACCTCCACCGATCGAATGATGGTGACCAGTTGCAAATGTGTCTCATTGACAGGCGCAAAGATGTATGGCCCATTGTGATTGTGCGATTACACGATAGACAACAGAACGGTCGTGTACCCTGCTCCGATAATCTGGTGTGAATTTCATAGCGGCATTGTGCTCGAAACGATTGTTGATCTTGTTTATTCGCAGGTCATGGTGGGTAGGCGACTGTTGATTACCTATTCTTTATGGCGAGTGATTTCCATGCACAGAGAGCAATGAAATTTAAACTAACTGCATAGGCTCATATCACATCTGAATATGCTGTCGGAAATAGCATTTTTATGGGAAGAAATTTATTTGTCCAATATTAAAATCACATTATAAACATCTCGACCCTGAAAACGAGATTATAGACCGATTTGAGACTGCTAGAACAACATTTAAGGAAACGAGATCATATCTGTGAATATTGTCTAAATAGCCTAAGAGAATATTCATTTTAATGAACTAACATGTTACTGGTCAACATTGTGGTAATGAGTAGAGACTTGAACTCTCAAAGCTTATATTCTATACATGGTAAAAGTTCTTGTATAATGTGGGCGCATGGAAGAATACTAAGACTACAGTAAGCTGGATCCGGTAACTAATGACGAATTACTAAGGAAAGGTCGGCACAACGGGAACTTGCAAATAATGTCACCCACAAACATATCGACAGTGTCAATGAAATACGTCGTATCTGACAATACTCTCCTTATCCATTATTCTACTTAAGAGTGGTCACGCCTCCCAACCACATGTGGATATGCAGTCCATTAGTACAACTTTTGTTGGGTTAATTTTCCTAAGATTAGCCGTAAAGGAAATTGAACCTTCCCGTAGCGCGTAACTCCGACAGTTAAAGGTTCATTTTCCCTTACACGCAAGCATAGGAAAATGAACCCAACGAAAACTATACTGATGGACTGAAGATTCATAATGTGGCTGGGAGGCCCGACCAGTCTTAAGAAGAATACTGGATAGGAAGAGCATTAAGAATTTTGCCCGAAAAACGACGAATTTTGAGTTGTGTTTTTAAAAGTAGGAAGGACCACAATATGAAGATAATGTTGGAATTAAAGAGGAAAAATTGAGACAAATATTCGTTTACTGGAAGAGGAGTTATGGATTGGAGTAATTTATCACAGGAAATCTTAAATAATTTCGAAAAATTTCGGAAATCTATCGAAGAAGAACTAGGTGAACAACTGATAGGGAGTCTACCATGTGGGCGGCTGCCCTAAATGCAGATTAGTGTGATTGATTCAAACCACTGAATTCTGACCATTTTGTCCTCATGATAATAAAAGATTCTTGAATTTTAGGAGCATAAATATCTGTGATAGTGCCTCCGTGGCTCAGGCGGCAGCACGTCGGCCTTTCATCGCTGGGTTCCGTGGTTCAAATCTCGGTCACTCCATGTGAGATTTATGCTGGACAAAGCGGAGGCAGGACAGATTTTTCTCCGGGTACTCCGGTTTTCCCTGTAATCTTTCATTCCAGCATCATTCTCAACTATCATTTCTTTTCATCTGTCATTAATCATTGCCCCAGAGGAATGCAACATGCTTCGGCAGCCGGCACAATTCCTATCCTCGGCGCAAGATCGGGGCTTCATTCGCTCCATCCCTGACCCAGTCAATGACTGAAAAACAGGTTGTAGGTTTTCATTTTCAAAGTCCGTCTCCATGGCTAAATGGTTAGCGTACTGGCCGTTGGTCACAGGGGTCCCGGGTTCGATTCCCGACAGGGTCGGAGAATTTTAACCACCATTGGTTAATTTCGTTGGCACGGGGGCTGGGTGTATGTGTCGTCTTCGTCATCATTTCATCCTCATCACGACGCGCAGGTCGCCTACGGGAGTCAAATCAAAAGACCTGCACCTGGTGAGCCGAACATGTCCTCGGACACTCCCGGCACTAAAAGCCATACGCCATTTCATTTTTTAAAAATTTTCAAACATCTGGGAAAATCCCAAAAGAATAAAAACTAACGGTTTGACTCTAAATTAATTCATGGAGCAGGAACATATAAGATGACTCTTGAAAGAAAAAGGTAAAAAATAGGACATTGTAGCACTCAATATAGGCCTTCCCTAATACTCCTGTTGTTAGAAAAGTTCACGATTTGGTGGAGGTAAGTCGGGACAAGTATTATACAATATTTGTGAGAATATTCAACATTTCTTAGTAATTTCTGGATTCTGGTTCATTTTGAGATACTTTTTGCTACCAATTTTACTTTGCACTAATTCAGATTTTTCGGCAACGATGCGATCATTAAGGGCTAGGGTTGGAACGGAAGCAGTCTTGACCTCCATTGCCTGGTGTGAAAATGGGAAACCATAGAAGAGTGTCTTCAGAGCTGCCGATGATGGGGTTTTTTCTCGTCATCTCCCGAATGCTAACCCATAGCTACGCAGCCCGTACCACAATGTCAAGCCACTCGGTATTTAGGTTTTTTACTGGTGTTTAAGGCATTATACCCTTTCTGCCATGAGGTAAATATTCCACCCTAGTAATTAAACAGGATTAGAACTATTATCTCGTTTGTGTTGGAAGCCAGTAGTTCCCCTACTATAGCCTACTGTGGGCCTTGCTAAAGCAATACTGTACAAAATAAGATGATGATTTCACTGATGAGATGAGTTCATTCAAATTTGCCAAATTTAATATACCTAAAGCATGTTTGTGTTGTAGTTTACGTTTGTTACGGGACGTGACTATACAGCCGCAAAATGGCGGGGAGGTCGCCTCAGCTCGGCTGTGTACCAATGGCTCCCCGAGGCCCGCGTGGCCCAGCCCGACGCGTCGAGGTCGCATACCTGCCGTCCTATAACTCTCGCTGAATTAGACCGCAGATCTGCAATCCTGCTCTCCTTACCTGTGAGATTACAAAGGCCATGCTGCACATGCTTTACGAGAGCGCTATTTATAACTCAGCCGCTACCTCAGTAAGCGGAAGATCAACCGGTCTGCCAGAATGAACATTTCCGTGGTTTTTCTCGCTTCATAAAAAACACTTTGATGGCTCAGTGGCTCGGAAGTAGGCCAGCTTTACCCTGTACCTTACATAAATTCACTGTGTCCATGGCTGAGGTTTATGCATAGAAGAACGAAATTAATTTACCTTAGGAACAACAGGCAACATGTGAGTGAAGCAAACGGGGTGGACAGGCATTGCATCACAAATAATTTGTACCGTAAAATGTAAGAATAAAAAATATTAAAATAAAAAATACATTTCATGAAAAAATACTGACGGTATGAAGTATTTAATATTTTGCAGCAAAATAAAATAAAATAAAATAAAAGAGATTTCATTATTAAACTTTCAAGAATTTGGTGGTATGAACTTAGCAGTGCTCAGTGCATGCATATTTGTTTATGAACATGTTTAGCACTTAATTATGATTCTGCATTTGCTAAAAATCATTGCTTTCAGAAAAGGATTATCATGATAATTATGTTTACGATCTCCTATTTGATTTCTCTTTTAGGGAGTATAATCTACAACACAATAGAATAAATAATATCAAAATCGGTAATTCCGGTAGAGTTGCCGCACTTTTTATGTCTTTTGTTATATCTCGGTATATTTACTTTAAAAACCGTTGCATATTCATCGAGCATAATTTGAAAACGTGTACATTTGATCAAAGATGAACAAAATCTTGGTAATTCAAAGTAAATGGGAGAAAGGAGAGACCAAAGGAATTGTTGAATCAGCGGCGTCTCTCCCTCGAACCCAGTATAGATGCCGACTTTGCTCGGGAGAAATGCCGCAAGTAAAATAATTAATGACAAAATCAAATTTAAGCCAGTTTCTTCGACTTTAATATAACCGAACATTAGAACGTACTACAAGACAATTATGTCCATATAATATAATCATTCAATGGTAAAAGAATGTATCTGATAATTTACAACATTAATGATGTTTTAATTTCGATTTACTATGAATGTGCATGTGAAATGGATTATTCACTGTGTTTTATCAAAACCCACGACGCTTAACGCCCTTGAAAGGGCCTTGGCCTACCCAGCGACCGCTGCTCAGCCCGAAGGCCTGCAGATTACGAGGGTCAGCACCACGCATCCTCTCGGCCGTATGCTGGGGTTTCGAGACCGGGGCCGCCATCTCACCGTCAGATAGCTCCTCAATTCTAATCACGTAGGCTGAGTGGACCTCGAACCAGTCCTAATCTTGAGAGAAAAATCCCTAACCTGGCCGAGAATCGAACCCGGGGCCTCCGGACGAGAGGCAGGCACGCTACACCCTACACCACGGGTCTGGCGTGTTGTATAAAGGAAACAACAAAATCATAATGAATATAATTCTGTCCTGACATAGTAATTTGCAAACATGTCTAAGGCAGGGTTCTTCAATCAAAAACAGATGTTTATCCTCTTACAAGATTTTACAGATTGCTTCTTGAAACTTTGTTCTCTAGCAATTTTGCTGCAACAGTCTACATGTAGAGCAAGATTCATGCAGTCACTGGTTGTAACTCAGACACTGGATACAGTCATCCTTTTTTGAATATAAATTTGACTTCGGTGATTATTGAATTAGCTATACCTGCTGGACCCAGAGAGCCTTTTCCCAGATTTCCTGACTGCGTTTTAAATGTCAGTGTTCGTTCCGGAATTCTATAGTATCATTCTGCCTCCCCGATTGGTATTTCTTTTGCTTTCAGTCTTTTATCAGCCTCTCTTAAATTTTCCTCATTTCATTGAGGTCTTTTAACAGTACCCTTACTCTTATACTGAGCAGGCATGTCGCAAATGTTTATTTCTGAAAATAATATAATTTTATATAATAAAATAGTGTTACCAATGAAAGCAATAAAAATTAGATTATGTAGAAAGAATCGTGAGATGATAAAATATTCGAATAAAACACCGGTACACTCTGAATAGTATTGAATGTTTCCAGATCGCTTGTAGAATCTGATAGCAATGAGGCATCTCAGCTGGATTGTTGTGCAGCAACTCTCCCAACTATCAGGTAGAGACGTCGCACCTTCCTGTTGCCGTACCTCAAGGCTATCATGGCCTAAAATTCGCTTACTGTCAAGTACAGTTATGCTTCTGGCATTTACCGTACTAAAAACGTCTGATATAAGCATTTGAAACCAACTTAATATACAATAAATTAACACAAGGAGAAACTTTGTCAGGAGGAAACATGTACTCGCCTCATGATATCGGCTATAATTGACGTAATATACGAGAAAATTTCACCACACTTGCAGACAGTACTTCTTCCTTAGAAACTGAAAAACTACACATATTGCCATCTAGCTGTAACGATGGGAACCTTTAGCTACAGTGTGTGCGGCATCTCTACCAGAGCGGCACCTGTCCCGGAATTACCTTATATATGAAAATCAATTAGCGTAAAGAAAATCAAGTAGGAACATAATTACTTTACATAGCTTTCAAACTTCTTTGCGTAAAGAACTATTGTTACACTCTTACAGCATGACATAGTTTGTCTCGCTTTTACGTTTAAAATCTCATCGAAGTCTGAAATGTGCAGAATATGTAAAAGTAAATACAGTCAAATTTCTCACTCTCTTGACAAAAGAGGTTTTCATCAAGAACCTAGATTATAAAGAGGTTCATTTATGTAGACTTCAGAAAAAAGGCACATTTCCATTTTTTAAATTAGGCCTATAGAATATTGAGATGGATTTTTGTATAACACCTTCAGGTTTTAACTGATTGCAACCATTTTTTGTTCGTCCTCGGAATAGTTACATATGAAGAATTAATTCTAACTTGTAATTGATCCATCCAAATAAATTAATAAAATATGGGGTCAAAGAATAGCTTGATTCTTTGTTTATTCATTTAACAAAACTGTAAATAATACAACTGAAACAACAAATGCCATGTGAGGTTCAGAAAAGTGTTGTGCCCATATGCACACTATTTTCATTGGGGCCTAAATCTATTCACCAAAATGCAAATATCCAAGAGGAAAACTACTGGGAATTTTTGCGTGGAAATTGGTACAGAAAGGCGATCTTTTAAATCAATTTTTAAAAAGTACAACAAGGACATTCTTAGTATACTATGAAGTTCCTTAAAATATTGGAACAATATACTATTAGTGTCAATAGTAATATAAAGATCATGGACAAAAGTGTTCTATAGTATAAATGGGGTAGAACATCGCTGAAGACTTAAGTGTAAGTGGTGAACTTTACTCCTGATTTCAAAATGCACCCTCTCTTTTTCTTTTTACATGTCAAATTGATTTTAAATAGGAATGATGAACAAAGTTCTAATACAGTTTCATTTAGTTAGCAACAATGCATTGCTGCCGTAGTTCAGTTATCGTAACAGTAAACAATTCTCGAGTCTTGATGGAGAAAGACATTCTTCTTCTTAGGTGTTAATTTAATTTTGAAAAGATGAACTGCGTTAAAATATAGCTTTATTGTATTTGTAATAGCTGCTTTAGTTATGTTATTTTAAGGCTTAATTTGTAATCGTACGCGTCATATGACACTGTGAGTAAATCTGGCTGACAACTTGAGTTAGGTCTATTCAAATGTTTCTAGAACTGTATATAGCAAAGTTATTTGAATTTGAGGCAATGCTGGTGTATAAAGGCTCGAGAAAGAGAGGTGTATAATCCGCCTAGACAATACTGTGTATTAAACATTTTCTTATACTTCACACTTTACAATATATAGTAGGCTACATGTTTCCAGAATATGTTAATTCTCTTCTTCAGCTAAATATGCTAAAATTCGTATATTACAATAAGACCTAATGAATTAGGAGCTTCCCACTTCTAAAACTAAAACTGTGACATGTAAAATATGACATATTAAAAATTGATGAATAGTAGCATGGGAGTAAAGTCCATCTTATCAGCTCCGTATAAAAACGACATTAACATATTCTCGAGACATGTAATGCGGTCCCAATACTGGCCATTATGGTCAAGATTATTAATAGTCTCGAAATATACAACTAACCTATCATTAAACTTCAGTGAATATGTATAAGCGCATCCGGTTCCTTGGCTGAATGGTCAGCGTAATGCCTTTTTGTTCAGAGAGCCCCAAGTTCGATTCATGACTGGACCGGGGACTTTAGCTGTGCTTGGTTAATTATTCTGGCTCGAGGACTGGGTGTTCGTGTTTGCTTTAATACGAATTTCTTCATTTACAAACAACATGCACACTACCAATCTCTACAGAATTACGCAGTAGTGGATTAATCACTTCATGTACTGCAGGATATAATTTACGCTACGTTGTATGTCTGTAGAACTCGTGTGCGTTTCCTAATCTGGGATCGTTTGCACTGTAACAGACAATCTAACACTCAAGCATTTCTCAATTTCTAGCCACCATAACTCTCTCTAAAACAACTTCCGTAATGTAACAGCAGCGCCGTCTATGATCTGTCATTAAAATCTTAGGCAGCTCGACAAATGGAATGGGAATTCTAAGAATATCGGCAGAGGTGTTATTCCAAAGTGACTCCGCATGTCAGTTATTGAAATCCAGCGGTGAGTTATGGTGTCCTTTATCTTTTCTCCACATTAGAAGATGGCACACAAATTTGGTCTGTCTAAAATAGCTTTATTTTGTTCACGTGAAACAAATAGTATTTATGTAGGCCCTAGTTGCATTACGCTATCCGAGAATATATAAATGAAACAAAAAAATCCGTGTTACTTTCATAATGTACGAACACTGTATGTTCGAAATTACCACTTATTGCGCTAAAATAATAATATATTATTGATATAATTGAGCAAAGACCAATAAGAATAATATACTGTATAATATTAGTTTGAGATTATTAACAGAAGAGAAAATGCGAATGCTAGCAGGCACGAAAACTTTGAAATACATAATTGTAACCAATTTCGTGACACCGTCTGTTTTGTTCACACTTCAGCCATATTATACTTTCTCAGGCTCTAATCTTGCAGCTATGATATTATATTTCTTGATGACTGTAAAGTTTGCAGCTGTCCATTCTCTATATACTTTAATTCCCCTTTATAATGAGAAGTGTTTACTTGATTCTGCAGAAACTTTAATTTCATATTCAGATCTTTCTTTCTGAACCATTAGATAATACTCACGATGGGATATCTGTGAACTCCAGAGGTTATGCTGTCTAGAATCGATTCGAACTAAAAGACGGTGCACGTAGTCAATGTAAACCATTCGATAAAAGAAACGAATACATGAAATGTTAAAATACATAATTATGGGGGGGGGGGGAATCCGCATGCATTCTGGGATTAAGAAGAGCATTAAAAGCCAGTTATATATCTTCAGAGCTTGAGCAGAGTGTTTTTCTTACTGTTTGCTTTACGTCGCACTGACACGGGTAGTTCGTATGGTGACGGTAGGATAGGAAAGGACTAGGGGTGGGAAGGACGTGGTCGTATCCTTAACGTGCAGCCTCGAAATTAGACTGGTGTGAAGATGGGAAAACCACAGAAATCCATCTTCAGGGCTGCCGACAGTAGTATTCGAACCAACTATCTCT
This sequence comes from Anabrus simplex, assembly GCF_040414725.1. Lineage (NCBI taxonomy): Eukaryota > Metazoa > Arthropoda > Insecta > Orthoptera > Tettigoniidae > Anabrus > Anabrus simplex. The sequence goes on from NC_090265.1 coordinate 207,935,377, forward strand.
TGAATGCAAGCTGATAGCTACGTGACCCAAACCGCGAAGCCACTCGCTCGGTTAAAGTTTAAAAGTTGTCTATTTTACGCATTTTGGAGAGTAGCCAACAATCAGATCAAAAATTAGATGGATGGCTTTTCCGGCGTTTGCTCTATTAACCAGCGTTTCGTCTTAGGTCTGACACTAGACTCTTCAGAGTGGGATGTGTCAGACCCTACCCACTGACGCTGGGGTGTATGCAGGTGAACGTCCGTCCGTCCGTCCATGAGGTCATTTCATTCCTCCCAAAGGGGAGGCGGGCCATCAGCTGAACAAAGCAGCTCTTCGGCCATGAGAAGGAAGGAAATAGTACTGAAAGACATAGTTAAGAGAGTATGTATCGTACATACGTAAAAGAGCAGGGTATAGCTGTGGCGCAGGGGGCCGTGATCCGCAAAGGGGCCCACAGGGCAGACCCACACCACACACGCCGGGGCGGACCCCAACTGGGTACATGTTTATTGAGGGAGGAGTTGGTATATCTCGGGCGCGCAATAGCAGAAAAGAACAAAATACATGAGAAAGCAGAGTACAGTATACAGGAAAAGTGTTACATATATTTACATCAAATTAGTGGGTGGGAGAGGGGGTTGCGGAAGGAAGTGTGAGTACGGAATGGGATAGTATTGTAAGAGGAGGTAGTAGAGGATAGTGGTCATATTCGTGACGGAAGTGGCATAGAGACGGAGGAGGTCCAAAATCTGGTGAGGGGGTAGGACAAAAGGTGGTTGTGTAACAGGGAGGTTGACTGTGGGCGACGGTGGGGAGGGAGGCGTGATGGGAGGAGAACGAAGAGGAGGGGTGGGAGAGAACAGGGGGCCGGCACGAGATGAGGAGCGGGAAGGTTCCACTCTATACGCTCGACGGCGAAAACGGATTCCAGTCGCAATGAGATGATCGACGTCAGCAGCAGATGACAGTTGTAGACGCATCATGAAGGTCGGGCCTTCATCGTTAAAAATCCGAATCGCCCGGCGAGCTGGGACGCCTGTCCGTTGCAGTTCGTGAAGGAGGTCCCGTTCGGTGATAGCAGGATCAATCCCCCGGATGACACAGCTTGGAGGGGGAGACAGTTGGCGCGCTGGTCGGGAAACATCTGCGTTGCCAGTGAGGTGTGTTGGAGCCGTGTTGACGGTATCCGGAGAACGGCTGAAAGACGGATCCAAGGCGGGAAGGAGTGGGTCAGTGTCGCAGACAGGACTAGTCGAAAGAGGGAAGGGTGGCGAAGTGGGAGCGCCAGTTGAATGGTCGGCGACTGTAACCGCAATGGAAGGATCTGGAGGCAAATTAGAACGAGGGAGGGATGTGAATGGGGCAGACATGATGGGAGAATGATGACTGGAGGTAGTAAGAACGATGGAAGGGGAAGCAGTGGTGGTGGACGGGGTAGTAGTGGTAGTAGTAATAGTAGTAGGTGTGGTAGTGGGAGCAGAGGTTTGCGCTGGTTTATGCGGGTAACGGGATAGAATAGTGACAGGAGGGTCTGGAAGATGACGCAGATCTCGCAAGAGATGCTCGGGAGCGGTGACCACTTCGTGGTGACGATTCTTGAGAAAGAGACGATTGGTTGTCAGGCAGTATCCTTCATACGAGTCTCGATATAGAAGCAGAACATCCGGTGAAGGTTGACCCGAAAGACGGTCTTGAAGCCGGATAACTTCGGAGAGCGACGAGCCGAGAGGGTCATTGGGGCCACCAGCAATTCTCTCGTAAATGTACGAGTCTGGAATAGATGTGTCCACGCCCTTAACAAGATAGGCATACATGTTGAGGAGGGAGGCGACTGCCAACGAGGCGTCTGCCTAATTATTATTGATTGGCCCGGCTGAGGCTACGATGAGGAAAGAGCCACCCAGCCGCAAAAAGTTGGGCGCGACGAAGTGTGTTGAGAGTGCACAGGTGAACTTATCAGAAGCTTATTTATGAAGCACAGTCTGGTAACTGCATACGGGAGATAAAACTCCACAATGGAATTAATGCCCGCCTAGCAATTCCAAATGGAAATTCTAAGTTCCCATGGAAGGAATTAGATTCTTTTCCACCAATAGAGCATATCAAAAATCAGATCAAAAATTAGATGGATGGCTTTTCCGGCGTTTGCTCTGAAGAGTCTAGTGTCAGACCTAAGACGAAACGCTGGTTAATAGAGCAAACGCTGGAAAAGCCATCCATCTAATTTTTGATCTGATTTTTGATATGCTCTATTGGTGGAAAAGAATCTAATTCCTTCCATGGGAACTTAGAATTTCCATTTGAGTAGCCAACAGTAAAAATGTCGTCATTTTATGTTATTTTATACACAATTAAATGCATCTAGTAGTCCATATTTGACATGAATTGTTATCATTTGCAATTATATACTACTGCCACTTAAAGGAACTAAACTGGCATTTGTCTAAAATCCGAGGTCTAGCAATCACATTCTGAGACCCTGCTGTAATTTTTGTCTTTAAATTTCAGGAAATGTTTTAGAGGACTACTTACAATTATAAAACCGTTGCAGGTTGAGTCCGTAAGTAACATTAATCTAACCAACCCCTGTTTGTTAAAGAATTCTCAAGACTTTCTCTTCGTAAGATGTCATTAAATTTTGTCAGGTTTAATAAATAATTCATGCTGATTTGTGTCGTGTCAACATTTTATGTGATCGTAAAATTACGAGTGCTAATTAATTTGCATCGTGCAGCGCATATTTTTCTAACCGCAGGTCCCGTCCTCACAAGCGCTTCATTAAGTGACATGGCCCCCAAGGGAGACGTAAAGCTATAGCTTAGTTGTTGTGGTCCTGGGTTCCCTCGTAAAGCATCAACTTACATTATAAAACATATTTCTAGGGAACCATTTGGCTAAATTGCACACCTGTGCGAGCTATTTTGCGGTCTAGTCTCCTTACCAGCGGAAATTTCATGTCTCATTTTAGAAAGTAGAGCCTCTAAGGTGCAGCTTAGTAATTACTCTTTTTCTCACATAGGCCTACTAAGTTTAAAATTATTGATTTAAAAAAATGTATAGTCGTTTGTTAGTTATTATTCTCAACTGAATATATGTTGGAGGTTGGGATGGGGGTGTTTTTAAGTTTACATTCCATACCAGGCCAGGACACAGCAGGTATCCTATACGCTAACGCCGTCGCTTAGGCCACGGAGATTTGTATCAGTCATATGATTTGTGGAGAAGGTAAGGTGGGTGCGGCTATGGCCGAAAATAGGAACTGTCCCGGCGTTTGCCGTAGTGCAGGAGAATGGGAAACCACGGAAAACCATTATAAGGAGAGCTGACGGTGGGTACCAGCCCTTCCACCTCCTGAATGCAGAACTGCAAGGGTTCCAAAGCTAGCCGCTATTAAGCCGAAGCGTATTCTACTCAGAAACATATCTTGCATGTAGGGCCTAATTGGTTTTAGAAGACCGTACATATGTTGCATACATACATAGGATAAAAATAGGAAGTTTTGAACCTTAAAATAACAATCATCTCCACCAATAAGATTCATGCAATATTACATAGGCTACATAGTGTGTTGTTTGAGTCAACAGTCCATAGACTGGTTTGATGCAGCACTCCACGCCACCGTATTCTGTGCTAACCTTTTCATGTTAGACCCCAACAAGAGTATGGTTCAAGTGTATGGGACCCTCACCAGAATTACTTGATTCAAGAACTGGAAAAATCCAAAGAAAAGCAGCTCGATTTGTTCTGGGTGATTTCCGACAAAAGAGTAGCGTTACAAAAATATTTCAGAGTTTGGCTGGGAAGACGTGGGAGGAAGGAAACGAGCTGCTTGACTAAGTGGTATTTTCCGAGCTGTCAGTGGAGAGATGGCGTGGAAGGACAACAGTATACGAATAACTTTGAGTGGTGTCTTTAAAAGTAGAAAAGATCACAATATGACGATAAAGTTGGAATTCAAGAGGACAAATTGGGGCAAATATTCGTTTATAGGAAGGGTAGATAGGGATTGGAATAATTTACCAAGGGGGATGTTCAATAAATTTCCAGTTTCTTTGCAATCATTTAAGAAACGGCTAGTAAAACAACAGACAGAGAATCTGCCACCTGTGCGTCTGCCCTAAATGCAGATCAGTAGTCATTCATTCAACTTACTTCAATGAGTATGAAGCTGTATGACAGAATGCAGAAGAAGAATTTCTACGTAACTGCCGCATCCTATATCTGCTATATTCTGCTTGTCATACAGTACTCATACCTTGTTCTACCCCTACATTTCCTTTCCCCTATACTTCCCTCAAAAACAAACTGACCGAGTCCTGGGTATCTTAAGATCTGTCCCATCATTGTATCTCTTCTTCTCGTCACATTTAGTCAAATCGATCTCCTCTCACCAATTCGATTCAGTATCCCGTCACTTGTGATTCGATCTATCCACCTCACCTTCAGCATTGTTCTGTAACACCACATTTCAAAAGCTTCCATTCTCTTTCTTTGTGAACTAGTTATCGTCCATGTTTCACTTCCATACAATGCCACGCTCCAGACGAAAGTCTTAAAAGACAGCTTTCTAATTCCTGTTTCAATATTCGAAGTCAGTAAATTTCTTTCCTTAAGAAAGGTCTTCCTTGCTTCTGCTGCCATCCTTAGTTAGGCTGAATAGATATCGTCTATATTCATCTATCCATTTTTGTTTTAGAATGTGATGCCTTCCAGTGATCTGTTTACAATATTCTGTGAATAAATCAAGTGCCTACTCAAACTTACGTTTGCAATAGCGCTGTGGCATCGTCTAATTCTGCATCACTTAACTCGAAATCAGACTTAATTTAATGATCGTCACTTGATCTTTTTCAGTTTCTCTTCAAAACGATCACTACTTTGAAACCTTTGGCAGTTATTTTGATAGTCACGACAAAAATAACTTCTACGGCATCCTACTAAGATAAGATCTGTCTAAGGGATTACTCTGCACAAAATTACTCAATACAATCCCTTTCTTCAACAGCTACTGTAATTCAAAAACTGCCCCTATGTCCAGAGCACCATTCTGCCCATCATGCATACCTGCACAAAATATAAGAAAATAAACTATTTAGTCCTATAATTTCTAGGGTGTTAGTGGAAATAGTCAGCCCTGTGCAGTAAGGTAGCGTAGCTGCCTCTTACCCGGAGTCTTGCCGGTTTCGATTCTCGGCCAGTCCAGGGATTTTAGTTCTGGACTGGTGGTTGGAACGGAGTTCAACCAGTCTCCTGAGACCATATTAGGACGTAGTCACGAAAGCCAAGCAATAAGGGTTAGGATATCGTTACGCTAACCATGTTCTCTCTATTATGTGAGTGGGAAGCAATCACCTCAGCAAGCCACGGCCCAAAACTGCAGTAGGCCGCATGTGTCACGGGTATGAAGGTATAATAAGGACGAATGCTTTCTTTTCAGATCTAGTCTTTTCTCATCCCAACGTCACCGAAAACCAGTCAGTTTTAGTGCGACGTCACATCACTAACAAAGAGGAAAACAACTTCCACAATACTGAAAACAATGCATACCTACTGGCAGCACTCGTCGAATGAACAACATCATCTTCGACTCCCCCTCCCCCTTCCTGACCTTTGCTCAGTAACCCAGGGTAGGCATTTATGAAAGTATTTAACCTACTTTTATGACCGGATGCCTTTCCTGAGGGATGCCTACGTGGAGGGAGTATTCACTACTGAGTGTTCTGGTGGTTTACTGTGTGATGCGTTGTGTGTATTTGAAGGTGTGTATTAAGACGAACTCAAACCACAGTTCACGAGCCAGAGGGATTAACCAGACACGATTAAAATCCCCGGCTAAGCGTGGAGTCGATCCCAGGGTCCTCTGAATAGAAAGCCAGTACGCTGACCATTCAACCAAAGCGCCGGATACATTAGCACCTTTGAGAAAATGAAATGAAATGAAATGAAATGAAATGAAATGAAATGAAATGAAATGAAATGAAATGAAATGAAATGAAATGAAATGAAATGAAATGACATACGTATAATCGATCTAACCGTCAGATTCGGGACTAATGTGACGCATCCACCAGAAGTCGACAAAAAGAGAAATAATAGATACGACTGATGTAGCCCTATTCCTTACTATCTTAATAAATATCGCCTCAATGACGTGCGACTTATTGTTAGAGCCAGAGGAACGATTACGTCTTTCTTTGTCGATTTGTGCAACAGACTCAAATTTAACGAAGATGTCGTCCAAGCCGTTGTCCTCACAGAACTGAATGGATCCTACATAATATTGAACCATTATATATATTCATATCTTAACACTCTCGACGCATCGTAAATCACAAATTTATTTTTTGTTACCGATATTTATATTGCATTCCATTTGTTCGTAATTGCCGTAAGCTTTTAATTTATATTTTTGTAGTATTTTAGATCCTTGTGGCCACCAGTAATTTGAGGCAGATTAATCAATTAAAATGATTGATCATAAAAACCAGCAATCATAGTCCATTAACATAATACTGCTTTACATTTTAAATACAGCAAGCACAATTCCGTTCCTGTACCGCAAACAATGGATATTACATGCATTTTAAACGTTCCGTAATTACTAGCAGGGTGTTTAGTTCTTTTGGCTTAATTCAGAACATTTTGATTATAAACACAGCAAATTAATTAGAGCAAGCTGTTTCTTTTTTGTAGCCAGTGATTATCAAAATTAGAGAAAAAAGGATACAGTAGCTTTATATTAACGAGATAGGTCTAACGCTGCAAATAATCAGCGTGCAGAATTAAGGTCAATGGTAGAGAATATGCAACCTCTATATAACTTAATTGCAACAATGAGGTTTGCAAATGGGGCACAAAGAATGAGTCGTATAATAAGAGACTGGAAGCAGGAACAAAAGTTACCACGCAGCGAACCAGGGGAATTTTACCGTCAGGACCGACCATTTCAAATAAAGAGGTCGGTATTGTTGCATTCGCTCAACAATTTTTATGAAAGTTTCGAATCAGATTTTTTTATGCATGGATTGAATGGAGTCGCGGGTGGAGGGGTGATAAACGCACCGTTATGGGTAAAAAAAATGCATTCAATCAATCACTTTCTTCTTTAAAGAACATAAACCTGGCGAAAGGAATTAATCATCTCCACTAATACTAAACATGTGCATGTATGTCACTTGCAATGCCCTCCGTTGTGACATAGCGTACACTAGTTTTAAATGTTTCTCTTTGTTATTTCGAATTCAGTATCTCTTAATGGAACGCCATTAAAATAACGTATCCCATACCCACTGTTTATTCGAAAATCTCATTTTTTAACCTAAAATTACGTTCCTTTTCGAATGATTTATTATTTTTTATATACTTCATATCCAGAAGAATAGTTGAACAGTAATGTATCACAGGCCTGTTACATCAAATAAATTTATCTCAACTCATTTTCAGTCGTTCAATTAAATCCCATTATCTCCGTGTAGATTATTATCGAATGAAGTTCTATAATTTCGCTTTTTACATAAATCTCAACAGAGACCGGTAATCTAACAGAAATATATAAACTGGAAGGCATACTACAACGTTACGTTATGGAAAATGTCATGAAAAAATTTTGTTTTGTTATTACGTTATACACGTAACTTCACAAGCCAAGTCAGAAGTCTAGGAGTTTTAAAAACATTTCTGTGGAATCTTAACAAGTTTAAATGTCCGTCTGAATTCTTCATAATGAATTTTCCTATATATCGATGATTTATTAATATATTACTTCCTTCACACTCGTATAACTGTAGATCAGAGTGTACTTCAGGCTCACTGGGAGTGGAACGCGCTCCGACGGTGGCCAGAATGCCCAAAGCAAGGCTCGCAGGCCCGGGCAATTGGATATCGGCTAAGCGCAGAACGAACCCGCAAGCAAAAACGTATGTATCCTGGAGTCTTGGTAACTGGTTCTCAGAATTTTCTCCACAAACGTCTTACTTTAAACAATTGTACGTAAATAACAATTGAAGGAGACCTTGGTTTCTTTAATACAAAGACTTTAAAAGCTCCTTAGATGAAGAAGAATTTCATTCGCCCACCAGAAAACTCGCCAGAAGTGGGAACGTTTTAGGCCTAGTCGTATGATCAGTAAGCATGATTACTAATAATTCTCTTCAGCTGTATGATAGCTATCATCTATTAGAATTATTAACATTCTTTATCTGAATTATACCTTTGTAACTGGTTGTTCCTTCATATTTAACAGGAGAAAAAACCGATGAATGAAATTGTACTCTCATTAATACGTATAAAAATCTGTTTATATTATATTATATTTCTACTAATTGAAGAAATACGGGACTGCCTATCCAAGACAGAAAGAGCGTGCTGGATCCACTCGGAAGGGCGTGGACTCGATTCCCCGTCAAGAATAAGAGCACTGTCACATATAGTACCTAAATTATGGAAAGTGCAAACCTTTGCCGTCGACTCTTCAAGTGACCACCATGGCCTGTACGGAGAGGACTAACTTTTTTTTAATTTCAAGAAAAACTTATTTCTAAAATACCTTGCTAATTTGGGAAATCATTGACCTGACTTTGGTGGACCTAAGGTCTAATTCCTGGCCCACCTCGGAGGCGATGATGGTACAGGCGTTAAGTCTAGCTATACGGTCTGACACTGTGTTTAGCCGGTTCGAGTACTATTGGTCGAAAAAATAATGTTCACCGTCAGAATGTTGACCGGCAGAGTAGGAGAGGTGGTAGTATATACAATTTCTAATCACTAGATTGCTTGCCAAAAGCCTGGATTACATTCCAAACCTCTTCACAGTGTTCATATAAAGTGAGGGCATATGGCGCATTGATAATGACACGTCTGTTTGGTGGAGTCGTTAAGCCTTGAACAGATCCCTTGGTCGAATTCGACGGAAGTAGGCTGTGTGCCGACACCGGGTTTCTCCCTCTACCTTCAAACTACAATTTATCACGTTATTCGTTTCATCTCATTAACTCCTCTGTTGAGGTTGACGTCAAGAAGGGCCTCTGGTCGTAAAATTCGCTACGAAGATTCACATCATTTCATAAGCGGCTCCGTAGAAAAATGGGACAAGGGTTGGTCGTACGTACTCACAGTCTAATTCCTGTAGGAAAGAGAAAAGTTTCAATCTTCGCGATATTCTGAAAGTTTGTTCTTGAGTTTGAGAATAATAATAATTATAATTTCGTGTGGCTATTTCTAGCCGAGTGCAGACCTTGTAAGGCAGACCCTCCGATGAGGGTGGGCGGCATTTTCCATGTGTAGGTAACTGCGTGTTATTGTGGTGGAGGATAGAGTTATGTGGGGTGTGTGAGTTGCAGGGATGTTAGGGACAGCACAAACACCCAGCCCCCGAGCCATTGGAATTAACCAATAAAGGATAAAATCCCCCATCCGGCCGGGAATCGAATCCGGGACCCTCTGAACCGAAGGCCAGTACGCTGACCATTCAGCCAACGAGTCGGACAGTTTGATAATGATTATGACCAAAAGACTTTGCTCAGTTACCAGTCTGTTCGACTGAAGGACACAAACGTGTTTTTAATGTTATTAAGATAAGAACATCATCAAAAAATAATTCAGTTTATGAAACAGGCAACATTATAGGGATATTCTTTGCCGTTCTGTTGTTATAGGCCTATTTATTATTATTATTATTATTATTATTATTATTATTATTATTATTATTATTATTATTATTATTATTATTATTATTATTATTATTATTATTATTATTATTATTATTATTATTATTATTATTATTATTGCTTCATGATTTGAGTTAGTAGTAACGTCATAGTTCATGAACCATGGGCAACGGCTGAGTGGCCTAGTAAGTATTCCTGAGAGTCGGGATATCAGTTGCTATGGATTGGGAGTGGGCATCTCGGACATATTCTGAGTCATGGCACTCCTTGTGCTCAGGTGCTTAGAACTATACAATTCTCCAGCGGTCCCTAACCCATTAGAGAATAGATCCTTTTTGGGACTAGGCCTATGTGTAAGTATGTAAGGTTATCATTCTGTTTCACGGAATTTTCACCGAGCACGCTGAGACTGTTTTAAAGGGACCAAGATAAGAAATGTATTTCTCTTTAATATTAGCCGTATCGACAAACTATACGGTACAAAATATATTTGGTATAAAATATTATTTTCGACCTTTCTTATACCATGCATTTTTATCTTATGAGGAGCGAGCTTATAACGGGGATAGTAGTGATTTTTATATTTTTCGTGATTTTCTGAGTTAACAGGTGATTGTAATCAACAAATAGCATAACACTAACAGTAAGATGTTTTCTGTCTCTTCCGCTGTAAGTTGCTTCTGCTTGATGGTATTACAGATGAAGGGATTATAATGATGTAGTTTCTGCGATTGTTACAGAAACTAAACCGTCAACAACGGGTACAAGTTATTATTATTATTATTATTATTATTACTATTATTATTATTATTATTATTATTATTATTATTATTATTATTATTATTATTATTATTATTATTCGATGATCTTATTTGTTGGATTAAAGTTATTAAGCATAAAGAAATATAGAAAGTTTCAAAAGGAATTCCTCTAAATTCATTTGAAAAATATAAGGTATAATATTTTAGGAGGAAATTTCTTGACAATACTAACAAATGAGAAGGTTATTCTCTCTCTCCCTTTCTAACCTGTTTTTCTCTTCTCCTTTTGTTTACTTAGTGCACTCACTTTGCACACCGGCTGCTTCTCATTTTCTTTTATATTCTTGAGAAGACTTTCTTAGCCTTAAAAGTGATTCTCAACACTGGAAGTGAAGTGCATTTTCTCTTCCCCCACTTTTTTCTTAAATAAGAGAAAACTTCATCTTCATACTCTTGCTATTTTAATTTAGAGTTCCCGCGAAAGTTAAATTAATCTTCTTCCGAGATTGGCAGGTCGGGCTTATGCTTGAAGCTCACATAAAAACAGTGCTCCAAGAAAGAACAGAATAGGCACATAGTTGCCTAAATAATTAACATTTTATTTTAAATCAAGAAGAGGGATTAAAAATTATGATGTAATTAACCCGCTTTTAACAAGAAAGCTAGGACAGAGTGAATGACTAAGAATTGTATGTGTAAATTTCTGGAATACGAGCTAATTATTCATGCACCATGTGCTAACCATTGAAAATGGATGAACTATGGGAGTAATAGAGAAGAAATGCACTGAACTTAAGCATTTAATGTTATTGCTAGCGACATGCAAGGTTATTTTCGCATATTTCTATAGAACATAAAACTCGGCTGTACATATTAAAACAAGGACTGTGCAGTGCTAAAGAACAGGAAATAATTCAAGAAAGGGCACATTTTCGTCTTCATTGATTTATTGGACATTTCATGGATTTAGAAGCAAATTAATGTGGAGTTCTCATAATTTCATTATAAAATTAATTAACAAGAGCTGAATGTCATTTAACTGCCATTCTGTAGTAAAGGCATATTACAGTTATAAACTACTGTCTCGGAGAACATCGTTTCCGATTCGAGCTCAGTCATGAGTTCAAAATTCCAGTGAGGGTGTAAAACTGACGTCTCTCGGTTCTAGGAGAACGATTTAAGAGGTATTGATAACATGAGAGATATTGAAACCCAGTCATAAAAGTCATCATTATGATTGAGAATTGACCACAATTGAAGCCACCTGACTGGTCATGATACTACTACTACTACTACCACTACTATTACTACTACTACTAATAATAATAATAATAATAATAATAATAATAATCTTGGCCTCAATATAACTTACTATGTGGTCCGACTGGATCAGTGTTTTACGCTATGAATACACAAAATGGAGCATAACATACGTGATTCCTCCCTTAGGACTAACCTAATCTAACCCCATGGTACTTCCGCCCTGAAGGGCCTTGGCCTACCAAGCGACCGCTTCTCAGCACGACTAATCTTCTCCGCCATTATTCTTGGCTTTCTAGACCGGGGCCGCTATTTCACCGTTAGAAAGCTCCTCAATTCTAATCACGTAGCCTGAGTGGACCTCGAACCAGCCCTCAAATCCAGGTAAAAATCCCTCACCTGGCCGAGAATCGAACCCGGGGACTGCAGATAATAGGCAGGCACGCTACCCCTACACCACGAGGCCGGCACCCGTAGTACTTTGAATACAAATTCTTGAAATCTTCTCTTCTCACGAAGCCAGTAGTTACCAAAATATCTCTAAAGAAAAGATTCGTACGTGCACTGCTAGGGAAGAAGCTACTAAGAACATAATAATTCTACCAACACCATACAGATGTCTTCGACTCTGTATTATTATTATTATTATTATTATTATTATTATTATTATTATTATTATTATTATTATTTCTATTGGCTTTACGTCGCACCGACACAGATAGGTCTTATGGCGACGATGGGACAGGAAAGAGCTAGGACTGGGAAGGAAGCGGCCGTGGCCTTAATTAAGGTACAGCCCCAGCATTTGCCTGGTGTGAAAATGGGAAACCACGCAAAACCATCTTCAGGGCTGCCGACAGTAGGGTTCGAACCCACTATCTCCCGAATACTGAATACTAACCGCACTTAAGCGACTGCAGCTATCGAGCTCGGTATTATTATTATTATTATTATTATTGTTGTTGTTGCTGTTGTTGTTGTTGAATTTTGAATTTCTAATAACCACCAAGGAATTTGCTTTCCAGGCTCCAGATTTGGGACTTCCTCGTTAAAGGTAGGCGTATTAAAGTAACATGCTTTGAATTCAAACAGGGCATTAAAAACACATCGTATACGTTTACTCAATCAGACTGCGGTCTTTATATACATCAGCAGTGATCTATTACACCGTATTTTTTTTTTTTAATATTACGAGCAGGTCTTCAGTTGGAGTGTTCAACGAACGAAGCAGAAATTCCGTTCGCAAAGAAGAGCCCTCTTGTCGTGTTATGAAAGAAACGCGCTCAGACACGAGCTTCAGCTAGCCGACAGATTGAAGGGTAAGCAGGAACTAATGGCGCCTGAGTGCTTTTGGCCGTTCCGTGCGCTACACTCATTAGTAGCCGTAGTTTTCAGCGTATTGTTAAGGTACATGCCATAACCAACAGAGCAAAAACTCTGTCAGCTCACAGGGTCCAGAGAGACCAGATATTAACAGGAATACGAGCGGGACTTCCAATCCCCGGCGTGATGGTCTAGAAGAGGAGGGGTTGTTCGGGAGATGTTCACTTATGCATCTCTCAATAGGCTTACGTATTTCATCGGAAATTACGCTCTTCATCGGAGAGACTGCATGTTAACTAAAACTTGCTTTATTCACATTATTGACAGGCCACATGTCGCCATTTAAATTGGTATGCTGGGGCCTATGACCTGCGATGTTAGGCCCCTTAAAACAACAAGCAGCATCTAAATTGGTGTTTTATAAATTGTGTAGTCTGTACATCAAATTCATAAAATCGAATATGTAAGACATGGCGTTAAGGCTGATAAGAGGCTTAAAGATTATTTGTGAACGCAAACTGTACACTATTAGGCCTACTTGAATAGGAAAGCAAGCAATTATTTTGTTGATGCCAATGAGTTATTTAAACGAAGATAAATTCTTGTTGTGAAAAACGTAGTTATTAAATTAAAATACTGCTTTAAATCATGTCATTGTTACGTGACTGAGCATATTTTAAACATTATTTGGTCAAATGTAGCATAATCTCGACTTCTTAAAGATACAGAAACAACAAATATCTGTGTACACTTCACTATTTCAGAGAAAAAGGTAATCATCCTTCACTCAATTGACAACAGTGCTATGGGCTTTACGTCACACCGACACAGATAGGTCTTATGGCGACGATGGGATAGGAAAGGCCTAGGAGTTGGAAGGAAGCGGCCGTGGCCTTAATTAAGGTACAGCCCCAGCATTTGCCTGGTGTGAAAATGGGAAACCACGGATGACAATAGTGAAAGCACTTCAATTAGGCTCGCGTATGATCTGATGATGTTTATTCGTAAACATTCGTCTATCCATCGGAGCTAATTTCAAATTTGTTCCCCCAGCTAAAGCTTCTCTGCGATACAAGAGAAATATCATCATCATCTGTTTACCCTCCAGGGTCGGCTTTTCCCTCGCACACAGCACGAGATCCCACCTCTACCGCCTCAAGGGCAGTGTCTTGGAGCTTCAAACTCTTGGTCGGGGATACAACTGGGGAGAATGACCAGTACCTCGCCCAGGTGGCCTCACCTGCTATGCTGAACAGGGGCCTTGTGGAGGGATGGGAAGATTGGAAGGGATAGGCAAGGAAGCGGCCGTGGCCTTATGTTAGGTACCATCCCGCATTCGCCTGGAGAAGAAGTGGTAAACCACGGAAAACCACTTCCAGGATGGCTGAGGTGGGAATCGAACCCACCTCTACTCAGTTGACCTCCCGAGGCTGAGTGGACCCCGTTCCAGCCCTCATACCACTTTTAAAAATTTCGTGGCAGAGCCGGGAATCGAACCCGGGCCTCCGGGGATGGCAGCTAATCACGCTAACCACTACACCACAGAGGCGGACCAAGAGAAATATGTTGAAGTAAAATGTACAGTGAGAGCGAAAGAAGGAATGGTTGTAGATAAGAATACATTCTATAGCTGCTCTGGAGCAATGAGAAATATTTCAGTAAAGAAGATGGAGCATAGAATGGTAAATGGTTAAGGTGGTTTTTATAAAAACGTGGAAAAGGAATTCACAGAAATTGCAAATTTAGAACAGAAACAAAGGATATTCTACTACGTCCCCAAATCACATAACGTTACAGCCTTGATGGCCTTGAAAAGCCAATCGCCCGCTGCTTAGCCAGAAAGCTTACAGATCACGAGTCGACGCGTTGTCGGCGCGAAGAATCCTCTCGGCAGCTGTTTATGGCTTTGTAGACCGGCGCCACCAACTCATAGTCCCCATAGTTCCTCAGTTTTCTTCTCGTAGGCTGAGTAGACCTCGTAGCAGGACTCAGGTCCAGGTAACAGTCACTGACCTGGCCGGAAATGGAACCCGGACCTCCGGGTATAACGGTGGTGAAGGAAGCCTTCCTAATGGTGGACCGCTGGGCCGGTGGGTGGGTAATAGATGGGCCTGCTCCTAGACGGTAACGCCACTTCTTAGGTCAGGCAGATCTGTGGCAGTGGTGTGAGGTAAGTTGGGTGGAGTCGTGGCCTAAAATAGGAACTGTCCCGGCACTCGCCTTAGCACAGGAGAAAGTAAAACTACGGAAAACCATTCTTAGGAAAGCTGACGTTTGGGACCAACCCTCCACTTCCCGAAACTAGCAAAAACGAGCCGCTTTTAAGTCGAAACCTTTTCCACTACTCTGTCCACCCTATGGGCTGGGTCATTCTACTACATGCTTCATTGCAAACATGTTCATATAAGCGAACTCATTCGTGATGAAATTAAATTAAATTCAGTTTATTTGTTGAAAAAACATACTTTTCAGTGTCTACTTAATATAATATAAAGGCTTTTCAGTCCTTCGAAAACAGTAGTCTAGTTGTTCGACTCGTTGGCTGAACGGTCAGCGTCCTGCCCTTCGGTTCAGAGGGCCCCGGGTTCGATTCCCGGCCGGATCGGGGATTTTAACCTTAATTGGTTAATTCCAGTGGCACGGGGGCTGGGTGTATGTGTTGTATGTCCGGCGCTCACTTCTCGCTCCGACAGCCAGCTGCACGCGCGCCTGTGTATCATTCTGCTTGCTTCGACGCGCAGCCCTCAGTGCGCGTGCCTGACCATCGAGTGTACTATAAATAGGAGCTCCCTGCCTGCTCACTTGCCCACTTGCCCCGGTGTCCAGCTCCAGAATACACCCTACGTCGAGCACGGAGGCTACTCCTCTTGAAAATGTGCTTCGACCAGGTGGAC
Source organism: Anabrus simplex (assembly GCF_040414725.1). Taxonomy (NCBI): domain Eukaryota; kingdom Metazoa; phylum Arthropoda; class Insecta; order Orthoptera; family Tettigoniidae; genus Anabrus; species Anabrus simplex. Next base: position 207,951,262 of record NC_090265.1, read on the forward strand.
TGAATTTCTGGCAGTACGAGGTTTCACCTCTGGTCACCGCTCCCTTACCTGTTTCCGCTGCCTATGTTCCGTAATTCTTTCACAAGCCATTTTCATCCCCTAAATTATGCAAGCTCCCTTAGTTTCGCTAGGTGGAATTTCTTCAATCAATTGAACTTGCTTTTTAGGAATTCAGGCACTTCAACAAACAAGGACTCTAAAAGACATTTATGTTAGTGTGCCAGATAGTTCTCGACTATCAACGTGTCAATTCACAAAGACTATCTTTTCAAGATAGAAGTGTATATAAAGACTGTAAACCTGTACATATTGTATAAAGACAGACTTTTCTCAAGATTCAATATTCCTTTTTGCTTCAAAATAAATTTCAGTTATTTGTGTAAATATCATAAAGTGAAGCAATAAAAGTTGTGTTTTGTAAACTTCAACTTTGGTTACAACACAACCCTATGGCGACGAGGTAAAAAGCAACAACCTACAATTCTTCGACCCCAGTTGCCAACTCTATGGCGACGAGGTAAAAACGCAACAGCCTACCATTCTTCAACCCCAGTTGCCAACTCTATAGCGACGAGGTAACAAGCAACAAACTACACGTCATCAGCCCCAATCGCCAACTCTATAGCAACGAGGTAAACACGACACTACAATTCAACGGGCCCAGTTATCAACTCTACGGCGACGTGCTAAACAACAACGACACTCCAACCAGTTCTGACACACAGCTTACCTTACTCTTTCTTGCACGCATCTCGCAATGGCTACTGCGGAACAACTCGCTACGGTCTTCCAAGCCTTACAGCAGCAACAACAACAGTTTATGCAACAACAACAGGCAGCATTAATTCAGGCTATTCAAGCTATTTCTATCTCTACACAGCCATCAGCTATTCCTCCGTTCTCTGCTTTTGATCCAGCTAAGGAAGAATGGTCAGTTTATTTAGCCCGTTTACAACAGCATTTCGTCTGCCATTCTGTCACAGATGATCAACGCCGCCGCGCACTATTTCTTAGTTCGGTTGGCAATGCTACGTGTGAATTACTACGTAAATTAAGTCCGGAAGAACACTTATCTGAGGTACCCTTCACGCAGCTCTTGGCCCGTCTCACAGAACACTATGCCAAAGCTCCTCACGTAGTGGCTGCTCGCTATAAATTTTTTCAGTGCAGAAAGCAACCCCATCAGACACATACTGAATGGATAACTGAATTGCGTGGTCTAGCTAAACCCTGCCAGTTCATCTGCTCCAAGGACGGTTGTGGTTCATCCTACACTGATTCTCTCATTCGGGACATGATAATTTTACATACTCCTGAAGACAAAATACGTTTTGACGCTGTCAAGCTGAGTAACCCTTCTTTAGAAGACGTCCAGCGTATTGCTACGGTTTATGAGCTTACTACCAAGACTGCCGCAGCCATAGCTTCTCCACACGAAGTTGCACAAGTCTCGCCTCAGGCCCGCAAGTCCTCTGCTACAGTGAACCGTACGGATAAGGCCCTCTCCACCAAGCATTCTCGCCAGGTTCCCTCTCGTAATGCTACACGGAAGCCCAATTCTAAAAGCACCTCGAAACTCCTGCCTTCCTGCCGAGGCTGTTTCAAGCATCATGAACGTCGTGACTGTCGTTTTTTCAAAGCTACTTGTGAACGATGTAATAAACTTGGACACATTAAGACTGTCTGTCAAAGTTCGCTCCGCACTGCTAAGACTACTGCAGCACGCCGGAAGCATATACAGCCCCGCCAAGACATGGAAGTTGATCAGATCAATCTTATTCTTCCCACAAAGGATTCTCACAAAATCATCATTCCTCTCTCATTCTCTGATCGATCTGTCGATTTTCAATTAGACACTGGATCACCTGTCTCTATTATTAACCTGACTACCTACCACGACTTAGGTTCACCTTCATGCTCTCCAGCTGACATCCAGCTCGTGACATTTAACAAGAAGAAAATTGACATCAAAGGTCAAATCAAGCTTCAGGCTAGTTATAAAGGAATTCAGAAGGCCATTCCTCTTCTCGTAGTTAACAACTACACTGCATCAAACATTATGGGCATGGATCTATTTAACTTATTTGGTTTCCAGATACATGACAACATTAACGTCGTATCTACACTGCATCCTACTTCTGACGTTACCGCTCTCCTAGCGCAGTTTCCTGAAGTCTTCGACTCTCAGCTCGGAACAGCCAAAGACTATACAGCTCACATACAGCTGAAATCCGGAGCTAAGCCTCGCTTCCTCAAAGCACGTTCAGTACCCCTAGCACTTCACGACCAGGTCACGAAAGAATTAGAAAGATGGATACAAACTGGCATTGTTGTACCAGTTACTTCTAGTCAATGGGCTACTCCACTCGTGGTAATCAAGAAACCTGATGGTAATGTTCGACTTTGTGGCGATTTTCGATCTACAGTCAACGCACACCTCGACACAGATATCTTTCCTATTCCACGTCCAGAAGACTTATTCCGTCGTCTCTCTGGTGGACAATTCTTCTCTCGAGTTGATCTTAAAGAAGCATATCTCCAGCTACTTTTAGACGAAGAATCTAAGAAATTTCTCACACTCAACACTCCTCTCGGACTGCTTCAGCTCCAGCGGCTCCCATTCGGTGTTTCATCCTCAGCGGCTATTTTTCAGCGCTATTTGGCTCAACTCACCGCCTCCATTCCCGGTTGTGCTAACTACCTGGATGATATTATTGTTACTGGAAAAGATCATCAGGAACATCTAACCAATCTACGCCTCCTTCTCCAGAAATTGAAAGACAATGGCCTACGAGCGAATCTCGCTAAATGTACCTTCTTTCAGCCTCAAGTTCACTACCTAGGACATATACTTGATAAGAATGGAATTCGTCCTAGTACACAGAATGTCTCAGCGATAGTAAACATGCCAGCACCTCAGAACCTCAAGCAGCTTCAGTCCTTCATAGGCAAAGCGAACTATTATAATAAGTTCATTCCACGCTTCGCTACAGTGGCAGCTCCATTAAACGCTCTACGTAAAAAAGGTGTTAAGTTTCAGTGGACTCCGCAATGCCAACAGGCATGGAAAACAATCAACAACGCCTTAATTCAAGCTATACAACTCACTCATTTTCAGCCCGACAAGATCATCACGCTAGCTACTGACGCTTCAGACTACGGTGTCGGTGCCGTTCTCTCCCAGAAGGATCGTCATGGACAAGAACGCCCCATCGCCTTCGCTTCGAAAACACTTAATGACCATCAACGTCGATACTCACAGATAGAGAAAGAAGCTTTAGCCATCATCTTTGGTATTCGCCGTTTCAATGAATATCTCTATGGCAACCATTTCCTGATCATTACCGATCATAAGCCTCTCGTACACTTATTCCATCCTGGTAATAAGATCCCAGAGAATTCCCTCAGAAAGCTTCAAAGATGGTCCATGTTCCTTTCTGATTATTCCTATCAGATTGTATATCGAGCCACATCCCAGCATTGTAATGCTGATGCCCTCTCCCGCTTACCCGTTGGTCCTGATACTGCCTTCGATTCTCAAGAATCTGAATGTCTTCAGTTGGACATAGAACTTGAAGATACTGTATCCAGTTTTCCTATTGATGCTACCTGCATAGCTAAAGCTACGGATAAGGACAGTACACTTGCTACTGTACGTACTTACATCCGCAACGGTTGGCCTCTTCAGAGCACACTTCCTGCCCACCTGGCACCTTATCATCGTATGCAGCATCGTCTCACGACTCGTGCCGGAGTTGTATTACTAGAAGCAGGCACCATCTTCCGAGTGGTTATCCCACTTAGCCTACAGAAACAAGTTCTCGAATTATTACACCAAAGCCATTGGGGTATCTCCAGAACAAAGCAACTCGCCCGTCAACACTGCTACTGGCCCGGTATTGATGCCGCCATCGAAAAGCTAATACGTCATTGTGAGCAATGTCAAACGAATCAGAACGCCCCGTCTTCTGATCTTGCTTCATGGCCTCCTGCTACTACTCCATGGGAACGAGTTCACATCGATTTCGCAGGTCCTTTCCTCAATTCCATGTGGTTAATAGTCATCGATTCACTGTCAAACTTTCCATATGTCGTGGATATGCATTCGACTACTACAACCGAAGCTACCATTCGTGCTCTCCAGAAAATCTTTACTACAGAAGGTTTACCACAAGTACTCATTTCGGACAACGGACCTCAATTTACAGCTACTGCTTTTCAGAACTTTTGTACACATAATGGCATTCGTCATATCCTAGCACCACCTTTTCACCCTCAATCTAATGGTGAAGCTGAACGCTTCGTACAAACATTTAAAAGAAGTATGAAGAAAGCTGTCTCTTCAGGCTTAACTAAAGACCAAGCCTTGCTCCAACTCCTAAACAACTACAGAACTCTACCCGGCGCTGATAATATCACTCCTGCACAGAAGCTCCATGGACGACCTCACAGAACTTTACTTTCTCTGTTACAGCCTCTTCCGGCCCAGCATAAGACCTCACCAACGAAGTTCTCCCTCAACGACAAGGTCTACACCAGGACATTCAAATCCAACCCACTCTGGATACCTGGAGTCATCTGCAGATCTTTGGGTCATCGTCTCTACGAGATACAGACTACGGAGAAACGTATCTGCCGCCATCAAGATCAGATACGTCTGCGCTACCGCCCCTGTCCAGCTATTGATGCTATTGCTAAACCAGATAAATCTATTGCTGAACGCGCTTTAGATCATTTAATAACAATGGGTTCCTTTCAGGACGAGACAGCGCCACTCCGCCCAGTTCCAGCTCCGGACACTACAACAGAGAAATCAGCAGCTCCGCCCCAGCATCGCAGTCGCCGCCAGCGCCGCCGCCGTTTCACGCCGTACCGGCGTATTTAGGAGGGGAGGGTGTTGTATGTCCGGCGCTCACTTCTCGCTCCGACAGCCAGCTGCACGCGCGCCTGTGTATCATTCTGCTTGCTTCGACGCGCAGCCCTCAGTGCGCGTGCCTGACCATCGAGTGTACTATAAATAGGAGCTCCCTGCCTGCTCACTTGCCCACTTGCCCCGGTGTCCAGCTCCAGAATACACCCTACGTCGAGCACGGAGGCTACTCCTCTTGAAAATGTGCTTCGACCAGGTGGACTGAATTTCTGGCAGTACGAGGTTTCACCTCTGGTCACCGCTCCCTTACCTGTTTCCGCTGCCTATGTTCCGTAATTCTTTCACAAGCCATTTTCATCCCCTAAATTATGCAAGCTCCCTTAGTTTCGCTAGGTGGAATTTCTTCAATCAATTGAACTTGCTTTTTAGGAATTCAGGCACTTCAACAAACAAGGACTCTAAAAGACATTTATGTTAGTGTGCCAGATAGTTCTCGACTATCAACGTGTCAATTCACAAAGACTATCTTTTCAAGATAGAAGTGTATATAAAGACTGTAAACCTGTACATATTGTATAAAGACAGACTTTTCTCAAGATTCAATATTCCTTTTTGCTTCAAAATAAATTTCAGTTATTTGTGTAAATATCATAAAGTGAAGCAATAAAAGTTGTGTTTTGTAAACTTCAACTTTGGTTACAACAGTATGTGTTGTCTTCATCATCATTTCATCCTCATCACGACGCGCAGGTCGCCTACGGGAGTCAAATAGGAAGACCTGCACCTGGCGAGCCGAACCCGTCCTGGGATATCCCGGCACTAAAATCCATACGACATTTCATTTACTAGTCTAGTTGTTTAATAGGGTACATTTTTTACAAGTATGTTATTTTATATATAAATGTTTTAACTAATGTTTTCAACAGATTGAAAATATTTTAAGTTATGTTAAAATTCATGCCATTGCTGTTTACACTGCATTTATGTCTTCTGGTATGGGCTAGAATAAATTTGTTACTTTCATTGACCTGTCTCAGTCTTATCCTTGGCTTTGACAATATGAAAGTGACTGAGGTATGAGCAATTCTAGTAATACCATTCCTTATGCAGCCAGTCCCTGTTATGAATCGTGTGAAAAATGTCGCTCATAGGGTCGGTTGGTGCGTGCATTTCAGTGGGCTTGGCTGACTGATATGTAATAGCAACTTCTGGCTCAGTGAGGAAAGCAATGTGAAACTACCACACTCCTCATTTCCCTAGTATGCCCCTTCAGTGACACCTAGGCTATCTATGATAGCTGTTGGTGAAGCTGTAGAGGGTCAAAGCAGCCTTCGGGATGAATACTCAGCATACATACAGTACATATTAAAATTCAAATGATGTAGCTCAGTTTAATATTCTCCTCTTGAGACTATCGATGAAGAAAGAATAACTGCTAAGCACCTCGCTTCGGTTCACCAACCATAGAAAATACTGGAATATATGCAAAAAGGCTGAATACCGAGCGGAGTGGCCGCGCGTGTTAACGCGCTACGGCTATGAAGCCAAACTCTGCATTTGGGAGACACGTGGTTTCGAGTTCCACCGTCGGCTGTTCTGAGCATGGTTTTCTGTGGATTCTCGTTTTCACTTGCAGACAAATGCATAGACCACAGCCATTTCCTTTCCACATCCTTATCCACTTTCATTCTCCATCATTAATTTCATCTTCATTAGCCCCTCAACTGAGATTGGCGTCAGGAAGGACATCCGTCCGTAAAAATATGCCGTATAATTTCAACTCATCTCATATACGACCCCGTATCAATAAACGGAACAAAGTAGTAGACATACATACAAAAAGACTTAGTAAATCACTAGCATGGTTAATGGAGCCCCCCAGGAATGTAGAGGTTGAATTCAATTTAATTGTCTGGATCTGAGGACTGGTTCGAGGTCCTCCCAGCCTACGAGATTATTATTGAGGAGCTATCTGACGATGAGATAGTTTCCCCAGTCTAGAAATTCAAGGAAAAGGACCGAGAGGATACATTCAAAAATTGAAACACTTGAATTTTAAGAAATATTGACATTTATCAAATTCTATACCTTTTCAAAACATTCTATTCGACTATGGGCTTCATAGTCAAAGCTAACACAAAACGTTCGTGTTGATTGATGTTATTCTATGTAGGCTCTATATGATAATGCATTTTATAATCATAAATTTACGGTTGTTTATATTTATTGAGAGTCATTTGGATTATATTCAATGTTCGGAAGATTTATAACTTGTATTTCAAAGGGATCTGTTGTATGCCATTTCTACAACTGCACTAGCACGCACTGGTTTATTCCTCGAGCATGTGAACAGTCTGTATATTGCGAGATAACGGAGCTATAAGCCGCGATGAAAGAACTGTATGACAATTTAAATATGATTATTATTATCTTTGTAGCTGTGAAAATTGAAATCTCTAATTAGCGTCTCGTGTTGGGCAATTGAAGTTTATCTCCTCGTAACTAGGAACTTGAAGTGTACGTTATTTTTATCACACTGGGGCTAAGTGCATACGATATGACTGCAAGTGTCATATTATATCAGAAAGAAGTACACAACTTCACATCACATGTCTATATTGTTTATGGTTCAAATAAAAAGCTCACAGAAGCTGAACGCCATCCATTGTGTTTGCGTTTCTGTACATATAACTGAAGAGTGACATTCCATGTTCTATAGTCCCTTTAACTTCTGTCCTTCATCACAGTTAGACTCTATTTGGTGGTAAGGAATGTCATCCTCACCGCAAACTGTAAGGCGACGTCGGCACCGGAGGTGGGCTGCATCATGTATATGTGTCTAGATAGGTGTGTAGATAGGAGTTCAGGTAGGATATGTGGTGACCGCACAGCCCGGAGCTGTGTTAGTTGGCTCTCAAGACGATGACGACTAAAAATGTATCTGTCGAAGTTAGGAAGAAAATCAGGGCTACTTCTTATTGAGAATTTGAGTTTGACGTACGAACTATTCTATTTGCGTTCTTCTTCATGTTGGGCACACGAAGTAATTGAGCCTAGGTCTGTGAATGGATCATTTTCTGTACAAATAGTTATGAAATCATCCGGACGCATTTTATGAATATTTACGAATGGCAACAGAAATGTTCGATACTCTGCTTACTGAAATTCAAGAAGCACTGACAAAGCAGGACAGCAACTGTTGGAAATGCATATCACCCAAGGAACGACTCGTCGTCACTTTGAGGTAAGTAAATGACCAAGGTGTCCTTTTGTTTTTATTACATTCTATAATATTTATTTAAAGAAAAATCACGCACAAGTCCAGTTAAGAGTGAACAAAAGCTACGTGAATGGTATGTCAAGTAATAGAAAAAGTTCACGTTTCTACATGATGGAAGCTTGGAGAAACAGGCCAGCAAGCCACCTCTGGTGCGGACGTAGCATAACGAAACTTTTGAGAGATTTTTTTCTTTTTGTCGTTTCGGCCGTCTACGTGCCACATTATTTCAGCTGTCCTTTTCCTTTCCCTCGTGCTTGGGCTTTAACTTTCGCCCAGTATTCCCTCATTCGAATCCTATGCTGTTCCTTCCTCGCTTCAGTCCATGTTTTGCCAGTTTTTAGTTTCAGCTTTTCTTGGAAACCACGATGCTCTTGGAGTTTCTTCTTGAGCGGAATACGTTTCTGAATGTCCTCCTGTGTTATCCCCAATTCTTGCAAGTCTTTCTCTACAACTGTGAACCACACCACCTTTTTTTTTTTTGTTGGGAAAGTAATTAAAGATACTATTGCTCAGCCTTGTAGGATTCATACGGGCAATATGGTTATAGAAAACAATTCTCCTCCTGCGAATGGTGTCTGTAATATTTTCTACATGTGTGTAGAGTTCATCATTTCGTCGTCTTCTAAATTCACCATTGTCTTTGACTGATCCTAGGATTTTCCTTAAAATCTGCCGTTCTTTTATTTCTAATTTCTCGATCTTACCTTTCAGAATAACGCATTCTGCAGCATATAATGTCTCCGCTCCTATTACTGTGCAGTAATGGCATATGTCGACGTTAATGGATATAGATTTATTCCTGTAGACATTTTTGGTTAGTTGATAGTTTCCATTTTCCTGATCCGTGATGTAAAGGCTTCGTTCTCAGAAGTACTGGAATCTACCCACTCCTCAAGGTACTTGAATTTCCCTATTCGTTTGATTTTCGCTTCTCCTACCTCTAGCACTCTTCCTGCTGACTTAATATTTGTTAGAAATTCTGTTTCCTCGAAGGAGATCTGGAGTCTCGCCTTTGCAGCTTGTGTCTTCACCTCATTGATTTGCTCTGCGGATATGTCTAGCGAATCAGAAAAATTGCAAGGTCATCTGCAAAGGCCAAGCAATCAGCATTCATATTCATGTTTCTACAGCCAAGTCTGGCCCCTTTTTCAACATCGTTGCTGCTCATTCCCTTCCTCCCCTCATGGAAGACTTTCTTAAGAACGCAGTTGAAAAGCAAAGGTGAGAGATCATTTCCTTGCCTGACTCTCGTCCTGATTTCAAAGGCACCCGAAATCTCTCCCATGAATTTCACATTGGAAGTGGCGTTAGTACGAATCTGTTGGATAATTTGTCTTGTTTTATTATCTAGGCCAAATTATTTCAGGAATTCGATAAGAGTGGCTCGGTCAATTGATTCGTAAGCCCTTCTGAAATCTACCAAGGTGACTACAAATTTCTTACTTCTCTGCTTAAGGTAGGATATGATAAATTTATGATTCATAGTTTGTTCGGCACATAAGCGTCCTTTCCTGAAACTTCCTTCGTATTCACTCAGCTGAGAGTCTCACTGTTCCTCTGCTCTAGTTTGAAGCGTTTTTGAAAGAATCGTGTAGGTTATTAAGAGCAGAGATTTTCCTCGAAAATTGTTCACATCCATTGTCACCTTTTTATGAAGAGGGTGGAACAGTGCAGACGACCAGCCACATGGAAGTTCTTCAGTAAGGAGATGGAAGGAATCGGCTTGACCTATAAATAAGATCTGTCGCAGCATTTTCATAAAAGTGAAAATGGAAAAGGAAAGAAAACCATTTTCAGGATAGCCCACGGTGGGGTCGAAGCCCTCTCATCTTCCGAATACACAGCTTGGCTCCATAGCCGAAGCGCATTAAAACGCGTAACCACTCCACTCGTTTATCATCATCATCATCATCATCATCATCATCTGCTGTATTGTCTTCAAATCATCACTTAGTATGCCTATATAGAGCGAGAGAAATTGAGAAATCTAATTAAATCAAATTTCATTTAATTTCAGTGAAAATGATAATCATCAGCCTGTTTCCAGTCATTTGACATGGTCAGGAATGCAACGGGTGAAGCCGCATCTAGCGGCGAGGATAGGAATTGTGCCAAATGCCGAGACCTGTCGCACTCCTCTGGGGCAATGATTAATGACTAACAGATGAAGTGAAATCATATTGGCTGGAATGAAAGATGACAGGGAAAACCGGTGTACTCAGAGAAAAAAACTGTCCCGCCTCCGCATCTCCAGCACAAATCTCACATGGAGTGACCGGGATTTGAACCACGCAACCCAGCGGTGAGAGATAAAGGAGTTAAATAACTTATTCCAGTTCTGCTTTAGCATTTTCTAAGTATTGTCTGTATAATGTTATTTAAAAGTACGACACACATTTCTACGAACAAGAAGACAACAGACTGAAGGTTCGCACCATACTGTCGGCAGCCCCGAAGACAGTTTGACATGGTTCCCCATTTTCATGCTGAGCACCTGTAGGTCCGACCTTAACCCTAACACTGCAGAGTGAAGCGTTTTCACTGTATAATATTCATCTTCTTATAGTTCAGTAACGTGCTAAAAGATGGCAAACCTACATTATTATATATTTGACACCTGTAGTTCCAGAAATGTGCTACAGGGGCTAGGGCAAATCAATTTCTCCGTCTATGTGCTATGTTATCTTTGCCTGCGGCTGTTGGACATGTGTCATGGTAGCTGGACGTGTATGATTAACATTGAAAGATAATTCTATGTGATTCGCTGATGATTGACGGTTAGCAAACATACTACCCTGTCGCAATATATTTATTTCTTAGCATAAATGTCTGATAATGTTCAGTTTACAATATTTGTTACTAAAATGTAATGAAATATGAATGTAGCGTTTTTGCTACATCGTGCAGCTATGGAATTTCTTTCCAGATGCGTATTTTAAGGTTATGGGCAGCAAACACTTGAAGTATTTCTTGATGGTGTTCTATTTGATGATTATTTTATTATTGCTGGAAGACGTAAGTCCAAATAATAATAATAATAATAATAATAATATTAATAATAATAATAATAATAATAATAATAATAATAATAATAATAATAATAATTAGTCCGCCTCTGTGGTGTAGTAGTTAGCGTGATTAGCTGCCACCCTCGGAGGCCCGGTTTCGATTCCCGGCTCTGCCACGAAATTTGAAAAGTGGCACGAGGGCTGAAACGCGGTCCACTCAGCCTCGGAAGGTCAACTAAGTAGAGGCGGGTTCGATTCCCACCGCAGCCATCCTCGAAGTGGTTTTCCGTGGTTTACCTCTTCTCCTCCAGGCAAATGCCTAGGTGGTACCTAACTTAAGGCCACGGCCGCTTCTTTCCGCTTGCCTGCCCCTTCCAATCTTCCCATCCCTCCACAAGGCCCCTGTTCAGCATAGCAGGTGAGGCCGCCTGGGTGAGGTACTGGTCCTCTTTCCCAGTTTTACCACCCGACCCAAAGTCTAACGCTCCAAGGCACCGCCCTTGAGACGGTAGAGGTCGGATCTCTCGCAGAGTTCGAGGGAACAACCGACCTTTGAGAGTAAACAGATTAAGAAATTAAGATGTGTTGTGTTTTCCAAAGACGGAGTTGTTTACCTTTAACAAACATATTTCTAATTCGTTTTGATATAAATCTATTATGCCTGGGGATCATTTGAAAATATGAGTTATGGAAGCTTGACTGAAGGCTAACCCTAGCAACTGTGCAGGCTGTGATGTAAGGTATCGATGGATGGCCAAACAGTGTTACCTAGCAACCGTGCAGCCTATGTCTTATGGATGGTGGCCATCTACAATGATTAGCTGTTGATAGTCGGTCATAACCGAACAGCACTCTGTTTGAAACAGAATCATATTGTTTCAAATGCTGTCACATCAGTTGAACTGTGGTTTTGACCTATCCATTTAAGCAAGCTACAAACGAATAATAAACAATATTTCTTCTCAGATACTGTACTGGGGTAACATTTGTACATAAGTAGCCTAGAATGCATGATGTAGCGTGTTTGCACACTCCAGAATTTTTCCCATTTTGCTCTCCTCTATGATCAAATGCATCAAAAATCTCTTTTCAATGTGTTGTAACATATCCAGTCTCCCTGTTATAATTTTTTCACGTCAGAGTTGATGGGTGTAAATAAATTCATGCAGTGTAGGGTTAATTAAGGCTTCGGCGAATTACTTCCCGATTCTAGCCCGTTCTCTCTCAGCGTCGCAAGAAACAAAAAATAAAGCAAAAGACAAAACAAAACACCAGGAAAATTAATCGTTTTTGTATCCCTAGTCCGAAAATTTATTTAAATCACGAGAGTTCCTCCTTTAGCTCCCACACAAAGCACGGATGTATCTGAAGAGGCGTCCTAGGAAAATAAGGATTAAGTTATTTTCCCGTTCTAATTAACATGGAAGGTCATACCTAGTCACCTTTACAGTGGGTAAAATAAGTATTCATACACTGCATGTTCAGCTTGTCACGTATCTTTCATGAATGATCCCCCTGTGGGTAAGGAGGTAGAATAACACACACGGTATCCCCTGCCTGTCGTAAGAGGTGCCTAAACGGAGACACAGGAGCTCCGAATTTTGGTGCGTGGTCTGGTGACCACGGATCCCTTAGCTGAGTCCTGGAATTGCTTCCACTTATTCCAGGCTCCTCACTTTCATCTATCCTATCCGACCTCCATTGGTCACCTCTTGTTCTTTTCCGACCCCGACGGTATAAGAGCACTCGAGGCCTCGAGAGTCTTTCATTTTCACGACCTTCGTTGCACTTGTCTTTCCTTGGCCGATACCTTCATTTTTCGAAGTGTCGGATGCTTTCCTTACCTAGTTGTAAGCCTACTTCCTCTCAAAACAATAATCACCACCTTCATTAAGCACGTATACTCCATACCCAAGTACATGAATTATATTTCATAATGAAGCATGAAGTACCACCTGCGGATAGAAATTATACAGTCTTTACAACAAAACAAAACAAAACAAAACAAAACAAAACAAAACAAAACAAAACAAAACAAAACAAAACAAAACAAAACAAAACAAAACAAAACAAAACAAAACAAAACAAAACAAAACAAAACAAAACAAAACAAAACAAAACAAAACAAAACAAAACAAAACAAAACAAAACAAAACAAAACAAAACAAAACAAAACAAAACAAAACAAAACAAAACAAAACAAAACAAAACAAAACAAAACAAAACAAAACAAAACAAAACAAAACAAAACAAAACAAAACAAAACAAAACAAAACAAAACAAAACAAAACAAAACAAAACAAAACAAAACAAAACAAAACAAAACAAAACAAAACAAAACAAAACAAAACAAAACAAAACAAAACAAAACAAAACAAAACAAAACAAAACAAAACAAAACAAAACAAAACAAAACAAAACAAAACAAATATCATTTTGTGTCCACAAAATTAATATTACAATCAATTTTTGGACTGGGGATTCAAAAATAATTAATTTTGCTAGTGTTGGAACACCGTCCTCAAACACACACAGATTGACGATCAGTACTTCGTATGCATACCATGGGCTTTTATAACTGCTTAAAGCCTTCATGGCATGGAGGTTCCAAGGTTTGATATGGTTTCGGCAACAATTTTCGACCATTCATTCTTCAGACGATCGATGGAGTCTTCTTTTGACGAGCATGTCCGTTCCCTTACTCTTCGCTCCAATAATGCCTACAGTTTTTTATGGAATTGAGCTCTGGGCACTGTGGAGGCGATGGATGTTGTTCGCGAACATTATACAGCAGCCATTTTTTATTATACGAGGCGTATCCTTGGGATCGTTGTCTTGTTGAAAAACACGGGCCCTCAAGATACCATTTTGCAATAATGATCAGCAAAGTATGTTCACATACGCTGATGGCGGTCATATTTCTCTCAATAACAAACATTCTCCCACCCCAGCGTAGCTCATGCATTCCCACACCATGGCATGACCTCCGCTATGCTTGACAGTTGGTTCATTGTTCTTAGGGCCAAATTCTTGATTTGGTTTACGCCACACATACCTTCGCCCATCAGATCCAAAAAGGTTGAACTTGCACTTATTGGACAATACAACCTTCTTCCAGTATTCTGTGGGTTTGTTGAGATATGGGTGAGCGAACTCCAGTCTTTTCACCCTATTGCAATGGTTAATGAATATTTCTTCCTGGTCATTCTGTCTTTTAAGCCAGCTTTGAGATTGTAATTTCTTATGGTTTGAGGTGTTACTTCCTTGCCTGTTGCGGTCACGACGTCTTCAGCAAGCACTCGGGCGAACATGGCCGAGTTTTTGCACGCTTTTTGTACTACATATCGGGACTGTCGGTCCATTAGAGCTTTAGGACGTCCAGACCTTCGTACATTCGCCGTAGATCTTGTTCGTTTGTATTTTCTCACAACCTACTGACCAGTAGCATGTGAGAGGTTCAGTTTCCTTAGCAATATTTCAGTAGCTAAGTCTCTCTTGCCATGCGAAAGCTACGTTTCCCTTCACAACAGTCTTCAACTCACCCGACCGATGTCCCATTCCTATACACTATTCGATCGAAGCATTAATATTCACTGTTATACCGAGTACACAAAAAATAATTTGTTTACAGCCATCAGTCGGCGACATGTACGTATCATACAGGCCTTCAATCTAATTGTATAAAAACCTTCTATAAATGTGCCGTTAAACAATAATTTGTTATAAATGAGGGAATATAGTTGGTACACCTAATGCAAGTCACAATTAATTACGTCAAACTGTGGTGCATCTGTAGTATTACTATAAATCGCTTACCGATAATTCCCGTTTGTCTACCGTTTGAAACCATACATGTATGAATACTTATTTTACCCACAGTACATTGTCATATTCAAAGATGGTACGCATAACTGTCGACCAAAGTAACACCCAATTATATAGGCCTACACATATCAAACATGTTTACATCACCTGTCCTATGAGACCGGAAAGACGACCCTTATGATGTTCGGAAACATACTCACAACTGCACGTACTCACAGTCATTTAATTTTGTGTGGCTATTACTAGCCGTGTGAAGCACTTGTAAGGCAGACTCTCCGATGAGGGTGGGCGGCATCTGCTGTGTGTAGGTAACTGCGTGTTATTGTGGTGGATGATAGTGTTATGTATGGTGTGTGAGTTGCAGGGATGTTGGGGACAGCACTAATACCCAGCCCCCGTGCCATTGGAATTAACCATTGAAGGTTAAAATCCCCAACCTGGCCTGGAATCGAACCCGGGACCCTCTGAACCCAAGGCCAGTAGGCTGGCCATTCAGCCAACGAGTCGGACACCCACAGGCAGAAAGCCACACTTAAATGGGAAGTCGTATTCTAGATGAAGTTGTAGCACTAGCGTGGAAGCGCTAGAAGTGTGATCTAAACAGTGTTCCTCGAAATACGGTCGGTACGATGGTTACTTCACTAGCCACATAACTGATGATTCTGTACTTTCATTTCATAAGACGATGGAACATGTTAAGTACAGGGTACTTAAATATTAACCACCAGAACATATTGATAGCACGATTAATTTGGGAGATACTGGTTTGTTTATTCTATATTTCTATTTGACAGCAGGGTCAATTTGGCAAATACTAGTTTGTTATATTCTATATTTCTGTTTGGCAGTAGGGTCAGTTTGGCAAATACTAGTTTGTTATATTCTATATTTCTATTTGACAGCAGGGTCAATTTGGCAAATACTAGTTTGTTATATTCTATATTTCTATTTGACAGCAGGGTCAATTTGGCAAATATTAGTTTGTTATATTCTATATTTCTATTTGACAGCACGGTCAATTTGGCAAATACTAGTTTGTTATATTCTATATTTCTATTTGACAGCAGGTCAATTTGGCAGATACTAGTTTGTTATATTCTGTATTTCTGTTTGACAGCACAGTCAGTTTGGGAGATACCTACTAGTTTGTTACATTCTATATTTTTGTTTGACAGCACAGTCAGTTTGGGAGATACCTACTAGTTTGTTACATTCTATATTTCTGTTTGACAGCACAGTCAGTTTGGGAGATACCTACTAGTTTGTTACATTCTATATTTCTGTTTGACAGCACAGTCAGTTTGGGAGATACCTACTAGTTTGTTACATTCTATATTTCTGTTTGACAGCACAGTCAGTTTGGGAGATACCTACTAGTTTGTTACATTCTATATTTCTGTTTGACATCACGGCCAATTTGGGAGATACTAATTTGTTAGGCCTATAGGCTATTCTATAATTCTACCTGACAGCACGGTCAATTTGGGAGATATTAGTTTGTTATATTATATATTTCTATTTCACAACAGGGTCAGTTTGGGAGATACTAGTTTGTTATAGGTCTATACTATATTTCTGTCGGTTAATATGCTCCGGTGCACATGGCCCTGAGGTTCACTCAGCCTACACCAAAAATGAGTATCAGGTTAATTCCTGGGGCAAAAGGCGGTCGGGCGTAGAGCTAACCACTCTACCCCATCAAGTGCCGAGGTTACGGATAGTGGAAGCCTTTACCCCTCCAAGGGCCATCATGGCCTGTACGGAGATGACTTTGCCTTTGCCTTTCTTTTTAATATGCTCCTGTCCCAACAAGCATAAACTTATATGTGATGTTTTCTACCATGCCTGCTAGCCTTTACGTGTACTACATTATTATCATTATTATTATTCAAGTGCGAAAGACTGTAATCACTGTGCTATGTCATCAAAAGTTTACTGCATTATCGTATTTGACAGTGTCACAATGGGAATTATGTTCTCACGAATCGTGATTTCTATTTGCCTCGTTAATTTAAACTTGAATATTAATTAGCCATATAGTACTGTGAACGGGTTCTCAGAACAAGATAACGCTCTTGTTCGTTGCGAGTGCTAACATCATAACTCTATTATCTCCTTCTCAGTCGTGTGCTAATGTGATAAAATACACTGTTTATGTGAGGGCTATAGAATGCGGAGGTGCTAAAGAAGACAATTTAGGGAGAACTGCGTTCCATGTCTCCTGGTACTGGAGGCTTAGCACACTGAACACTTTCCTTGTAAAAGGCGTAAGTTAATCCTTGTCATTAAAACTGTTTCGTCACGGTTTCAGATAATACGCACTAAGGATTTCAACATAATTTAGTACAATTCCCTGTTGGAGTTTATTGTTATTTTAAGGATAGGCTACAATAACAACAACAACAACAACAACAACAATAATAATAATAATAATAATAATAATAATAATAATAATAATAATAATAATAATAATAATAATAATAATAATAATAATAGGCGGACTGTGTGTGGCTCAGACGGTAAAATAGCTGGCCTTTTGAGTCCAAGAAAGCGGGTTCCGTGATATTGTAGGAATGAAATGCCACTTCCCTGAGTTCAAATTCCACGTAAAATAACTATGATTACAATCTGCTATGAAGTAAACCTAAAAACTTACGTGTTTAATAATATTGAGAAGTCCGTTACCGATTTGCTACCGAAAACACAAATGAAAGAACTGGAGGAGTTGTAATTCAGAATTGATAAATTTTGTCCTAGAAAAGAGGTGTGTGTGAGAAATTCTTCCCATTGCATTTCTCGGTAACGAATACTCGTAGCTGGTTGCAACTCCGGTGGTAAAATTTAGTGTGTGGACATAGTGGAATACAGCGTTCAACTATATAGACCAGAAGAACGGGATATGGCAACACTGACAGCATTTTAAGGCATTTTTAGTATATATAACGAACACTGGAAATTACTTCTAGGATGGGAATTACGATATTCTTCAGATTATTTGAGAAAGTCATATCATATGCAGGCCTGTATAGAAAAGACACGAATTAATTTTCTGTATGTTACTACCCCAGGGGCTTCGTAGACGAAACAGCAAGGATGCGGCGTTCGGTTCACAACGATGAAAACAAGTTAAATTTCTTGCCAGCAAGTCGAGTAACTATGAAATACAACAACTACTTTGTATTAGCACAATACCATGGGTTTCATTAGATCTTTCTGTGGGCCAGCTGTAGTCAATAGGAAATCTAAATAGAACTCAGGTTACTCTAGTATCTGGCAGAGCTAAACGTAAAATCGAAATTGACACACAGCCAAGACTAAATGGCGTTAACTCGAAATCCCTGCGCACCGTAAATGAGGCCACACGATTATTATTATTATTATTATTATTATTATTATTATTATTATTATTATTATTATTATTACAGTATTAATATTATTAAACTTAGAATTCCATGGAAATTAATATCATGCTTACTGCTGCGGGTAGAAGAAGTCAGGGAAAAGAAACATGGACGATAAAATAATGGTGCAGAAAGAAAAAAATATCCTTTGAAATGTGGCGTTACATAGACTATGTTTATGATGAGATCAGGAGATTGTATCACAAATGAACAAATACTGAATCAATTTGGAAAAGTTGGCGAAAGTCAACCAAAAGAAATAGATTGATAAGAAAAATCCTGTGACCTTCAAGGCATGCTCAGTTAATATCTGGAGCAAATCTAGGGAGTAAAATTGGTAGGAGAAAACCAAGACTCAAATAATGACAAAAATACTAGTAGTGAGATGCAATAGTTACATAGGGGTGAAGAGGTGTTCGGAGAGATGCATTAAACCATTCCATGGGCTAATGATTCGAAAATCGGTTCCACCATTTTCACGAAGAGACACGGAGAAAATTAGAGAGAGGAGAGTGATGGGTGAATTTTGACCAGATAGAATGGACTGGTAAAAGACATCGTAGGACCCAAAGATTTTTTCATTCATTAAAACAAACGTTATCAACATCACCAGTATGTGTGTAAAGACAGATCACATTTACATGGCGCTTTGCTTTTGTGAGGTTTATTCTTAGTTTCATCTCTTCAAATGTAGCAATATACACGTGTCTCTCTGTTATTTCTCTCACGTTCAGCGTATATCTTACAATTAGGCCTGCATTAAAATACCCCACCTGAAAATTAAAGTTCTTTTTTTAAGAGTTGGAAATAAATGAACTTTACAGTAATGAGCTGGTGTTGAAATCGCAGTAAACAATATGCTCACAGCCTCTCGGATATCCCATCTTATCCAATCTCCCTTGCTCACTAACTTCAAGAAGTCTTAAATTGTTCGGCGCAAAATGCAAATTTCATAGAAGGATAAGGAGGGGGTTGTAGTTTGGAAGTGCTTTTAAAGTAATATCGAGTTTGTACACCAGAGTAACTCCCAAGCTCTTTGGATATAATTTATACTTAAACTCCTGAGTCGAGATAATAACTCTGCATGCATGCCTTTCACAGGGAATGGCGAACGTATACACGGGATTAGCCAACTTATATGCTAAGCAGCCGTCTAGCATACACATTACAAATCCTATACTTTAACGGCAGCGCTTGCGCTATCGCGCTCACGTTGGCAGAACCTAATTATCCCAGACCGAGTCTTGGCAATACAAATGGCCTCATTTTAGTGGAGACTGTACCCGCTCTGTAACATGTGGGAGAGAAACCCATAATTAACTTAAAGACTTACATCTATACAAAACTACTCTGTTACAACATACATACATTTTTATTCTTTCACAACATCCCTATTCTTGCAGAAGATACAGCATTAACGGACATTTTCTTTCTCGTTCACATGCAAAGACACCTCTGATAGTTTGTATAACCGAAGGAGAATCGAGTTTTACCGGCTATAACGTGCACTACATGTTCAACATTGCGTGGATAAAATCGAAAACCTGAACATTGCCTATCGTTTCCAGAAATCGGGTCTGATGCAGAAGTTTTAGAGTAAGAATAAAAATGAAATTTGGGCCCAAACTATGAATCAATTTCTAGCAAGTTTTTTTTTTTTTTTTGCTATTTGTTTTACGTCGCACCGACACAGATAGGTCTTATGGCGACGATGGGACGGTAGAGGGCTGGAAGTGGGAAGGAAGCGGCCGTGGCCTTAATTAAGATACAGCCCCAGCATTTGCCTGGTGTGAAAATGGGAAACCACGGAAAACCATCTTCAGGGCTGCTGACAGTGGGGTTCGAACCCACTATCTCCCGAATACTGGATACTGGACGCACTTAAGCGACTGCAGCTACCGAGCTCGGTTAAATTTTTATTACTGCTGTATTTAAACCCATATTACCCCCTCCATTCTCAGACTTAGTGTTTGGAAATCTGATGCTGATGATGCTTGTTGTTCAAAGGGGCCTAGCATCTAAGATCATCGCCCCTGTTTGGAAATCAAGAAGCCATATTCACTTGATGTGTATCATTTCAGACAGTCCTTAACTCCACTACCCAAGGAATGGTCAAGAATTTAGATGAAATATTCGGGGAGACTAATGGGTTTGGAAAGGTATTAATCAGTGAATCAGCACAAATGGTATAATTGGTTCAAGTCCTATTCATTTTATGTCACATCCACCTTAGCAGGTCGAATCCGGGAGCCTCGGTAGTGATGAAACTAAAAAAATGGGAAGAGGAACATTTTTTCATTGTCAAATTCATTTGCGTACAAAACTGCTGAAGCTGGAGTTCTATTGAACTACGATTCTACAAAAACAAGACAAAAAACACATGGCGCTCCGGCCCCGCGGTATAGGGCCCCGGGTTCGGTTCCCGGCCGGGTCAGGGGTTTTTAATTGTAAATGATTAATATCCCTGGTCTGGCGACTGGGTGTTTGTGTCGTCCCTAACGTTCCTTTTCTCACAGTCAACACTTTACACTTCCGCAATATCCAAATACACGCTGGTTCATAACATATGGTGCAAGTAGGGGCAAAAGCTCTTTGTAGGTCGACGCCCTGAACAAACAGCTCTTTAAAAATGTCCATGCCGCTACAGCCCTGAAGGGCCTTGGTCTACCAATCAGCCCAAAGGCCTGCAGATTACAAGGTGACGCATGGTCAATGCGACGAATCCTTTCGGCCATTATTCTTCGATTTCTAGACCGGGGTTGCCATCTCACTGTCGTATATCTCCTCAATTGTAATCACGTATGCTGAATAGACCTTGATCCAACCCTCAGGTCCTGGTAAAATCCCTGACCAGGCCGGGAATCGAACCCGGGGCCACCGGGTAAGAGGAAGGCACGCTATCCCTAGACCGCAGGGCCGAAACTACGGTTATACAGCAGGATAAATTTTATTTTTATATCGACAATTAATTCATTCATTCATTCATTTCTGCCAGAGAACAGACTTGAAAACAGCTGCTAGACTGGCACAGCAGTAGGCCTATGGCTCAAAATGCTGATCTCTTACGAAATAAGGGAAGAAAGATGTCCACGCCAAAGAACGAATATTAAAATAGCAATGTTGAGTTGGGGTGAAATTTAAGCCGATACGATTGTGAGTATATCAGAGGAAGCTTCGAATTTGAATGCGTATCCGAGAAGTAATAATAATAATTTCGTGTGGATATTTCTAGCCGAGTGCAGCCCTTGTAAGGCAGACCCTCCGACGAGGGTGGGCGGCATCTGCCATGTGTAGGTAACTGCGTGTTATTGTGGTGGAGGACAGTGTTATGTGTGATGTATGAGTTGCAGGGATGTTGGGGACAGCACAAACACCCAGCCTCCGGGCCATTAGAATTAACCAATGAAGGTTAAAATCC
Organism: Anabrus simplex; assembly: GCF_040414725.1. Lineage (NCBI taxonomy): Eukaryota > Metazoa > Arthropoda > Insecta > Orthoptera > Tettigoniidae > Anabrus > Anabrus simplex. Next base: position 207,973,064 of record NC_090265.1, read on the forward strand.
CCGACCCGGCCGGGAATCGAATCCGGGACCCTCTGAACCGAAGGCCAGTACGGTGGCCATTCAGCCAACGAGTCTGACATCCGAGAAGTTGACAATCTGTAGATCACTTGACGCAAACGGTTACCTTTCAAGAAAGTAGAGAATACCTTAAATCCGCAGCTTCATCAGAGAACCTACAGTAGTTAACAAGGACTTTAAGAAATACGAACTCAATTTCATATAAATGATCTGAAATAATATTTAAAAAGGCAAGTAAAAATATTATATTGTATAGTTTCAGACGATAAATGCGTTTCTATAATTTGAGTGTAGTTTCCATCACATGTTGATAATCAAGAGAGATAAATTTTAAAATTAGAAGTAAAGTTGACCGTCTCTATGGTGTAGTGGTTAGTGTGATTACATGCCTCACCCGGAGGCTCAGGTTCGATTCCCGGCTCTGCCACAAAATTTTCAAAAGTTGTACGAGGGTTGGAACTGTGTTCACTCAGCCCCGGGAGGTCAAATGAGTAGAGATGGGTTCGATTCCCACCTCAGCCATCCTGGAAGTGGTTTTCCGTGGTTTCCCACTTCTCCTCCAGGTGAATGCCGGGATGGTACCTAACTTAAGGGCACGGCCGCTTCCTTCCCTCTTCCTTGCCTATCCCCTCCAACCTTTCCATCCCCTACAAGTCCCCTGTTCAGCATAGCAGGTGAGACCGCCTGGGCGAGGTACTGGTAATCCTCCCGACTTGTATCCCCAGACCCAGAGTCTGAATGTCCACGACACTGTCCTTAAGGCGGTAGAGGTGGGATCCCTCACTGAGTCCGGGGGAAAAACCGACCCCGAAGGGTAAGCAGATAAAAAAATGAAGAAGAAGAAATAAAGTTCCAGGTAGGTAATGATAATTAATTTCTTCTAGTGATATAATTGAAGGTATTCGGGCTTTTCCGTTGTATAATAATCAACGTTTCCTCTGAGGATGGCTGCAGCCTCATCAGATGGAATGTCACACCTCTCTAAGACGTTGGCTAGTACTCCGTTTGCGACACCACTGCAAACCTCTTTCGTAAGTACAATACATTACACTCCTATTCTGACGGGCTTGCTACCACACTGGGGCAAATCTTTGTTATTTTACGACTGAAAATTTTGAGTACTTCCAATATTTTTGTTGACAACATTTCTTTCAAGCGCGCCTAAAAGTTGGCATGTATTTTATGTTATAGGAACACTGTTTATGTTTCCTTAAGTTATTATTTTACATTAGCCATGGAAAGGATGACTAGTTATTAAACACTCACCTTCGTCAGCACATTCAATATAAATATTTAATTTCCCCGGGAGACCACGATATGATTTTGAAATCATAGAATTTTTGACAACCATATTTGCAACTTACATACAAGCAGAGTTAAAACTGGTTTGCTCCTGCAGTATTACGCACAGTTTTACCCTGCACGAGTTTGTAAATGGGATGTGAATGTCCGTACCGTGCAGCAATCAAGTTGCGTGCGGTTTCCTCTGATGAAGTGCCAGTAGGATCAAATTATCTCCCGGAAGCCCCTCGTCCAGCTATTTGCACTACCCCAGATAGACACCTGAAATATTCAAGCCTATTTTCCCTAACACTTCAGTTACCTGATTCCCTTGGCAATTTACTCCATGTTGCGTGTAATTACCTTGTGTTATAGTGCATCAGACTGCAATAAATAAAGCTACATGTCTGTCACCGTGACAGTGTCAACGTGTAGAACGTTCCTGGAACATGAAAGAACTATGTTTCCAGTCAAAAAACAAGGAAAATTAACGTTATGTACATTATACTGTAGGAGTGCGTAAATAAGTCATGCAAACATATATTCCTAGTGTGTGATACGGTAAGGTTCATTTTCGTTTACACGTGAGCATAGAAAAATGAACACAACGAATATTGTTCTGATGAATTGTATATCAATATGTGACTGGGAGGCGCGACCAGTCTTAAGGAGAATGATGGATAGGAAGAGCATTGTGAGATGTGATATTTTGTCCGAACTGCGACTGTAGTATGAAACTGTTTGTGGAATATTTTTTCTAGAAATAGTACAGTATAATAGATATTATTAACAAAGTCGGTTGATACAAAAATAATCCAGGGTATTGAATAATCTAACAAATTATATTAAGTACAATCAGAAGCCAGTGACAACGTATCTCGGCTGTCATGCCCCGTGTTCTCATTTATAAAACGTTTTAGTAGATATGCTAAAAATTGATTGGGCTATTTTGTAGTTGCATCATTAAACATCACTTAAAATATGCCTCCAAAAAACCAGTGAAAATTATTAATCAAATAAGTGTGCATGTTTGTTGGTTTTGATCCGTTTTCGTTAAATTCCAAACTGTGTATAATTATTTGCTAAAAGCAGAGGCGTAGAGATATAGACAAGTGCACCCATAAGTGAATGCATTTACAAGGGCGCACAAGATAGGTGAAATAAAATCATAGACGTCGAGGACTAATTTTTTTTTTTTTTTTTTTTTTTGCTAGTTGCTTTACGTCGCATCGACACAGATAGGTCTTATGGCAACGAGGGGACAGGATAGGGCTAGGAGTGGGAAGGAAGCGGCCGTGGCCTTAATTAAGGTACAGTCCCAGCATTTGCCTGGTGTGAAAATGGGAAACCACGGAAAACCATTTTCAGGGTTGCCGACAGTGAGGTTCGAACCTACTATCTCCCGAATACTGGATACTGGCCACACTTAAGCGACTGCAGCTATCGAGCTCGGTCGAGGGCTTAAGATTTAAATATAATAATAATACTAAAAGTTAAAATTAATTTGAGTAATCTTCTATTGTTTCCTGCGATTACCAGCCTGTATGTGAAGTATTTCCTCTTAATCATGTGCTTGAAATAAACTGGGAGAATGAATATAGATGAAAGTGATTTTGGCATTATTCTAGGCATCACTTCAACCCAATTCATTTCTCAGTCCTGTTACCAGAATTGTTACCTGTTTTATATTCCTAGCGAAACCAGGAAGTGAACCCAAGTGGATCACGCTAAAAGCTTCCATGTTGAGCTTAACCCCCTCAGCAAATAGGGAACTTGAGAACTCACTTTTGAATAACATTCCATTACGTACCAGTCACTTATCAGTTCAAATAGACTACGTGCGTAATATTTTTAAAGCGGAGCCACTTCCATGAGATCCCCTGTAGAAGATGAAAATAAAGGCATCCATTATTCGTATCCTCGGCCCTATTGTATAGGGTGGTTAGTTATATTACCCGCCATCGTTGGCATCGATGTACTAACCTAGCCTGTTTCTGGTGTATGTTAGATTGAATGAATTTCAACATAATATGCCTGCTCAGGAGCAGAAGGTTCTCGACTTACAAAATTCCTCACAAGAAACGAATCCATATCCTTCCAGATGAAACAAGTGCACCTCTACCACTTCATTCAGTGGAAGTAAATTTAAAAATCAGGTATATGATTTTTGCCTTACATAAGGCAAATTGAAAAAATGGAGCTATAGTGTATTAAGTGATAATATCATAGTTCGCGTATACAGTAGCTTTTACAGTAGTTTCCGGAGATAAACGAGGTGCTCGAATATTGTTCCATTCTCTACTACCATTATTATTATTATTATTATTATTATTATTATTATTATTATTATTATTATTATTATTATTATTATTATTATTATTTGCTAGTTGCTTTACGTCGCACCGACACAGATAGGTCTTATTGCGACGATGGGACAGAAAAGGGCTAGGAGTGGGAAGGAAGCGGCCGTGGCCTTAATTGAGGTACAGCCCCAGCAGTTGCCTGGTGTGAAAATGGGAAACTACGGGAAACCATCTTCAGGACTGCCGACAGTGGGGTTCTAAACCACTATCTCCCGAATACCGAATACTCGAGCTCGGTGTTATTATTATTATTATTATTATTATTATTATTATTATTATTATTATTATTATTATTATTATTATTGACAGCAACAACAACGGATGGAAACAACGACAGGAGGACGCTTGGAATGAGGAGATTAAGGCTAAGTTATGAATGAACTCAGTGATAAAGTTATGAGCATGAACTGACTTCGGCAGTTAGGTCAAGTGAGGCATAGGCCTATAGGTTACCTATCTAAATAATGGATTCAGTCTTTTGGAGGGTAAAACAAGCAGAGGGAGACGTAGGCGATGATGGGTAGTTTTTTTTTCAATTATTTCAAGGTAGGCCTAAGAGGCGTACGTACAACTAGATCGGATCACAGTGTTATTTGTAAATAGAGACTTGTGGAGACGCACTTATTACAGCGACTTGCAGATTGAGTGCTGAAAGGCATAGGGCCTTATACTCTATAATTAACAGGTAGTTACGTTATTACTATTACGTTTAATAATAATGCTATTTGTTTTACTTCCCACTTGCATGCTTCTCAGAGACGATAAGGTGCTATTTGGTCGTGCAGGAGTCATTTAACGTGCCGGTAAATCTATAGACACGAAATTGACGTATTTGAATACAGTACGATCAAGTACAACCTGACTTATCCGGAATCAAACCCGGCAGCTTGAACTCAGAAGGCCAGCGCTCTGCCACCTGAGCTGATTATTCCGACTACTGTAATGATTATATTTTCCTTGTATGTTTTCTTCTTACTGAGCTAATAACATATAATTGTACGACACGCTGACAGAGAGTGCGAAGAGCAATAATATATCAGAAAAAGGAACCATTTAGAGAATCTGATATGAAATGAAATGGCGTATGGCTTTTAGTGCCGGGAGTGTCCGAGGACAAGTTCGGCTCGCCAGGTGCAGGTATTTCGATCTGACTCCCATAAGCGACCTGCGCGTCGTGATGAGGATGAAATGATGATGAAGACGACACATACACCTAGCCCCAGTGTCAGCAAAATTAACCAATTATGGTTAAAATTCCCGACCTGCCGGGAATCGAACCCGGGACCGCTGTGACCAAAGGCCAGCACGCTAACCATTTAGCCATGGAGTCGGACATCTGATATGAAAAAAATGAAGAAAAGAGCCGAAACAGAGACTTTTTGAGGTAATTTGTTTCATTCCTACAGATGATAATGAAGAATGGAAAAAATGAACTCAATTATGTGTGTTGGAGTGTCTCATCACATAAGCGTAGGGATCGAATTGTGATCAAATAGGAGAACTTGCTCGCTTTACGGTGTTAAGAAAGATTAATATTTAGAAATAATAAAAAAAATGTTAATAGCTTCCGTAACGTCCAATGTACAGAATATATATCACTTGAGATCTATTTAGAACTACGAAATGCATAAAACATTTCTTGACAGACGTGCGGATATTTTTTCGTCTACTTAGTGTACCTTTGCAGTCCAATTCAATGAAGCCTGTTGATCGTTGCAGGTACTGGCCAGCGGTGTCGGTTTGGTCCCGAAGGAGCCCAAGATGGGGTCCTTGGGGATAGAGGGAAACCACCCTCCCATGTGATACAATACGGCTGTTCGCAAGCGACCCCGACACTGTACTACAAGATTTGTGTGCTATTGGCTATACTAGAATAAGAGGAAGAATGGCTTAAGTGCGTGTTACACAGCATAAACTCTACCGAGTTACGGAACTTCTCTTTCTGCTTTGTACAAGAACATAAATGCTGCACAGAAAGTATTATTGTTCTCTCTGGTCACGATCTTGTACTTAAATGAATGAATAGGAAGGGCGGGTTTACTTCAAGATCTATAGTTTAGTTACGTGAATTGAGTGGGAGAATTTGTTCGTCTCTCAAGATGATGTTGAGAACAGAAACTCGTTAACACAAACTCTAATAATAATAATAATATTATTATTAATATTAATAATAATAATAATAATAATAATAATAATAATAATAATAATAATAATAATCAGCCTCTTGGATGAATGGTTAGGGTAGTGGCTTTAGGTTCATATGGTCCTGGGTTCGATTCCCGACAGGGCTGAAGATTTTGTTCAAGTTTAGTCAATTCCCCTGGCTCGGTGCTGGGTGTCTGTCTTCGTCTTAATACGAGTACGAACATACATACATACATACATACATTCAAACACATCGTATCGCACTACCAGCCCCCTCAGAAATAAAAATAGCCTATGTAATCTACATAGCCTAACATTTGGAAAAAAAGTATCTGATTAACTTATTTGTTTTCTAAAATTACAAAACAGATGCCTGTTAAGCTTAGCAACGATTTATCTAGAGAATGATTGTCGGAATTTCTAATTAATATGCAAAAGCTACTTTTTCAATATGAAATAAATCGATGGGGTCCTTGTGTATCCCAATTCTCATCCTATCCGTTATATTCCTTAAGGCTGATCACGCCTCCCAGCCACATATGGATATGCAGTTCATCAGAACAGTTTTTGCTACGTTCATTTTCCTGCGCTAATGTATAACGTGAAATGGACCTTAGGCTGCCATACCGTATTGTATGGATGTTGTTTGCATGACACATTTACACATTCTTTCAGTATAGTGTATTTGAGGTTCGTTTTCCTTATTTTCATTGTTTTTACGTCCCAGTAACTACTCATATCATCATATCTTCATCATCATCATCAGATGTGTCGTGACAGCAAGGTTCACGTACATTATTAAATGTCTTCTAAGTACAATATAAAGTTATAAGCAACATGAGTGATGACTAAAGGTACCTATAGACACATCTCGAAATAATCACAGGACTGTGGAAGAAACATCATTAAAATAAAAACATCAGTAGAAACGTCGTACACCGAGCAAGTTGGCTGCACGCTGCAGGCCGTGTAAATGTAACCTTGCACTCGGGAGATGGTGGTCCGAACCCCACCGCTGGCAACCCTGAAAATGGTTTTCCGTTGATTCCCACTTTCACACTAGGTAAATACCTTAAGTAAGGCCAAGATCGCTTCCTTTCCAGTCCTAGACCTGTCCTATCCCATTATCACCGGACCTGTCTGAGTCGGTGTGAGGTAAAAACAATAGCAAAAAGAAAAGTTCTACAAATATCTTTCGTTTAATAGGGCCACTCGTAGCGAAGAAATCACAGTACAGTGTACGTGCTAAATAAGTGCTGCCATGGTCAATGAAGGTTCTTAACAAAAATTGTGGGTGCTCCTGAAAACGATTTACATAGAACTTGTGTGATGGAATCTTCCTTCTTCTGTACTTAATTTAGAATTTTTCATCTTTCAAATCCAATTTTCGTGTAATTCTCGTATACAGGCTGCAGCCTTTGGACAAAGCGCAACATTCCATGAAAATCCCAACCACATCTTGGAAAGCCGCCTTTTTGCGAAGGAAACTACATTACAAATATCGATACACCTTTATCAGACAAATTCTAATCTCCACTGAATGTCGGTTCGTTGTACAAATCAATAACTGCAACATTTAATGTGCCACCTAGTCTATAGAAGTTATTTCAGCGATATTCGTCTGGAGAACCGAAACTGGTACTGTGTATAAAACGTTTTGAATTCACAGAAGGAATTGTCTGCATGCTGAAAAGATTAGACATGTAGCCCGTTCTGGCTTCAGATTTTCCATCTGTTCGCAGCACGTCAAATAACTCTCTTGCTTTTAAGTTTGTGTAAAGAGGCCATAACAATAAATCTTGACAAATTCGTCGCTGTTCGGACAAAAGGTCATATCTCACAATGCTCTCCCTATCTATTATTTTCCTTAAGACTGGTCACGCATCCCAGCTCATATGATATGAAGTCCATCAGAAAAATGTTCGTATGCTAACGTGTAAAGAAAAATGAACCATAAGTACATTATATTGTAGGAGTGCGTAAATAAGTCATGCAAACATACATTCCTAGAGTGCGGCACGGTAAGGTTCATTTTTATTTAAACGTAAGCATAGGAAAATTAACACAACGAACGTTGTTCTGAACTAAATATCCATATGTGGCTGAGAGGCGTGACCAGTCTTAGGGAAGATAATGGATAGCAAGAGCATTGGGAGGCAAGACTTTTTCCCGAACAGCGAAGAATTTATACTTGAAACATTCATATTCCCAACACCTCTTTCAAAAAATCAAGGAGGGTTATACAGAGGTTATACTTAGCTCATCTTTTGTATTTTTTTTTTTTTGTGGAAATGATCTAGTCTAGTGCAACCTTTCCCTGACGACAGGTAGGCCTATGTCATTTCTGCGATAGCTATGTGCTTTAGTCCTTTGGTTTAAATACTTTTTCCTCTGCGAAACACATTTCTTGCTGCATTCCAGTGTATGTTTCAAGGCCAGAAGAAGGAAGAGAGTGAATGGCTGTAATCGAGCAGCACTGATGTCGCGCAGGTAAGGAAAAACCAAATTAATGCTTTAGCGGATAGGCCACTTGGCAGTTTAACCAGCACAATATCCTTTAAGGGGTAGAATGGGGGCGAGGATATGTTATGGTAAACTAGACACAAGAGTCCCTGATCCTGCAAATTCGAGGCAGTGCGAAAGAATGGCAACTCTTTGACATAAATGCAATTTTTGAAACTTGAAACCTGTCTTTTAATGCTCTTTATCACCATACCATTGCCTGCTGTCCATCTCACAACATTATCGAGTTCGTTTTGTAGTTGCTCAATTTACGCTCAATTTTACACTCAAACCGACAGAATATTCTTAGAGGACCTATGTAAGCTTCAGATATACAGCTGATTTATTATATATCTGAGAAAACTGAGAAAATTATTAGTCAATAAATAATTTAATTATAAAAATCATCCCAGGTTTGTCTTTTATATACGCAGAGCGGGGTAAATAATCTGAAAAGGATGAAACCACGAGTTTTATTTGGTAAGACTATTTAGGTCTACTGAATTAAATAATAATAAATAATGTTAATGAAGTTAAAATATCATAGCGAATATAGGCTATATGTAGTATTATTTAATTGAAGTTAATGCATACCGATGTGATAACGTCACTTCTGCATATCTCTTTCTAATTTTTCCATATTCACTGCCTTGTAGGTATCATTACATATCGTAAAGATGTGATAACGTCACTTCTGCATATCTCTTTGTAATTTTTCCATTTCACTGCCTTGTAAGTATCTTTCATCATCATCATCATCATCTGTTTACCCCCCAGGTTCGGTTTTCCCCTCGGACTTAGCGAGGGATCCCACCTCTACCGCCTCAAGGGCAGTGTCCTGGAGCTTCAGACTCTTGGTCGGGGGATACAACTGGGGAGTATGACCAGTACGTCGCCCAGGCGGCCTCACCTGCTATGCTGAACAGGGGCCTTGTGGAGGGATGGGAAGATTGGAAGGGATAGGCAAGGAAGAGGGAAGGAAGCGGCCGTGGCCTTAAGTTAGGTACCATCCCGGCATTCGCCTGGAGGAGAAGTGGGAAACCACGGAAAACCACTTCCAGGATGGCTGAGGTGGGAATCGAACCCACCTCTACTCAGTTGACCTCCCGAGGCTGAGTGGACCCCGTTCCAGCCCTCGTACCACTTTTCAAATTTCGTGGCAGAGCCGGGAATCGAACCCGGGCCTCCGGGGGTTTCAGCTAATCACGCTAACCACTACACCACAGAGGCGGACGTAAGTATTTTTACATATCGTAAACAATATTGCGAATCACATTCGATCATTTCCAAATATTTGCCTATCAAGCTTTTTTCGATAATAGACTATTTCAGAGTTGGTCGACCGGGGCTGACTGACATTGACACTAACTGTAAACTGGATTGCTCAAAACTGAATGCGTGTTGGATTAGGTAAAATAATAGTCACATTAAATCTGTAAAAGATTACTAAGTAATCACTGAGTACTTCCAGTCCGCATACTACGTACGCCATTACTATCACAACAATATCAATAGAAGTTCAAAATAGTTGTAAATATTCAATCGGAGATATCGTCGCTGCCGGGACGAAACCTCCTATGTAAAATATTTTAGCTTAGAACTTCGGCCGGTCATCTAAGGTGCAATATTCTGTGAGTATTGTCAAGGCATTCTCGCTCTTCATAATGTATGTGCTGCGGGTCAGTATATCTCAAAAAATATTATCACATAGGAGGTTTTGTCCCGGCAGCGACGATATGTTACTATGCCCTCAAAATATACGAGTTCCTGATCTGTGTTAGGAGACGGAAATCGGGACACCTTTTTTTTTTTTTTTTTTTGTGTAACGAGCATCCAACATTATCTATATTTATCTTCATTGCATTATTGTCATCTGTTCATTTTTCTGGTGACCCCATCCCACCTTCACTATTCATTTCTTATCGTTTATTTATTTTGTTACAAAGTTGAACTTTGACATGTTTGGGATATGGTCCAACATCAATTAGTTATCTTCAGCTGAGACACGTAAATCATCTTCACCGAAGTTTTATCCATAACTATGAGGTTATCTTGTTTTCTTCGATCATGGACTTTACGTAGGCCATAAAAGGAAAATGTGATGATGAATAGAATCTGAAAGTTTCTGATAATAATGTCATATATTTAACGTCTTCACAACTAAAATGAACGTCAGAATAGGTCTACTGTAATTTTGCCCTGATAAGATTCTCTTTAACATACTGTACTAGTAAATTCTTCCAGATGTTGGCCTATGCAACCTTAAACACCAACATTCCAGCGTTCCAAAACACAACTTGTATTAAAGAAGTAGAGTAGCTAATCAATATTGCTGCAGAATATTTCCTGAATATTGTTGATAGAATGTTTCACAATATGTTTCATATTCTCAAGTTATTCTGCACAATGCTATATTTTGTAAATAATATGGGAGTCTACATAGCTTATATACTGATAGAAGGAACTTAAAGATATTGATGTATGTGTTATATTCCTTTTCTACTGTACCTTCCCTGACACTATCTTTATATAACTTCCTGCAATGGAAGAACAGCAGATAAAATTCAGAGCGCGATCTGAGAAATAAATATATGTCACGTCAAGATGATCACCTGTACATATCTGAGGTGTGATATTTTCTGGAGCTGTCTGAGGGAATGCACTACTTCCCCTCCAGTACCCTTCTCAAAAAATGAAATGATAGAAATCTTTAATTTACCATGTGTGGGTTTGAGGACGGATGTATATAGACACACACTGTGGAAGAAGAGGCTTAACCTTTTTTCGCATGAGCATGCATCATTCGCGTGAAGCGTGTTCCTTATTCATGGAACCACCATTTCCTGCTGACGTTCATGAGCCGTATCTTTGCGAGCATGGGAGCCGTAGAAGCTGTGAGCAGAATACGGGATATCAAACATGGATGTGACTATACCGACAGCTCCATCTTCGTCAATACCACACTCCTCTTGCTTGACTTCAAACGCATGCGCATTAGGTCACACACAAGAGCATGCGTCATGGCTGTCACACATTCCCAAGGAAAAAAAAAATTCGTATCGACCAATCAGAGCAGAGATACTTGAAACTGGTCTTTTTTTTAATCAGAAGGAGGGTACGGAGGGCGTTGGAGGAAGGTGGCAACAACAGCGCATATATCGGAGAATTAGTGAACTATTTATTGTAATAAGGTCTCCAGACCGAAAAGGTTCGACATAAGAGAAAAGAGGTGAAGTGAGGTTATGTTCGTATATTTATTGGGGCTGTCTGGGAAATGCTGAAATGGGATAATCTTAAAATATGCGAACAGCGCTGGTGTTTTACACTTTACTTAATCCCTATTGTTAACACGTGTTCCATATTCCGTCTGGCACAACTCCGCATGCTTAATTCTGTAAATTTGAATAATATTATCCTCATTCCCTTCCTAAAGACGTGCATCACTTAATAAAATTGGCATTCATTACAACCATTCGGGTAGCCTGTTTCTCTAATCACAGAGGAGTTCTATCAAAATGATCGAATCCATGCACGTAACCTCTAGGTAATAACTTTTACAGACAAGGCTTATCTAGGCTATATCATACATAAAATTTATATTCTATTAAAAGAATGTATCAATTAAAAGGTCCACTTAGTCAATACTTTTCAATTACTATTATAAAAATATCTAAAACATCAGTACATGTTTCGACCCATCATTATACAAAAAAGTACTTTAGCTAAACACTTGTCCGCCTGTGTGGCGTAGTGGTGATTAGCTGCCATCCCCGAAGGCCCGGGTTCGATTCCCGGCTCTGACATGACATTTGAAAAGTTTTACGAGGGCTGGAACGGGGTTCACTCAGCCTCGCGAGGTCAACTGAGTAGAGGTGGGTTCGATTACCACCTCAGACAACCTGGAAGTGGTTTTCCGTGATTTCCCACTTCTCATCCAGGCAAATGCCGGGATGGTACCTAACTTAAGGCCACGGCCACTTCCTTCCTTCTCCCTTGTCTATCCCTTCCAATCTTCCCATCCCCCACCAAGGCCCTTGTTCAGCATAGCAGGTGAGGCTGCCTGGGCAAGGTACTGGTCATCCTCCCCAGTTGTATCGCCTGATCCAGAGTCTGAAGCTCCAGGACACTGCCCTTGAGTCGGTAGAGGTGGGATCACTCGCTGAGTACGAGGGAAAAACCAACCCTGGACGGTAAGCAGATTAAGAAAGAAAGAAAGAAAGAAAGAAAGCTAAACACTAAACTTATTAAAAGTTAACTTTCAATTCAAAATTACAGGATAAAATCGCACAATAAAGGAAAAACATGTTAAAACTGCACTTTAACTGACGATAAAATGTTAACTTGATAAGCTTAGCTTTGTTGATGTTGAGAGGAAGAATGTTCGAATAATAGGTTCTTGTCAAATTGGGTGGCCCATTTAAGGGTTTCGTACTGTGCGATGCTGGTTTTGTAGTAGAGTGCCATGGATATTATAGCTGGAACTATTGATTACAAGGCCCTTGACGAAATTGTTATGGCAAAATATCAGAATATATCGCCGATACGGAAGTTAAAATCATGTTTCAAGCATAGGTGTCCCATGAGTAAACTCTTGTGTGTGTGTGCCAAAGCGTCTTTTCACCCTGCCTTCGAAGGTGCTGCCATCACGTGAGACTTTATATCTGTTAGATTTAAACCATTAACGACTTGTTTATCTATTTGTCTAACGTAATACCTTTTGTTAATTCATTTTAAGCACAATCAAGCACTAACCATTTGTAGGGCCTTAATTATCTGTATTATACTGAGATTCATACCAGTAGGGCTTATCCGTGAGTCTAATTCCAAAAGGGAACGCCGTGACTTCCAACAGGGAACACTCCTTGACACAAAAACTTTTATATGGGTGAATCAGCGTTTTTGAACACCTTCTCCAGTGCCATAGTATTTCGCATTAAAATATTATTGAATGAATGAAAGCCTACAACCTGTTATCCAGTCATTGACCGGGTCAGGGATGGAATGAATGAAACATAGCCTATATAGGCTGTTTTTACAATGGGGTCGCCACTCCCAAGGTGATTTATTCATGAGTGATAAATGCTATGAAATGATAATGGAGAGTGTTGCTGGAATGAAAGATGTCAGGGAAAACCGGAGTACCCGGAGAAAAACCTGGCCCGCCTCCGCTTTGTCAAGCACAAATCTCACATGGAGTCACCGGGATTTCAACCACGGTATCCAGCGGTGAGAGGCCGACGCGCTGCCGTCTGAGCCACGGAGGCTAAAATATTATTATTTGATATAATAGACTATATTTGCTCAATGTGCATGAAGCCAAGAAAGCTTATAGTTTAAATGTGATTAAAACTAAAACTAAACTTTTTTCCTCGTTCTGAGGTGGTGAAGCTCTTTTCAGGCACGCCACCCAATGGAAGTGAGCTGCATGTACCATTTCAACAACACACCAGCCCTTCTATCATTCTTAAATTTCAGGAAGTACCGGGAATCGATCCCGGGTCAACGAGGACTGCAACTAATATTGCTAACCTTTACGCTACGGAGGCGAGTTTCACATAATTACATCAACAGAGCCTCCGGTTATATGCGGAATTAGAACCCCAATGAAGCGACTTTTCTTTCAAACATGTCACATGCACTGCCTAGGATTCGAGCTGCGGCCACCTTTAAGGAAAGGCAGTTACACTGTCACTCGGCTGTTACTCCTCGCCTCTGTACATGAACTAGCCAAGTAATCAGATGATTACACGGGGACTTCAAATTTTCAGTCGATCACATTTTGTGTTTAGAAGTGTAGAATTTTACCACTATCTTGGAGTGAAGTTTGTAATATTCCGCAAAAGGCTGACGGAAATCGGCATGATCAGAAATCAAATAATTTAATTTTGATATCATTGTCCCTTCATACCACATCTATGTGAGTGACGACGTCCCATGAAATGATCTGTCTCACCAGTCAAAATGTCGTTGTTAAATCGAACTCTTGTTATATGTGTATGTAGAGGTGAGTATTAGGACAACATAAATACCCCGTCCCCGATCTCAAAACATTAACCATAAGCGATTATAATTCCCAACTCGGCCGAGAATCGCTCCCGGAACACACTAAACCGAACGCCTAGGTCTAAGGAGTCGGATATTATTATTATTATTATTATTATTATTATTATTATTATTATTATTATTATTATTATTATTATTATTATTATTATTATTATTATTATTATTATTATTATTATGACATTTTTAACTGACCGAAAGTTTCATTTTAGCCGTACGAAAAAGATGTAGATATGAAATTTTATGGACGTATAGCGCGAATGAACGATTCGCAATTGACCAAGAAAATCTTCATCATCAATGGAATTTGACAAACAAAAGTACGCTGGCTAGCAGACACCTAAAGGAATCTTATACAAATAAATATTGACCCACTGACAACTAAACGGACTACATGTAGACAGAAAATCAATTCACACCCAAGAAACCGACGGCGAAAAATCTGAAACTCAAAAAATGCGTGGACACAATGAAAGACGACAGACTCGAAGCGATAGAATGAGGAAGTATTGGGAGGATAAGAACAAGAAAATCAATGTTAAGTAATAGTTGTACATAATAATAATAATAATAATAATAATAATAATCATCATCATCATCATCATCATCATCATAATCAACATAATTATTATAATTATGATTAGTATTACGTAAACATTTATCTCAACGTGATTGTCAATGTCGTGACCATAGCCAAGGGACCTCCAGTTCTATGTAAAATTCGAACCAGAGGGACATGACTTCCTACTTTCCACACGTATTAGACGGGATTCGTACCACATCCACTCTAGTGAGAAGCCAGGGACAAAATCATTCGGGTATCATTCTCGATCAACATCATCAAATTTACGGAAGTAAGCTATTGTTTGCGATTTCATGATGGCTACTTGCTATTTGTTCCATCATACATGCACAGTAATTAAAGAAACAACAACGTGAACACACAAATATTCCTATACTACATTCGGTTTAGCAGCACACTGCAAAAGCGTTTTATCGCATGTAATGTTATCACTTCCCTTTCTATAATCTAAACCGATGTTTCAGTAGCTCGGTTGTGCTAGTATTGATCATTCCATGAATATCAAATCGGATTTACTGCTTATTGTGCCGGTGGCTGTATATCACTGTGTGACATTTCCTGGCAGAAGAATGTGCTCATGTTGTATGCATTACGCAAGGCAGTAAATCAATAATATGACACCCAGCTTCCTCTCATAATCGTGCTTACTAATAACCCGGTCAATTCAACCATGGGATTAAGTTTGAGAGGAGAAAACACCTGCTCCGAAGGCAACGAGAACTCTTAAAATGGGGGCACATTAGAAATACCAGGATTTATCACAACAGCTCTACATATATGAAGGTTGATAATTAACGTTTGACAAAGCGTATGAATAGTTAATCTTCAAGTTGATATTGGTTTTCCAAACTCTGAAGATGTAAGATTTATCTTATTTCGGCTAGCCTCGATTGTAGGTAAGATTGTAAGAGGTTAATGTAAGCTACTTACCCGGTGACGAAACTGAAATATATGACGATTTTATTTCTTCGTCTGATATTATTTAATTCCAATAAATATATACGAACTCAAATTTAGATAAAGATAATGCCTGCGGTTCTGATGTACTAATAGTAGATCCCGGATATGAAAATTCCAGTTAGTCCTGCAAAGACTACCACAGTCTCGTTATGTCCCGATGTCCGAATGCTTACGTATTTTTACATCCTTCACAATCTCGTGTATATTTTGATTATGATTGCACCTGTAACTTACGTCAGCGTGAGTTGCGGTATAAGCCTACTCACAAATCCTTGTTATTCCCTTCTCTCAGAACCTGTTGGATATATTAACTTCCGCTATATTTATCTTCGTATGTGTCTTTTAATTTTCTCTTTATGGCAGGTCTGTGTAAGGAATCTGAACCATTCACTTGTGGAACATTTCAAAGTAAAGAAACGGACTCGTGGAATGCACCTTGAATTCCCGTATCTTTGTTTCATCTAACAGAATTGAGGATACTAAAAATTCAGTCGCCGTTGACATCTTTCTATCGAGTAAAGGGCAGGTGTTACTCACAAAGGCAGTTCCTCTGAAAAATGGAAAAGTTTATTTCTTTGATCCAGACATGGTTCTGTAGGGATATAAATGGATGCACTACAGTAAAAACAATGATTGGTCTCTCTCTCCCCCCCCCCCCTCATATATAAATTATAAAAAAAACTTCAGTCATGATCTGATCAAGAGGTAGTCCTATCAAAGCCAGAGAAATAGAAACTCTGAATTCGCAGACAAGTCCCACATTTCCTAACTGATGACGAAAAGGGAAAGTTATCAGAAAATACGGAAATGAATTTAGAAGCTTCTTCTTTCCCCATTTTGTCCATAAAAAAATTGACGTTCATAGATTCCGCGGATAAAACGAGCCAGTTGAGACACTGAAGAATGCACAGTACATACATACAGTAGAGTACTTGTGGCGCATACTATTTTGGACCTTCGCTTGCCGAGTTGACCGCTGCCCATCCAGATGGTCCACATATAATGTATTTCTCGTGGTCAGCTTTACGGCTTCTTTAGCTTTCCTCTCCTACTAAACAGCTCCTGAGCCCGCTCCTGCACCTCGCTCCAAATCTCAGTCCAGAATTAAAATCCTTGCTCTGGCAGAATCCAGTGTGGACTAGTCTAGTCGATCAGCCTAAATGTGAGAGAGGCTCGCAACATCCGATTTAATAATATTTATTAAAAATGTTATTGATTTGGCGTCCGGCTAACTACTTTTGCGGTTTTCAGAGGCATCGTGGAGCCAGAATTTTTCCCACGGGAGTGCCAGTATATCCACCGGCACAAAGCTAACGTATCTGGACACCTTAAAGTATCACTGCATTGAGCCACGGCGTAACTTAGCAACTTAGGCTGTAAAAGACAGCACTCTACTCTCTGAATTAGCACAACCATTGGATTTACTGGCACCTGGATTCATGGTAAGTTCTAACATTATTATTATTAATGGCAGGCTCCGTGTCTGAATGGTTAGCTTGCTGGCCTTTGGTCACAGGGGTCCCGTATTCGATTCCCGGCAGGGTCAGGAAATGTAACCAGCATTGGTTAATATCCCTGGCACGGGGCTGGGTCTATGTGTCGTCTTCGTCATTATTTCATCCTCATCACGACGCGCAGATCGCCTACGGGTGCCAAATCAAAAGACGTGCGCCTGGCCAGCCGAACATGCCCTCAGACACTCCCGGCACTAAAAGCCATGCGCCATTTCATATTATTATTATTATTATTATTATTATTATTATTATTATTATTATTATTATATTTCCAATGGTATTAGATTTTCATGCACCGAGAAATATATGCCTCTGTTTTCTTGTCAAGAAGTTGTTGTTTCTTATAAAATTCTAAATTGTACTTTTCATTTATGTTTCTAAGACCCCTGCACCTAGTCCATCAATAGTTGTTGAAGAAACAAACTCATAAGATCAGTCAGAGTAATATAAGTATACTATTTCACGTCATCATTTATTATTTAAGTAATATAATAATGTTATTTGTTTTACGTCCCACTAACTACTCTTTTACTGTTTTCGGAGACGCCGAGGTGCCGGATCTTGTCCCGCAGGAGTTCTTTTACGTGTCAGCAAATCTACCGACACGAGGCTGACGTATTTGAGCCAGGACCGAGCCAGGATCGAACCTCCCAAGTTGGGGTCAGAAGGCCAGCGCTTCAACCGTCTGAGCCACTCAGCCCGGCTATTATTTAAGTGGGGGGGGTATCAATTTCAGTTTCAAATAATACTGTAATTACACCAACGTTTGTGAAAATTGTAACACGGTGAAAGGAAGGTCTGAATGAACAAAAAACTCGATGCATATCGAGGGCATTGTGGTCTAATAAGTGGCAGATAGGTGGGGTACACGTAGGACCCTGTCTTGTGTGACTGACAAGGTCACAGTTACGCCAAGTGTAGTTAGTGAAGAGCAGTAAAACGTGGTGGAAATGTGATAGTAAGTGCTAGTATGACTTGTTGACGTCAAAGGGTGCAATCCCGGGAAACAAATTCGTGTTACTTAGGCTCGAAAAGGGCATGATGCTACGACAGTGATGCGTGTATAGACGCGTTAGATAGAAGACAGTCGTACGCAGCAACGAGCGATACTGGACCACGCAATGGTGCGAACCTGTCTACATCGATGCTTCGATGACGTCTGCTTCGGATCGGACTGGTTGCACACATGCCAGGACTGAGCCAGGATCGAACCTGCCAAGTTGGGGTCAGAAGGCCAGCGCCCCCGTCTGAGCCACTCAGCCCGGCTGTGTTAAGTATTTAAGAAATGTTAATAACTCTATTATTTTCTAACCTTCGAAATCCGACGGTATTCCACATTTCAGACTTGAACGGTGTCGTGCTCCATGGTTAAATGGTTTGGATAGCTGGCGGGCGATTTTAACCTTCATTAGTTAATTCCTCTGCCCCGGCACGACGCCCTTCAAGTCTGAAGTATGGAATACCGTCGGATTTCCAAGGTTAGAAAATAATAGAGATATTAACATTTCTTAAATAACACAGCCGGGCTGAGTGGCTCAGACGGTTGAGGCGCTGGCCTTCTGACCCCAACTTGGCAGGTTCGATCCTGACTCAGTCCTGTGGTATTTGAAGGTGATCAAATACGTCAGTCTCATGTCGGGAGATTTACTGGCACGTAAAAGAACTCCTGCGGGACTAAATTCCTGCACCTCCGCGTCTCCGAAAACCGAAAAAGTAGTTATTAGGACGTAAAGCCAATATATTATTATTAAATACTAAGCTCAGAAGATTTACACTTATGAAAATAAAAAGACGGTTACTGTAAACGCAGAAATAAGTCTAATGAACTAGAAAAGAATATAAAGTAAAATTGGTAAAGTGCGCTGAGTGGAACTCCATGAGATTTGTATGCCACAATGAGTTGAATCTTCACAGATTAGGGCTCCGCATACTGAAAGTTTCATACTCCTCCGCGAGCCACAAATGTACCATCGCAAGTCGTACGCGCAGCAAACCCACTTACACGCGTGCTCGTGAAGTTGGGTCATCCCTGCTCCAGAAACATAACTTACCGTATAGGTCTAGGCTGCAATAAAGAAAAAAGCCGGAAGTCGGAACTCACTAACCTTAATTACCTCCAGATAAGGCAGCAGTCTCCTGAAATCAAACCTAAACCTGAAATGTGGTGTTTTAAATTCTAATCACTACTTAAAAGAGCGACATTAATCAAGGGCAATGCCTCAGATAACCAGGAAGAGAAACCTGATGGATATACAATCAATGAACATGTTTTCGAATTAACACGCAAGTCGTCGTGAAGCATCGTGCTTGAAGAGCTCGTCTGTGGTAGCGTTTTTTTTAAAATGTAAATTGCTTCATGCGAGAATTATAAATGACAGATATCCTACTGGGGGGGCCTAGTAAACCGGAAGTACATAAACTTAGTGAAGTTACTGAACGCTTGACAACACAGATAACTTCATTCTTTTTAGTTCTGGGAGAGCAATTAAGTAACAAGTACATTACGATACATGATTAAAATATTTAAGAGTCTTCTTGGTTTATGGTAGAGAAGAAGTTCATAGTTCATAATTGTTAAACAGAAATACTAAGCTCAGGATCAGAGATCAGAGATACGTCGCAAAGTTTTACTGTTTGTCTTTCGAAGGGATTGCGTCATAAAAGCTGTAATAATAATAATAATAATAATAATAATAATAATCGTATGGCCTCAGCTACCGTGTGCAGACATTTCAATTTGACGCCATCTGGCTGTCTGCTCGTCAATTTCGACGTTCCGTTTTACTCTAGGCCCCCACTAGATGGCAGACCGAGTAAACCGAAACTCTCTTGGGCGTCTGTGGCTGAGATTTAATGAATTTTGTCGGGTAAACACCAAATGTGTCACCAGAGATCTTTTACATGCCGACATCGTACGACATGGAGTGTCGAATGGACTTTTTTCCGCCCTTCAAAAATCCCACTACCTCTGCCGGGTTTGAACCCGCTATCTTGGGATCCGGAGGCCGACACTCTACCGCTGATCCACAGAGGCAGCTATAATAATAATAATAATAATAATAATAATAATAATAATAATAATAATAATAATAATAATAATAATAATAATAATAATAATCTGTTTTAATTGACATAAGGAAGTATTCATTCAACACAATGTTTGGCAGTTAAGTCATACTAACTTGGGCTAATGTTATAATGAAACAAAAACAAGCAGATGATCTTCTCACAAAGGAAATGCAAACGTTTATCAGCTATCACATCATGGCCTATTAAGCCTATATGTTTTCATTAGAATGTAGCATCACGATTCCTATTATTCAACCATCACATCATACACAGAACTTCCGTGTTAATTTTAGACGTATTATCCGTGTCTTCTTTTAAATTATGTAACAATGAATTTTAAGACAATGAAGTCTTGTTCTCACAATAGCTCATTCACAGGCTTTAGTCTGAAATATCTCACAATCCGATGGACATAACAATTTCCACGTCGTTTTAATAACAAGCTTACGTTCATATTTATATATACTGATGCTGACGCTTATGATCTTGGTGGTAATGCTTCTTGCACTATATCAGTCGTCACATATCGTTGCTGCCGGGACAAAACCTCCTATGTGAAATATTTTAGCTTAAAACTTTGGCCGGTAAGGTTCTGTGTGCTAAGGTGCAATATCGTGTGAGTGTTGTCAAGGCATTCTCGCTCTTCATCATGTATGTGCTGCGGGTCAGTATATCTCCAAAAATATTATTACATAGGAGGTTTCGTTCCGGCAACGACGATATCCAGTCTCAATATGTGTTATGTTGTTTGTATGGTTTACACTGTTAAAAGTTATTAAATACGCATGTAGCCTTTGTGACTACGATGTAGACCTATATGTTTTAGTTACAAAAACAAAAGTAACATGTGATATTCTTAGCGTTGGGTCATAACAGCACGTTCTTCATACGCGTAGAAATATTATAAAAATACGAGGAACCATGTGATTAAATAAAAAATCTACTTAACTTTACTAAGCATAAGGATAATTTGTAGTATTTGAACATTAAATTCAGTAGAGTTCCAGACCATGTTTATTGTCAAAATAGAGCATAATCGCAGTGGATCTTGTAAGAGCATGCGTACAGACACTCCTCTAAATTAGGCTATATTTATTAGCTTATCACAAGATATTTGAGACGTAATTATATATTTAAAAAAACAGGTAGCCTATTATAACGTCTCACGAGAGAAAGCATCTTGAAAGAAAGAACTTGAGGTGTCAACTGTAGAAGCACATCTATTACATCCGCACCAGTCTGCTAGTTGAAGACTAAAATTCGAACGAGTTTCAAGCGAGCAAGCTGGCTTTTAGTTTTACGTGACTGTTGATATGGTAAGCATAGGCACAGGGCCTCCAAACCGGAGTGATATGACTTTTCCATTTTAAATAATAATAATAATAATAATAATAATAATAATAATAATAATAATAATAATAATAATAATAATAATAATAATAATAATAATAATAATAATCTGATTTAATTGACATAAGGAAGTATTCATTCAACACAATGTTTGATCGGACTGTTGCAGTTAAGTCATCCATTGGCCAGGATTCGAACTCCGGCCGCCTTGGTGTGAAGACATTGGCAATGCTACACGGTTATCACCCAAATTAAGTTTCCTCCAAGCTACGGAAAGTCACAAGGAGCCAGCTTAAAGATCAAACCAGGTGTGTGAAAATTTAGGTACGTTACAATGAAATTACGGGTACATGGTACCATCTTGTAAACAGTATACCATCCACTGTAAGGATCTAAATCAGTGTGATGAGCATCTGATCACAGATCACCTCGTGAAATCATTAAGGGCATCGTCTATACCTGCGACTTCACCAAATACCTTGGGCAGTCTTGTGTATATTTTCTATGTTTGAAGTACACTACACTAACTTGTATTTTGTTCTTGTACAGTGTTTTGTGTATTTTATGTTGTTTCTGACACAAATGAGAAGTGTACAATTAACTCACATAAGAAGTGTACAATTAACTCACTGACGAACGTTTACCGAATCATCCAACGTGGACTAGAAGCCGGCATTGTTGCGAATGAGTTTTCAAACACATCGTGTTGGATGTTGGAGGCGAGCTGCTCGACAAAGTGAAATGTTTCGAGCTGTCAGCGGAGAGACGGCTTAGAAAGACATTAGTAGATGAATAAACTTGATTGGGTTTCTAAAGGAGGAAAGGTCATAAAACGAAGATAAATTTGGAATTCAAGAAGACAAATTTGGTCAAATATTCGTTTATAGGAAGAGGAGTTAGGGACTGGAATAATTTATCAAGGGAGATGTTTGATGTATTTCCAACATCTTTGAAATAATATAAAAACAGTCTATGAAAAGAAGTGATAGGGAATCTGTCATTTGGGCGATGGCCTTAAATGCAAATAAATCGTGACTGTTGTTGTTGTTGTTGTTCTTAGAGATAAGTCAAATATTTATTGTAAACAATTAAATATGATTTCTAAATGGAACTCACATTTTAATGTTCAAAGAAATATTTTAAAAGCCATACATCAGTTTGTAAACAAATGTGGAAATTTGTGAGAAGGATATTTTGAAGTGCCTTGTCAGTGATTGTAGTAATGAATTCATGTCACGGGAAGAGACTTTGTAATATAACTCATTATAATGACAAGGATCGTTTCACCTGAAAATAACTTTACTAACGGAAATGACGTGCATTATAAAAATGCCGAAAATGGATGGTATACAAGCTGGAAATATGACGTGGAAATGATCACAAAGATTACCAAAGTACCTAGAAGTATATAGTTCACCATACTGTTCACTATTAACAATCGAATCACAGTCACTAAATATTCAGAAATTAATATAAAAAATTATATTTGTAAATGTGTTTCATTTTGAATACTACAAGTATATTTTGTAAGATTTTCATTGGAAATATCTTGGTTCATATGACAACTTTTTAAGGTACCATTGCAGTAATATTTCTGGTAGTTTAGTTCATAAAAATCTAGATTGTTAATCGTCCCTTGGGTCTCCTTGTGTTTTTACACCACTCCAACGCAGAATCAACTATTCTGCATGGAAACCTCTCCTCCTCTATTTGCCGCCCATGACCATACCACCGAAAACGATTCACATAAACACAGTTTGATCCATTTTGTCATTATTGTTGAGTGTCCCTCCCCTACCAATAGGATTGGTCGGTCTTAAAACAGAGTGGTGTAAAGATCGCGTCCAAGAGCTCACTTGTTTCTTTCAGAATATCGTTGATTGTAACTGCTGCGATCCCTCTGCGTTATCCTGTTGCAACTGGATTCCATATTCCGGGAGAATATACATCCTAAGTATTTGAAACGGGTCCAAAATTGGGTTAACGAACTCTTCAGTTCCAGTATTGTATTCCCTAAACAGATTTCTTCATTCTCATGTTAATCGGTCCAAGATAACAGTAATCTAATACTGTGGACCAATTAAACAATATTTGTAATCTGAAAGCTTAGGACCATAGACATTCTCATATGCTTAGGAACCACTTAACGTTTGATAACGATGGATGACGTGTCAGGTAAGAACTGAACTTCACTGGCAGTCTTCAAAGGAGATAAAACCTCCTCGCTAGGAAGGGTAATAGGAAGCGATGAATCATGCTGTCTCCACGTGCTACTCAACCACTTGTTCCTCTCTCATATCACGTCACTATTTAAAGACTTCATCGCCACGATGATTCAAATCTTTGCTTCTTAATTCCAGCAGCTTTAATTGCTCATCAATCACTACTCTTCGCATTTAAAAAGCCATTCACTAGTGCCTGTCCCCTGTACTCCCACTACGCTCCCTGGGCGTTCAAGAAGCAGTAAAACTTTTATTGCCTTTTGGAAAACAACGATCCTGTTCTTGAGCTCCCTCTAGGAAGCAAACGTTAAACTACTAACACAACACAAGACGATGAGGGAAAGGAAACAAGCACAGTGGCCAGGTCGGTCGAAACGGATAAAAAATGGGGTTAACGAACTCTTCAGTTCAACTGAATAGCATAAAAATGTCTCTTTAGTATCCAGTAGCGAAGCTATAGGACAGACACTGGGTAGTTTTAAAAAGAAGAAAACAACACGTTTCTATTCTAGGCTTTTCTTTTTTTTAAATGAGCGTATATTACTTTTCTTTAGAGTTTGTATAAATTTCCCTTTCTATAGCATCAGTATTTATTCCAAGTTTCCTTTATATTATTAATTTCTAGAGGGTTATAATGTTACTTTCTACTTCTTATGGCTCTACAGCTCTGGGTCTCCTGAAAAATTTGCATTCATTTCTATCCACAATTTTTCTCCTTCATCTCGCATTCTAATATTTATATGGACAATTTACATATCAGTCATCTTTTCCCTTATCCGTCTCTTTCACTTTCAATAATCTTCTCCTGACTGTTTTCTTAGGCAGACTATATTCACGCATTCTTATCACATGGTCTAACAATCGAGACCGTTGGGATATGATTAATTCGGTAATGAATTATTCTTGTTACACTTATTTTAATTACACCCCATATTATTTTGTCGTATTTTACAGCTCCCAGTCTCCCTAGTTTACAGGCACATAAGCCTACACGACTCCCAATACTTTACATTCAAAATTTCGTGGTTGTCGTTCATTTTCTACTTTCGGTACACTCCTGATTCACAAGTAGAAAAAGGTCCAGCATGGAGTGGATAGATCATTTTAAATACAACAATTTTTTTTGCTCGGCGTTTGCCTTGTGTGAAAATGGGAAACCACGGAAAACCATCTTCAGGGCTACCGACAGTAGGGCTCGAACCCACTATCTCCCGATCAAATACAACAATTAGTGACGTCGGTATCATTATTTATCTCAAGTAGGCCTGTATAGAACTACGAGTATTTATAATTTTGGTACATAAATTTTTAGGGGAATTAACGAATTATTATTATTATTATTATTATTATTATTATTATTATTATTATTATTATTATTATTATTATTATTATTATTTCAATTTTGCTTTACGTCGCACCAACATAGATATGTCTTATGGTGAAGATAGGATAGGATAGGCCTAGGAGTGGAAAGGAAGTGGCCATAGCCAGGTACAGCCTTAACATTTGCCTGGTGTGAAAATGTGGCCAACTCGCCAGGCATTATTATTATTATTATTATTATTATTATTATTATTATTATTATTATTATTATTATTATTATTAGAATAAATTGCTATTCATGTCTAAAACACAAGGTGTTCTTCAGTGACTCCAAAGTATATTACAGTATATTCCATTCATCACATATTCTTCATCAGAACGACACTAATAACTTGAACTTAACAATAATCTCGAATTCTTATATTGACAATACCTCGTTTTAGGCTCTACTTTCTCTTGTACAAATATGAAATAATTGGTGGTGATTAGGGAAAAATAATGCAGGATATTTAGTAATTATTCTGTCGTACATTAACTGGATCGTTTTAATGATACCTTGTTAAGTTGAAGATTTATATTACTTGGCGAGCTGGCCGTGCGGTTTGGGGCGCGCAGCCGTGAGATTGCATCCGGGAGATAGTGGGTTCGAACCCCACTATTGGCAGCCCTAAAGATGGGTTTCCGTGTTTTCCCATTTTCACACCAGGCAAATGCTGGGGCTAGATCTTAATTAAGGCTACGGCCGCTTCCTTCCGACACCTAGCCCTTTCCTCTCCAATCGTCGCCATAAGACCTATCTGTATCGGTGCGACGTAAAACAAATTGTAAAAAAAAATGTACTTATCCAAGGTGCACACAGGTTCAAAAATGAAGCCATGATTGTTGCGTTCTAGAAAAAAGCCATATACTGACAGATACAAATAGCAGATCCCCTATATGTATCTGTCAATGGGACACACTGTGTATTTTGAAACTATTATTCAAGCATAAATACGAAACATATATTGTAGGAGTGCGTTTTAAGCAAGCTCAAGAAGCATGAATAACTTTCGAATATAGACCAAATTAGACTTATCAGCTGTAGTATGTCAATTAATTTATAAAATATATAGGCACAGATTTATTTTGGAATTCTGAACTCATTTAATGCTAGTCTATATTTCTGTTTCATTAGATATACCCTGCTGTTACTTAACATTCAGCTACTGTCGTACTAATATCTCCAGTAATAAACGTAAACAATATATTTTATTTCCCGGGATTGTTTTAAAAACAAAGCATTTCAAAATAATTTGTCTCAAAATTATCAATCCTTAAAAACTTTGACTTTGAGCATCATCAACGCAACCAAAATCTTCTGTATAACCAGGCAGACCACTGCGCTGAAAAGTGTTCGTAACAATATTAATTTCTAGTCATACGGGAATTCGCATGTCCGGATGTTAAATATTTAAGTACATAAGTAAGTGAGTAACGTATACATATTTTTTTACAAAATACGATTTCAGAAATGGACATCCAAATTTCCCTAAAACCAAGCACTAGAAGGCACCGCTCTTCGTTTATATGTACTGTAGATCTCTGATTCCAAAGCACGATGAACAAGGAGTCGTAAAAAATGAAGTGGCGTATGGCTTTTAGTGCCGGGAGTGTCCGAGGACAAGTTCGGCTCGCCAGATGCAGGTCTTTCGATTTGACTCCCGCAGGCGACCTGCGCGTCGTGATGAGGATGAAATAATGATGAAGACGACACATACACCCAGCCCCCGTGCCAGTGAAATTAACCGATTAAGGTTAAATTTCCCAACCCTGCGGGGAATCGAACCCGGGACCTCTGTGACCAAAGGCCAGCACGCTAACTATTTAGCCATGGAGCCGGACAATGAGTTGTAAATATATCTCGACAGGCTACAGAGAATAAAATAATAAATGAATGAAATATATCTCATTACTAAATGAAATCAAAATCAAATCACTTGCAAAAAAGCGTGTCAATATAAATTACATCCATGTTATTGAACTGAATTTGAAAACGAACACTTATACATACTGGTATTTTTCTGAATGTTACTAAATGCAACCAATATCAAATCACATGGAAAAAGGAGTTTCCAGTGTAATGCTCATTCTAACGCATTTGACATTTATGTTATTAAATTAAAATGCAGGAATTTGAAGATCTATATTTATAAATAATTTGTTGTACATATTTCAAGAGAAATGTATATCGCAAAGCAAGTTTCTTTCAACTTAAATCTGATTGAGTACGTTGGACATCTATTCTCCTCCCACTGAATGGATGAAGATCATCA
The DNA here is from genome assembly GCF_040414725.1 of Anabrus simplex. Taxonomy (NCBI): domain Eukaryota; kingdom Metazoa; phylum Arthropoda; class Insecta; order Orthoptera; family Tettigoniidae; genus Anabrus; species Anabrus simplex. The sequence goes on from NC_090265.1 coordinate 208,000,766, forward strand.
CCTCATAGGGCGTCCATCATTCGAATGAGACACGGAGGTGGTAGTTAACAACGATCATTCCTCAATCACCAACCGAAACGACTGACTCTAATGAGATAGCGGACATAAATCACGTTCTACCTACTTGTAGAAAGCACTCTCGGTACAGTTAAATTTATATTATTAATATTATAGGTATTACGCCCTACTGACTAATTTTATGGTTTTCAGGGACGACGAGGCGACGAAGTTCCATCACGCAGCTGTTCCTTTACGAGTCGATAAATCTGCCGCCACAAGGCTGATTTATCTGACCACTTTCACATACCACTGCACTGAGCCAGAGTCGAACCAGCCAACTTGGGACGGTGGAAGTTTTGTGAAACACTCGCCAAGTCTATTATTCTCATATCAGATGTCATAGTTTACATGAACATAATTTTGTTCTGTGCATATTTTGATCCTTCTTCTATTTTGTATGTATTCACACTATTTTTCTTTGTAGTAGGCCTACTTATGATTCTGATGTAACGTAAAGCCTATTTAGTGTGTCGAACACACAATTTCAATATAAATGTTACATAACTAGCTGTTACCCACGGCTTTTCTCGCGTGGATTTCGTAATTTCATAAAAGTAATCGTTCCTCGCTGCTGCACTAAGACATTTTCTGAAAATTCCTAAGGCATAAAAACTCACCGAAAAGTTCAGTTTCATTTACCCCAGTACCTCTTTGAAAACCACGATTTTGGTATTGCCTTTTGGGGCCAGAAGGACCAGACTGGCAGACCTAACTCTGGATCATAAGACTCAGAACTGTCCATGTGAGAAACAGCCCTCTCTCAAGTCGAAAATAAAACATGTTTATCTTTTATTAAGGGGATTCCTAATACCAATTTCTACGCCTATAACATCTACAATTTTTTAGATATAAGTATCCCCATAAAATAATTCAACCCCTATTTCAGCCCTATCCACCCCACCCCCTTTCAGTGGATTTTCCGAAAACAAAAAAAAATACGTGCTCCTTATCTTAAAAGAAGATTCCAAACACCAATTTTAAAGTCTTTAACATCCGTTTTTTAGATAATGAGTATCCCCATAAAAAGAAATCAAGCACATTTTCAGTCCTCTTTACCCCTATCTTATGTGGATTTTACGAAAACATAAAAAGAACGTGTTCCTTTACTTTTATAGGAGGTTCTAAATACCAGTGTTCACGTGTGCAACATCTTCCGTTATTGAGATATAAGTATCCTCATAAAAATAATTCAATACTTTTTCATTTCTTTTCAACCATTACATGACTGTATCATCTGCAGTTTTTAAGATATTTGTATACTCATAAAAATAATTCAACTTGGTTTTCATCAATCCCCTCCCCCTCCGGCAAGTTGATTTTCCCAAAAAATGCGTCTTTCTTTATTTTTAAAAGAGATTCCAAATACCAATTTTCATGTCTATAAAATCTTCAGTTTTTTAGATAACTTATAAGTGTCCTCATGAAAGGTATTCAACCCGTTTTCCCCCTTTTTCAACCCCCTTAATGGTATTTTCGAAATCAAAAAATACGTGTTTCTTCATTCTTAAAGGAGATTCCAAATACCAACTTTTACGTCTGTAAACTGTTAAAGTTTCGAGACATAGATATCCTCATTTTAAAGGTTCACCCCCCTTTTCATCCCCTTAACGTCGGTATATACAAAACTCCTCCTTTAGTGAGCACCTATACCCTAATATAAATGTATTCGCAAAATTTGATTTCTTTATGTCCAGTAGTTTTGTCTCGGCGATGATTAATCAGTCAGGTTTCCTTCTCAACAAAACTTATCATTCGAATAAAGAAAGAAATACGTATAGGCCTATCAACCTGGAGCTTCGTAGAACCTTACAAACATCTTAAGACAATTGAATTGTCTTGTTACATCGCATTTTATTCGCAACAAGCATTACTGTTTACGTATCAGCTGCCTATCATTTTAACATTTCTAGGACAGCCATGTTTCCCCGTTCACGGCCTGAGAAGATAGAGAAGATAGAGAGGTCCAGTAATCCCGCAATTACACCTAAGAGCTGGTTATATGAATTTAAAGATTGAATTCCAATACCGGGTGCAACAATAAGTTCAGGCCAAACTTTCAGAATGCGGGTTGACACATGCATTAGTGCTAACGAGGGCATTTGAACATTTCATGTAAAAAAGAGTTCCATGCTGATACATTCTTTTCCTCTACGTCTCCCATGATTAATGCACTAGGTAGAGGTGTAGAAAATGAGTTATAAATCAGGGTGCGAAATCGCGGGGGAAAGGAGGGATTTTCTCCCCACTGACGATTTTATCTCAATGGTCTCCCCCCCCCCCTCCCCACCACTGAAATTGAAGACTTTTACTCTGCATATTTTCATAAAAACATCATCAATAATTCAAATGATTGCCAGCAGTGGCAATCCAGACCTGCAGCCTATTGTTCACGTTTCACTCTGGCAAGTCCATCTGAAACCCGGGCAGAGGTATAAATTACTTGAAGATCTCCTCCCTTGCCATCGCTCTAAGAAGCTCGAGCTTACGCCACTCCTGTACTACTTGGCGAGCATGTGTTTCCTCTAGGTATCAACAGAATAATATTCACTTAAGGTGTGTACAAACCGACAAATCTGTTCAGTCAGCAAATAGCCCTGGTAGGGGAAGGTTCCACTAATACAGCAATAAACAAGGACAAATCGCGCCTCGTATGGGCATTCTTAAGAACGTGACAGTCTCTCATAAACTTTTTAGCTGATTGGAATATTTTTCTAATGTTTATCATTCTTGTTATAACAACAAAATTCAAACAAAAATATTTAAAATTATTTTTTCTGGGGGAGGGGTAATTTACTTACAGAGGCATTTTATACCCACTCCCCTGCCAGATACTACCCTGCGTTCCTTCCCCCAGCCCACCATTTCCTTCTGATTTCGCACCCTGGCTATAGTATGGAAATAACGTGTTTCCGGACCCATTTCCACATAACATTTTCTCCTGCTAAATGTGAGGAATGTGTTCTGAATGTTTGGCCCATCTTATTGTTACACCTGTATACACTGATGAGCAATTGCATGAGAAATACCCGGTTAGTTGCCTGTTGCATCACTCTGATATTACGATGGCAATGCTGCGTATCCACAAGATACCGGAAGTTTGGGAAGTCATACTGTGCCATGACCACTGCACAGCATCTCGTAATACATACGGATAGTTCAGAGCAGGGTCAATACTTTATTTACAGCATCCAAGATGTGCTGAATGGGATTGAGGTCGGGTGACCACAGGGACCAGGCAAGCACCCTCAGGTCCGTGGACTGTTCATCCAACCAATCAACCACACTTCGGGATCGACTGGACGGTGTAAGTACAGGTCTCCTTCAGGGTGCTGAAGGTTAGCAAACGAGTGGACATGATCTGACAGCATGTTCTTGTATCGTTCGTCGGTAAGGAACTTTGTCAGATGTACCATTTCATCCCACGTGAACTGTCGCCATGACAATCACCTCCTGCCTGAACTGTACGCTACTAACAAGATCAATCCACTGTCCTAAGTACTAGGTGAAGCACTTGTACCCTGCGTATACAAATTGGTACCATGACTCAATTGTCCGGGCGATCTTTCGCTATCCTTCGAGAGTTAAATGGTGGTATTCCTGGGCAAATGCCATTTCTTTGTGTCTTGTGGCGTGTGGTGAGCAGCGGTACGAAGGTGGGATGGTGGCTTCTGTTCAACAGTCCAAAAGATAGTCCTGGATAGTATGGCTGCTCGTACTTTATTATTACCCATCATTGAATTCGCTAGTAATCTGTTGCACTTTTTCTTACAACTTGTTTTCACACCGACACAGATATGTCCTATGTGAGAGGAAAGGGCTATGAGTGGGAATGAAGTTGCCGTGGCCTTAATTAAGGTACAAGCCCAGAATTCGTCTGGTGTAAAAATGGAAAAACCACGAAAAACCATCTTCAAGGCTGCCGACAAAGTGCTTCGAACCCATTATCTCCAAAATTCAAGCTCACAGCTGCGCCACACTGAACGCACGGCCATTTCGCTCGGTAATCTTTCGCACTGTCCGGCTCCATGGCTAAATGGTTAGTGTGCTGGCCTATGGTCACAGGGGTCCCTGGTTCGATTCCTGGCAGTGTCGGGAATTTTAACCATAATTAGTTGATTTTGCTGACACGGGGGCTGGGTGTATGTGTCGTCTTCATCACCATTTCATCCTCATCAAGACGCGCAGTCGCCTACGGACTGCATCTGGAGAGCCGAACTTGTCCTCGGACACTCCCGGCACTAAAAGCCATACGCCACATCGTTTCATCTGTTGCACTGTGACCCGTCTATCATGTCTTACCATTCAAGTAAGTCGACGTCGACCCCTGCCATCAACACGTTGTACTCCATGGTAGTTGAACTTTGCGATGGTGGTTTTGCCCGAGTCTATGTACTAATGGCACATATTGACGGTAAACTCTGGACACCGTAGCCCACTTCGGAGATAAAATAGGCCCTACCCGACAATCCGGCCGCTATCAAACGCCTCCAAAACTCGTGTTTTACCCATCCCTTGGGCACCTGGTTTCTGTTCTCTTTAACATTTTATAGTCGTAACAAGAAATATCGAGGAATACTAATCACAATAGTGCCATTTCGAATGTATATCCCACATGTATACTCTGAATTTCAACGTGAAATTCCTAGGAGAACAATGGGAAAATAGTTTCATACATGGTACTCAACTTAGCTCATATTTCAAGTACATCCCACTTAATGCGAATTATAGTAATAGATCTGCTGAATTAAATCAAAAAGAAACAATAATCAGTTAAATGTATATGAAAGCTGAATAATAATGTTAAGAAACTAACAAATAATATTTTGTTAGAAGTTTTCTTACCTTCTATAGGCTTTCTTTTAATTCATTCTCCCTTAAAATCCAAAAGACAAGGTAGTAACTTTAATTCGACAAAACGCACACACCACTGAGAAATCCGAACTGTACAAACGTTAGCCTTCGCGACTCGTGGTAATCGAACTGTGGTCGTCTTTTCAAGAGGTCATCAGGTAAACCAATGAAACTTCTTGCAGCTGTTGTAAGTTCGCAAGTGGACAAGAATACACATGACGTAATTGAATGCAACAAATTGATTATAAAGTACATAAGATTTTTATAGTTCTATCACTACATTTTCTTGTTTGTTTCTCTCTGTTAGGTGCTTAAACTACAAGGTCAACAGCGTTAAGAAACATGTCTTGATTCGGCTGTCGATGGGTGTTTATGAGATAAACCAGCATTGCTTTAATGTCGCAGAGATATGCCAGGTGATTTACGGGAAGATATAAACCCATGCGATACTCCTTTCTGAAGATATTTTGAGCGAAATGTCGTATTAACCTGAGTGCTTATCTTAGAATTTACTGCGTTATTCGTTTCGTACAAGTTTTTTATTCATTAGTTTGGCAACGAAAAGGAAAATGAAAGTACTTTACTAGCTGCTTAACAGTGTACTATTACAAACTCTGGAATTCCGAAAGTTGCAACAGTGGTCCTATAAACCACTGAAAATAATCTTCAGGGTATCCGACGGAGAGTTCGAACATACAGTCTACAGAATACAGGCTGTATGAGCCATATCACGCAGCCAACTCGCCCTAAATATCCACATTTTTACTTAGTTTTCTCCACGAGGCTTCAATACAACACCAAAACACGTCGTGCATCCTTCATTTCAAAGCCGAGAATCAAACTGGATTAAACGTGTCAGAAAACTATATTCGAAACCCTTGGTCGCAGTTTTGATATAATAATTTGTGTTTTAAGTCCACGGACATATATAATTAAGAGTCCTAGGTGCATCCCTAGCAATGAAACAGGCTATATCTAAACACGATGATGAAAAAATGAGAAAAAAGTCAAATCACACGCAAAAGCAACTAAAGAAAGAAGAATAGAAATAGTATCTTCTAGAATAGTAGGCCTACATTCATGCTTCCACATTTAAAATATGTCACACAATTTAGGGGGAGCATCATCAAATTAAATTTTAGAAAATGTGATACCCGGCGAGAACACAAACACAGGATTCACGACAATAATTTTCAAAATATACAGTAGAGTAATTAACTGCATATGAATTAACTCCATTATAAACCTTTTAGAAGCTAGGTAGGAAATACCTAAAACTAAAGAATATCTGCTGGAAAAAATACAATATACACACGCACTTTCATGTACACATTATCGTATTCCTGAATACTTAATGTGTTTTCTCTGTAGGCTAGCTTCATCTAAGTTTAGTGTTCTTTTAGTTACTTGTAGACTAGTCTAATTAACTTCAAGGTTCCCGAAATCGGAATTTGAAACCTTCATCTCCTGTTTTCAGTCTTACAACTGCACTATGTCTACCACATAATAATAATAATAATAATAAAAATAATAATAATAATAATAATAATAATAATAATAATAATAATAATAATAATAATAATAATAATAATAATAATAATAATAATAATCACTCTGGTTTTACGTTCCATTAACTACTTGTTTGGTTTCCAAAGGCGTCGAGTTGCCAAAATGTTGTCACACAGGTGTCTTTTAAATAAAGATTAATCTATCGAAGCAAGGCTGCTGTATTTTAGCATTTTCAAATAGATACCGCCGGAGTGAACCGGGATCGAATCCGCTATCTTGCGCTCTACCGTCTGGGACACTCAGTCCTGCATTATTTTTTGTATGTATGTATGTATGTATGTATGTATGTATGTATGTATGTATGTATGTATGTATGCATGTATGTATGTATGAAGACACGTTTTCCTTACTTAATCGGGCAAAACATTGTGCAAGTCCCTAATTTGGAGCTTTAGTGTACTTTTCTTGAATCGAGCTCCGTGTTTATTACAGTTTAATGCACAGGAGAATTTAATCAAATCTTCGAGATTTCGTATAACATGCACTCGCTACTGCCGACCGACTTGCATTCATTCCGAACTTCAGCAACTAAAAAGGAGTTTTGGATTACTTACAATAAAGTTCTGTTTTTCAGAAATGATATTGTTCCAGCCCAATCAAGAGCTCCTTCGCTGTTTCGATGACTAAACGGCGTACCATCGCCGAAAGTAGAACCCTAAAAGTTTGTGATGTATCAATTTAAAGATGAGTTCTAACTGGTTCACCGTGTAAAGGGAAATACTGGAAATCACAAACTGCTGTTAAAAACCTTCACGAGCTACCTCTGGGCTTTCAACTCCCACCATCCCTTTACATCCAGCAGCAGGGGACAGGTGAATGCTATTGACTTCAACCTACCTTACTCTTATGTCTTCTGGAGTAATAAAATGTACCTTTCCCAAACACAAGTTCACTTTTAAAAGCTTCAAATAAAGGAAATGTTTTTTCTCTCTGAAAGTTGCGGGTAAGGTGTTTTGGCCTTCAGGTTTCACTCTCAGTTTGACAGATCCATGGCAAAGGGTTAGACGTCCTCCAAGGTTACCTGGTGCACTGGCCTTCACATGTAACCTTCAGGAATACACGATGAGATCTCTTTTGAATTAAGAAAGAGAAAGTAAAGAGAAGAAAAGAACGATTACGAATAAGCTGCACGTGATTTCAAGGTGAGTTGCCATACCAAAAACGAAAATAACTTTCTAATCCTGCGCTAAATTTTAACAAATGTGTTACATGTTTCAAGATTTTTACAGATATAAACGTTTATATCGCATGGTGCACCGTAATAACGCAGTGGTGTTGAACAATTTAGCTGTACTTCAGACCCTTTATATATTGTGGAGTTATGTCAACGGTCACTTTAAATTCCGGCTCAGTAGCTGTATGGATATGACGTTTCTTCCATGCTCCTGGTTTTGGGATCGAATCCCAGAGAATTTTGTTCACATTTATATAGTGCTTAAGTGTGCGGAACTCGTGCACGTTGTAGTATAACGTTGGGTCTAGAAACCGAACGCATTACATTCAAGTAGGCCTACGATTCTTAAAAAACAAAAAAAGGGGGGGGGGGGAAGTTCTCCTAGCAATTTTTGACGGGAAATATCGAACTTGTTTCTCTCTACATCACATTATTTCAGCAAAGTGTCTGAAACTAAAGTGTTTACAGAGAAATTCAATAGTTAATCATATTTTGATTTCTAGCCTTTTATTTGATAAATGAGCATGATATTTCTCCCTCTAGATCCTGAAATAAGCCTCTTTACGACTAAATTCTAAAGTCCCAGTCCTTCTTATAACAAATAGCATCTGAAAAGATGTAGAATACGTATTATTATTATTATTATTATTATTATTATTATTATTATTATTATTATTATTATTATTATTATATTGGTTTTATGTCCCACTAAATCCGTTTACGGATTTTACGGTTTTCAAAGATGCCCAGGTGCCAACATTTTGCTCCGCAGGAGTTTTTTCACGTGCATGTTAATCTACCGACACGAGGCGGGGGTATATGTCCTCTTCCAAATACCACCAGACTGAGCTGGGATAGAACCCACCACCTCGGGCTCAGAAGACCAGCACTCCTACAGTCTGAGACACTCAGTCCGGCTGCTATTATTATTATTATTATTATTATTATTATTGTTATTATTATTATTATTATTATTATTATTATTATTATTATTATTATTATTATTATTATTATTATTATTATTATTTTGCTAGTGGCTTTACGTCGCACCGACACAGATAGGTCTTATAGCGACGACGGGATAGGAAAGGCCTATAGGAGTTGGTAGGAAGCGGCCGTGGTCTTAATTAAGATACAGCCCCAGCATTTGCCTGCTGTGAAAATAGGAAATCACGGAAAACCATCTTCAGGGCTGCCGACAGTGGGATTTGAACCCCCTGTCTCCCGGATGCAAGCTCACAGCCACGCGTCCGTAACCGCACGGCCAACTCGCCCGGTATTATTATTATTATTATTATTATTATTATTATTATTATTATTATGTACAGTATAGGGACTGCCTCGCCGAGGCAGTAAAGGCGTGCTCGGTTCGCCCGGAAGGACGTGGGTTCGAATCCCCGTCAGGAAGTCGTAAAATTTAAGAAACAAAATTTCCACTTCCGGAGGTTCATATGGCCCTGAGGTTCACTCAGCTTACACCAAAAATGAGTACCAGGTTAATTCCTGGGGTCAAATGCAGCCGGGCGTAGAGCTACCCCCTCTACCCCATCACGTGCCGCGGTTAACAATGGTGGAAGCCCTTACCTTCCACTCCTCCAAGGGCCCTCATGGCCTGTACGGAGATGACTTTGTCTTTTATTTTGTACAGTATGTTGAGTATTCAGTCCGAAGGCTGGTTTCATCCTCCACAGCTCCACCAAAGGCTATCATAATAGCCTAGGCGTGAGGTAGTTCCCCGTTGCTTTCCTCACCGAACTAGAAGATGCTATTACATATCAGTCTGCCAATCTCGTAGGGTCGGTTGCGTGCACCAGCCGACAATACGGGCGATACTTTCACACCATGCATAACAGGGACTAGTTGCATAAGGAACGGTATTACTAGCATCACTCATACCTCAGGTCTCAGACTGAGACAGGTCAATTAAAGTAACAAATTTATTCTAGCCCATACAAGAAGACATGGTGCACTGTAAGCACTACATCTCGCCAACAAAGCTATATTATTATTATATCATGGGAAAATTCACTACACTTGCGTCGAATTCATGTTTACCTTGTGGAATAATTACTATTGATGTTGCATAATTTTAAGATATACGTGCAAGTTTTAATAGCTATAGGCCTGTACATTTTTTGAAAGCCTACATTTTCGTAGTTTCTACAGTTCTGTATGTAATGTAAGTATTCGGGTACAGGGCGACGATAATTTTCGAACACTTTATCTGCGCAACATACTAGGAACAATTTTTAGGTATGAATGTGGAAGAACCCGGGAGAGTTTCAAAGTGATGTTTGCCCCCGACAGTGCCTGTATTCGAATCATGGATCTGCAAATGGCATTAATTCGTAGTCCATATGTACAGAAGAATTAAACACATGGCAAGACAAAGATTTTTTAAATGCATTATCTTTTAATTAGGAAATGGTGATGATGATGTAATCTGTTTCATGTGCTTAAATCGTGTGTCAAATCGATGTCGATATGTAATTAATTGAAATTTGTAGGCACCTCGGCATCTCCGGAAACCGTAAAAGTAGTTAGTGTGACGTAAGGCAAATAACATCATAAAAAGATACGATGCGTGTCATTTCACCCGCTACAGTAGCTCGTTATTAAATATAGCAGGACAGCCTGTCCTATGTGGCACGTTTGAATACTGTAGGGCCTACATTCAATTCAATTTTGTCGATAAGTACTTGTCTGATTTTCAAAATGATCTCAGCACTAACTTTGTAATGACTGTTGTGGAAAGTAGAGTAATTTTATTTAAAACAACAAAGTATCATTATTTCACCTCGGTAAAGTACTGAAAATTCGATTATCAGCCCCTTAAGACCACTGATGAAATTGAAATCAGAATGGCAGTATCTCTGACGATTCATGAGTTATTTGAGAGGAGACATCTTAATAATAATGTTATTTGCTTTACGTCCCACTAACTACTTTTACGGTTTTCGGAGACGCCAAGGTGCCGAAATTTAGTCCCGCAGGAGTTCTTTTAAGTGCCATTAAATCTACCGACACGGGGCTAACGTATTTGAGCACCTTAAAATACCACCGCATTGAGACAGGATCGAACCTGCCAAGGTGGGGTCAGAAGGCAGCGCCTCAAACGTCTGAGCCACTCAGCCCAGCAGTAGACATCTTAGCTGAATAACCCTGTATATTAACGGTAGAATGGGAGCCTCCGTGGTTCAGACGACAGCGTGTCGGCCTCTCACCGTTGGATACCGTGGTTCGAACCCCGGTAACTCCATGCGAGATTTGTGCTGCACAAATCGGAGGCGGGACAGGATTTTCTCCGGGTACACCGGTTTTCCCTGTCATCTTTCATTCCAGCAACACTCTCCATTCTCGTTTCATACCATCTATCAGTCATTAATAAAGCACTTTGGGAGTGGCGATCCCATCGTACTAATAGCCTATAGGCCTATATGATTCATTCATTACATCCCTGATCCGGTCAATGACTGGAAAAGAGGTTCTAGGTTCTCATTCATTTTTTATTAACAGTGGAATGGAACGTCATACACGAGATAGCTCATTAAACAAGAGTAAGTGAGAATGTTTACATAGGTTTTAATTAGAAACTTCGTAAAGGACCACTGTAGTGGGACGGATTTTATAAAGTAGTACTTATTTTTGTTAGTTGTTTTACGCCGCACCGACACAGATAGGTCTTACGGCGACGATGGGACAGGAAAGGGCTAGGAGTGGGAAGGAAGCGGCCGTGGCCTTAATTAAGGTACAGCCTCAGCATTTGCCTGGTGTGAAAATGGGAAAGCATGGAAAAACATTTTCAGGGCTGCCGACAGTGGGGTTCGAACCTACTATCTCCCGAATACTGGATACTGGCCGCTCTTAAGCGACTGCAGCTATCGAGCTCGGTAAAGTAGCACTTAAAACGATAACGTGTGAATCTTTACGGACGTTCTGACGGGAGATTTAAAGGGACCACTGAAATGTAATGCATTGCCGGATATAGTGTACGAATTAAGTATTACTTCTGTGTTTCCGTCACCTTGGTGCAGTCATGCTTTTGGACCAGATGTATTTTCTCTTTTTCCTCTCAATAACCAAAGTGTACCTCGATTTTGTCCCAAAAGGCCCGGGCTATGAGTTGTGGGCGGTTAAGATCTTGCTACTTTGCATGCTAGGTCTCCCAAGCTGTGACCAGAGAATTTCAGTGAGAGCTTCCCGCCAGACCTCTTGAATGTAGGTTGCTCCTGTGGGAATACCACCAACTTCCCAGTGGGGTAGGCTTCACACTTGACGACCACACAGCTTTATAGTACGCTGCATGCACATCCGCATTTTGCTGGCGGAATTTCGTATTTCCCCAGTGGGCAGCTATTGGCTACACTGACAGCATTCACTGTATCACTCCAAATTCATGTAGTGAATGACAAACTTTATTGAGTCTCATTAACTAAAAGGCATAGCAATCTCAATTTTCATCGATGAGAGTTATAGCAGTTATTATTCCGAAGTATGCAAACTCGAATCAAAGAGGTTTGGTTTCGAATAACGAGGAAGCCTAACACTTTTAAATCGGAATCATTGTGACCTTATCATATAAGAACAGCTGTCCCATATTAATGTATTTAAGCTGGGATAAGCGATCGATATCTCACGAAGGTGATCATGGTTCGAATTCCAATAATAGTAGAAATGAGTTTACGAAATAAAACAATGCTACTGCTGGTTCGGCTCCATACAAAACGTTCTAGATATTAGAAGAAGTAAAATAAAAACATGTATCGTTAACGTAACACTTCTGAAACTCAATTATTTTTGATAGGCTTCTCTAGGTTCTTTCACACACGGTTGAGGCGCTGGCCTTCTGAAGCAAACTTGGCAGGGTCGATCCTGACTCAGTCCGGTGGTATTTGAAGGTGATCAAATACAACATTCTGGTGTCGGTATATTTACTGGCACGTAAAAGAACACCTTAGGGACGAAATTCCGGCAACACGACGTCCATGGAAAAAGTAAAAGTAGTTCTTGGGATATAAAATAAATAACATTATTATTATTATTATTATTATTATTATTATTATTATTATTATTATTATTATTATTATTATCTGGCTCTTTCATTATACTCGAACAGAGAGTTTCGGATACGCTGCGATAGGAAGGAACTGGTATTGGCAAGCTAGCTACCGTGGCTTTAAGCGAGGTTCAACTCCAGCATCTTCCTGATATTTAAATGATGTCGGTGGCGGACTTCCAATCCACCATCTCTCAATATGGGTTAACCCTTACGGTTTCAAGGTAACAATCTATCGGTACGCAAGGTTCCTGCGAAAACTGACATGGCAACGATCCACCGTTACCGGCCTTTGTTGTTATTGTTTCATTATTTACATGCCAGATAGCAGCATTTTGCACGGAATAAGAAGAGAAGTGTTTTAACTCACGTTACACTCCGCCGCGGGAACTGCCGACTATCTGTATTAATCTATATTCCTAGACTTTAAAACATGTGCTCACTGGACTTTGGTGTCTTGTTTACATCGTGGTTGGTTGCAAACATGCGAGCTTATCTCTCTGTTTTTGTTCATGATACTGATTATATAGTGAAATTAAGCAGTATCATACGCATTATATTTAGTTTACTTGCTAGTTCACTAAATAGTTTTCTTAGGTAATTGAGTGCATATTGTAAGCGAAGTGTTAGATATAGCCTAGTCGGATATAACTTAGTTCATTTAGGTTAGGCCTAGTTGTTTATCGACGTTAGGCCTAGTTGTTTATCGCGTGCGAAATAGCGAAGAGAGTCCATTTAGCTGAAGATATCACTGAATATATTGACAATTTTTCAAGTGACGATGTTTCTTTTTCCGAATCAGAAAGTGGTGGTGGTGGTGATTATTGTTTTAAGAGGGAGTACAACTAGGCAACCATCCTCTATATAACACTAATGAGAGAGAAAAAATGGAAGGGATCCGACACTTCGAAAAATTAAGGTATCGACCAAAGGAAGACAAGGACCACGAAGGGCATGGAAATGAAAAACTCCCTATCTGAAAAGAATACGAGATGACGAAGGGAGGTTGTATAGGATAGATGAAAGTCAGGAGCCTGGCACAAGAACGTGAAAGCAATGCTAGGACTCAGATGAGGGTCCCGTGGTCGACAACCCACGCTCCAAAGTTCAGAGCCCCTGAGGCCCCATTTAGTCGCCTATTACGACAGGCAGGGGAAGCTGTGGATATTATTACATCACCCCGACCCACAGGGGGAAATTGTAGATGACGATGATAATAATCCAGCACCTCCAGTAAGAAATATGTATTTATGCAAAATGGCCGAATTTTTTCAGTGATAAATCGCTTTACACAATTTAATCTATCCTTGGATCCAATCCACATAGAATCTTGATATTTACCATGCTAGTAAACAAAAATATCGTCGCTCGACCGGTAAAAGGTTGTATTCCACAAAGCTCTTCCTATCAATTATTATCCTTAAGACTGGTCACGCCTTCCAGCCACGTATGGATATGCAGTCCATCAGAACAAATTTTGTTGTGTTCATTTTCCTATGCCCATGTGTAAAGGAAAATGAAACTTACAGTACCGTACTGTAGGAATGTACGTTTGCATTACGTATTTACGCACTCCTAGTGTACAATGCATGTAAAGTTCATTTTCGTTTAATCGTCGACATAGGAAAACGAACACAACGGACATTGTTTTGATGGACTGTGTATCCACACGTGGCTGGGAGGTGTGACCAGTCTTAAAGAGAATAATGGATAGGAAGAGTATTGTGGGATACAACCTTTTACCGGTCGAGCGACGATATGAACTTTCTACTAACATCATTCACAAATGTGTGCATTAAACACCATTTCTCAGAATTACTTTCAAAATCTGAAACTTATAACTTTGTTTCAGTATTTTTTAAATTGAACTCTTCTGGTTTAGGGACATGACTTATATGCAGTGATAATAAGTTATATATCGTCGCTGCCGAGACAAAACCTCCTATGTGAAATATTTTAGCTTAGAACTTTGGCCGGTATGGTTCTGTCATCTAAGGTGCAATATTGTGTGAATATGGTCAAGGTATTCTTGCTCTTCATAATGTATGTGCTGCGGGTCAGTATGTCTCCGAAAATAATATCACATAGGAGCTTTTGTCCTGGCAAAGACGATATAGGGGGCCTACTCTATAAATTTTAAACTTTCATGTTGATATCATTATTGGTGTGCCTCCATGTCATTTTAAAAGAAATATGTCCATAGTGGGCTGACTATTTTCACACATCCATCAGCTGAGAGCTTGAAAGCGAAAGGGAACCACACATCTAATAGTCCCGGAAGGACTGTATTGTTTGTCTATGAAATTTCAATCATAATTTTAGACGTGTGGACTGTCTGGTCTTTATCCTAAAAATCGGTATACCATGTAACCACGTTTTTTGACACTGGTTTCGAATAACTATATTTGAAAAATGTTCGTGAAATCACGAAGTCCAATATGGCTACTCGGAATGTTAGAAGCTTATCTGTCTCGGCGCAGAGCTTATTCTATCTCGAGGGAGTGAAGTGGAAGTGCATAGTCGTGTAGGCTACACCTCATTGTTCGAACTCGAGCGGTGTAAAATATAACACCTTTTTAAGTTAGTACTCAACTACCATACTTTCCTCAGACATAGAACAGTCTTTGCCTGTTCCTCTGATCCCTATAGTAAACAGAGCATACAATTCTGACATATCTTAATGCGAGTCAGTAAAGTATAGGAATTTATTTACACAATTGAGATGGTATTTTACCGTCTGTATCATGTCCAGAAGATGGCAGCAGAGACTGAAAGTGGCACTTCATTATTGACCACTACTTGTGGAAAAGCTTCTGACGTTCCCCATTTGCTCACTCTGTAGATAAGTAGTGCAGTGACGGTCTACGGATCCTACGATCGTGAGTTCAAACCCGACAAAGAGAGTTAGATTTTGGTCTCCATATCGTACGAAGTAAAAGTTCACCTAAGAAAAATTCAGTTTCTGACCGAGTGATTTGGCTGCGTGGTTAAGGGTCGCATAACTGTAAACATACATTCGATACGTGGTGGGTTCGACCCCCCCCCCCCAACCCGCCAGGATAGGAAACCCCAGCAACTGTGAATATGATAACCCATAACTTCCCAGATTTCACACCAGGCAAGTGCTGAAACGCTATCTTAATTCAAGTCCTGATCTCTTATTTTACAATTGTAGCACTTTCCTATTGAAATTGACATGGAGGCAGCCACAGTTGCTGCTGATCAAAACACCTGCGCATATTAGCCGAGGTCGTGCGATTATTATTATTATTATTATTATTATTATTATTATTATTATTATTATTGGTATTATTATACATACATCATCATTATAGACCGTTATTCATTTCAGCGATCAGTCTGCAAGCCCCTGTAAATTTACTAAACACCGCCACAATCCTCTATTTGTGACTACTTCTGTGATCTCGTTTAGTTCTATATCTATTATCTTCAAATCGTTAGAAACTGAGTCTAACCTTGTCGTCTTGGTCTTCCTCTACTTCTCTTACCCTCTAAAACAGAGTCAATTAATCTCCCAGGTAACCTATCCTCCATTCGCCTCAAATGACCCCTCTACCGGAGCTTGTTTATGCGCACAGCTTCATCCATCGAGTTCATTCTTAACTTAGCCTTTATCTCTTAATTCCGAGTACACTCCTGCCATTGTTCTCCAGCCTGTTAGTACCTGTAATATTTCTCGCTACTTTCATGTCTGTTACTTCTAACTTATGAATAAGATATCCTGAGTCCACCCAGCTTTCACTGCCGTAAAGCAAAGTTGGTCTGAAAACAGACCGATGTAAAGGTAGTTTCGTTAGGGAGCTGACCCCTTCTTACAGAATACTGTTGATCGCAACTGCGAGCCCACTGCATTAGTTTTACTTCACCTTGAATCAATCACACTTGCTATATTACCATCCTACGAGGACACACAACCTGAATAGTTGAAATTATCTACCTGCTCCAAATTTATATCACCAATCTGGAATTCAGTTCTCATGGATTTGTTACCTACTGACCAGTTGCGGCGCGTAGATAAAACGTCTGGGGGTTCACTGCTGTCGAAAATGACGTGTTGAGATTTATTGTTACTTGATGTTTACATAGATGCAAAATAGTGACATTGCTTGATTAGAAACGCGACTTTCCTTTGAAGGGACACGGCTACAGCTCGAAGACGTTACCAAAACAATGAAGATGAAAGGCAGAGAATATGAGGTGCAATTACTTAAAGCTGATCCAATTTCCTCTGATTTTGGAGACGTTGCTTGCGTACAAATAACTTCTTCAAGAACGTGTTAGACAGACTACTGTTGTTTATGAATTGACGTATTTTGCTGCTTACTTTTCATAAAACACGTATTACTAATGAAAAGCTCCAGCGGCTCTCAACTTTTGAGCGTGGGTTGGCGACCAAGGGGCCCTTAGCTGAGTCTAGGCATTGTTTCCACTTACTTGCACCAGGCTCCTCATTTTCATCTATCCTATCTGCCCTCCTTTGATCAAGTCTTGCTCTTTTCCGACCCCGACGGTATAAGAGCACTCGAGGCCCAGGGAGTGTTTCATTTCCACGCCCTTCGTGGCCGTTGTGTTTCTTTGGCCGACACCTTCATTTTTTCTATGATTAGTGTTATATAGAGGATGGTTGCCTAGTTGTACTTCATCTTAAAACAATAATCACCATCACCATTTACTAATGAAACGTTTCACTAATGACATAGGCTACGTACGCCTATTGATGCTATGCAAACCGTAGTTACCAAAGTATTCTGGCTCATTGCGGTTAATTACATCAGAATTGCAAAATCGTCAAATTAAAATCCCTCCAAAACCTACCACATATGGCAAACTTTAACCGCGCGCTCTGACAGTGCTTCGGCTAATTTCGGAACTGCTCGATGTAACTCGCGTCTATCGCTAGTCCAGTCGCCAGCGATTCCTGGGCTATGTTTTCCCTACTCCTCATAGCCCCTCGCCTTGTGCACCCTCCTTACGTCTCGCAGTCCCGCTCCCTCGGTCCTGAAATTGAACCTCTTCGCTGTCAAAAATACCACTACGCGCGTGGATATACAAAGCTTATTAAAGGAATAGGCTGTAATAAACCATTTTCCATAGACTTATCTATTTCTAGGGGGTTCAGTGAACCACTGAACACATAGAACGTACCGCCACTGCTACTGACATCAATTTAGTCTTGGAAAGCCTAATTTCCATACCATACTCATTGCACCTATTTTCAAATTCCAAGATATTAGACTGCAAGCTTTCGGCACAATCTGCCATTAAGATCAAGTCTTCAGCATAGGCCAGACTGATTACTACATTTCCACCTAATTGAATACCTCCGTGCCACTTGATACCTTTCAGAAGAAGATCCATGTAAACTACGAACAACTACTATAAGGTGAAAGATTACAGCCTTGCCTAACCCCTGTAAGTAGGCCTATCTTGAACCAAGAACTCATTCCATCATCTATTCTCACTGCAGCACAATTTTCAACATAGATGCGTTTGATTGATTTTAGTAATCTACCCTTAATCCCATAGTCCATCAGTATGGCGAACGTCTTTTTCCTTAGTACCCTGTCTCTAGATCTACGGAACATAAACATAACTGTCTATTCCTCTCCTAGCATTTTTCAATTACCTGGTGCATACTAAAAATATTATTATTATTATTATTATTATTATTATTATTATTATTATTATTATTATTATTATTATGGCCGGGATGGTACCTTTGTCAAGGACACGACTGCCTCCTTCCCATTCCTAGCCCATACGATTACACCTAGGCTACTCCTACACCCACAGACACCTTCACACTGCGGTACATGTAGCTCACCCCCATGGGGATACCGGATAAATCAGCTACAGGACTACCGAACAGAACATGTCCTCGGACAGTCCCGGCAGTAAAAGACATACGCTATGGAAACGGAAAACACTTGTTGTATAATAGAATCCAAAATAGTGCTGTTTCCTACTCAATCGAGATCCTATTGTCATTCTTTCCACTTTTATAATAAGATGCAATAGGCCTGTAAGAAGACTACGTGAATCATAACACATCTGAGTTGTCTACCTCAGACGTCATCACATACTTGCTCTAGGGAGCCGGTGTTACTTGCTCCGCTCGGGACGGCTGTCAGTCACGTGACAAGAGAGCAGCGGACAGGCGGGTTGCATACCGTGGCGGTACTGTACTTGCCGCTCGGAAATGTTACCATATGAACAACAGCAATGAAATACATACCGGTACATAAATAAAATCATCTCTGAGGAATTATCAAACATTATAATATAAATAGAGTTGAGTAGGGTAATATGAAATGTACGTACATCCTCAAAAAATTTCGTTATAACCAAATAAACTTTTGTGGTGCTATAACCAGCCTCGAGTTGATGTTCACCAGACAGAAGGTTTGAAAACATTCCCAATGAATGGAACGATACTTCGGCTTACGTACTCGTACTATTTCTAACTCCCTCCCACCAGCTGTGCCATAAATAATAGGATTGATAACTTTCAATACTTCGAGATATTTTGTTAGTTTTAAACTTCAAGGGTACCTGAAATTTCTGATAAATTCAAGTAGTTGCACTCATTTCCAATTATTAGAATATATTATTGCGTCAATATCTCAAAAATACCTTTGATGTCAAAGCTTAAATTGCACATTTTAGCGCTCTAGGTCATCACTTTTGATTGAACATACTGTAGGTCTACTTGCGCACTTTTGCTTTGAGTTCCAGTTTTGAACTCTTTCATCATGGCTTCCTAGGGAGCTAACTTATGATAATTTTTGTTTTTTCTACGGATCAGTGCCTCAGCGCCTCTGATACGAAGTTTAAAGTTTCTATAGTGCTGGAAGTGTTTCATCAATTCATATCTGTTTTCATCTTTATACCTATCTTCATAGCCTACATCGCAATTCGTTGACTGATTGATTAATTGGGTTTAGGGTCCAGAGAGGTCTGGTGTACGTCTTTCTATTTGTCTCCCATGGGAGACCTGCGCGTCTGGGTGTGGTTGTGGTGGTGGTGATGGTGATGTTCATGATAGATGGCGAAACCCAGTGTCGGCACATAGCCTATTCCTGTGGAATAGCACCAAGGCTTAACGCCCCATCCGGCAGACGAATTACCATTTTTCCATATAAGCAGTACGGAGAGGTTGGGAAATGAGTTCAGGGTTTTGACATACATCCCCTGTGGGTGGGGGCGGCAGAATAACACCCACGGTATTCCCTGCCTGTCGTAAGAGGCGACTAAAGGGGGCCCCAGGGGCTCTGAACTTGGGAGCGTGGATTGGCAACCACGGGGCACTGATATGAGTCCTGGCATTGCTTCCACTTACTTGTACCAGGGTCCTCAATTTCATCTATCCTATCCAACCTTCTTTGGTCAAGTTTTGTTCTCTTCCGACCCCGACGCTATTAGGTTTCCGAGGGCTAGAGAATCTTTCATTTTCACGCCTTTCATGGCCCTTGGCTTTCTTTAGCCGATACCTTCATTTTGAAGTGTCTGACCCCTTCCATTTTTTTCTCTCTGATTAGTGTTATATAGAGGATGGTTGCCTAGTTGTACTTCCTCTTAAAGCAATAATCTCCACAACCACCTTTTGGCATGCAATCTAATTTTTAGAAATTTTACAGGCTAACACCACCTCGCCTACCCTTCCGGCTAATATTCTGATGGTGAAACTTTTTCCACCAACGGGACTCGAACCAGTTAACCATAAAACTTGACGCCATAACAGACATAGCCACCAGATGAGCTAGATCGCAGGCCAATAGTTGAAGGAAAATAAACAGTAGCCTATACAGGCTATACACCATAAGAAAGTTCATCCAAGTAATGTTGTTGTTGTTTCGGTCATCAGTCCGTAGACTGGTTTGATGCAGCCTCCGTGCCATCCTATCCTGTGCTAGCCTTTTCATTTCTACGTAACTACTAAATCCTGGGTCTACCTAATCCGTATGCCAATATAATGTTATTGTTTTTACGTGCAACTAACTAATTCTTGGCAGTTTTCGGAGACGCCGAGGTGTCGGAATTTCGTCCCGCAGAAGTTCGTTTACATACCAGTAAATCTAACGATACGAGGCTGACGTATCTGAGCACCTTCAAATACCACCGGACTGAGCCAGGATCGAACCTGCCATGTTGGGGTCAGAAGGTCAGCGCCTCAATCGGCTGAGCTACTCAGTTCTGCAATCCATTTGTCATATCTTCATCTACCCGTACTGTTCTTACCACCTAGGCCTACACTTCCATCAGAAGATAACTGAACAAGTCCTGGTATCGTTCTACGTTTTCTTTTGATAAAATTTCACCAGCTCGTTTTCTTCTCACTAATTCGTCGCAATAGCTCTTCGTTCATGATTCGATTAACCCATGTCACCTTGAACATTCTTCTGAAACTCCACAATTCAAAAGCTCATATTCTCTTTCTTTCTATTTTCCTTACTTTACTTACATACCATACCATACCATGCTCCAGACGAAAGTCTTCAAATACATCCATCTAATTCCTTTATAAATGCCAATGCTAATCTCTATTTTTATGTCCTCCTTAGTTCTGTCGTCATTATTCTACTACCTAAGTAACTATTCATCTACTTCCTTTAAGATTTTATTTACTAATGTAATTTGTCCTGCCTTGCCTGACTTCATTCGACTCCTCTCCATTACTTTTGTTTTGAAAGTCGCCTATTTATTTATTTATTTATTCATTTATTTTCGCCATGTACTTCTCCAGGACTTAGTCCATACCATTCAGCGATTTCTCCATCTTCTGCGGAGTCAAAATAAGATTATGCGAAGTCAAATGAAATGTATTTTTAAATAAACATGAGCCCCGTGAAGAACGTAAATTCCAAATATTTCTACCACAATTTACAACAATGTTTAGAAGTAACATTTTAGAAGTGATATACAATGGAAATAATTTGTTTTGTATGTATACTGGAATGACCTGTACGAATAGTGCATGCAACAATCAAGCTAAAAAATAAAAGCATGGGGTTGATTATGTTGGCTTATCTATAAATAACAAGAGTTCACTCAGATCCTTAGTGAGAACAAGTTAAATAAAGAGGTCATCTGCATAATGCATTAAGAAACTCTATAGCAGCTGAATAGGGTCGTCACACGACAAGGTAAGCAGTGAGTTATTTTTCGAATCAGAAACAATTATGTGTGCCGAAATGCAAGTCTAGTGCTTTCAAATGAAGGACACAAGTTGCAGCCAATATTCAGAATCATCTACAAGGAAATTTCTTCCTTTCACTCCTACGGTATCCTTCCTCAATGCGTAAGATTCCAAGTTACGTTTTCGTCTTCAGAAACTTTCCTCGAATTTCGCATTTCATTCGGCGATGTATGATAGAAAACAGTTAGGACTATAAACATAGTGCCGTGGCCTTAGTTAAGATACTGCTACGAATTCATCTCGAGTGAAAATGGTAAACCACAGAAATCCACGTCCATGTAGCCAACTCGAACGGTCCTCTCTCCTTTTCTTGTTATTCGTTTTATCTCTAACTACTTTTATGGCTTTCAGATAATATGATGTGCCGACATTTTAACCCGAAGGATTACTTTCAATTGTCGGTAGATCTGTCGAACCCACTAACTTGGGCTCTGATAGCCAACGGAGATACACTATGTTAACACGTCTGCCAAGCGAATAATTTATTAATCTCCCTTCCTAATGGCCGAATGAGTAGCTACTGTAATATATCGGGTAGTCATTTCTTCAGACTATTTATTGGATAACTATACATCAGAAGAAGCTACCTTTCCTCCTTAAATAAGTTATGGGATAACTCGAATAGCATTTGTCACGAAACTATGCATGACCTTTCATTCGTCCTTTGTTTTACGTCCCACCGACACAGAGAGGTCTTAAGGCGACTATGGGATAGGAGAGGACTAGGAGTAGGAAGGAAGCGACCGTGGCCTTAATTGAGGCCCAGCCCCAGCGTGTGTCTAGTGTGAACATGGGAAACCACGGAAAACCATTTTCAAGGCTGCCGACCGTAGGATTCAAACCCACCATTTCCCGAATGCAAGTTGATAGCAACCACTTCCTCGGTCATCCGAATTTTAACAAGAACGTTAATGCTACTCATCCCATCATCTATGATTTTATCAACGTTTTAAAAGACACGAGACAAAAATATACATAAAACTTCAAAGTTCTAAATACACGTACAAATAAAAAAGTTACCAGGAAGCAGCAATGTTGGGCCTATATAGGCTGTGCCAAGCCCTTGGCAATTGTAAAGATAGATATATATCCATGTTACAATTGATCAAACTCAATTTTAATTTGCACTGACTAAGTTCTATAAAATTACAACATGAAGGCCCGAACAAGCACGCATTTTAACCTTAACACTTTTCATACTAGCCATAGGGTGCCAGTCCTAAGCCTGAATAAAATGGGAGGAAAAACGTTCGGGGTTCTTTTTCACACCCGGCCGAGTTAGCGTAGGCCTACGCATTATAAGACAGTATTTGCGAACGAGGTTGAGTTTACATGTCAGATTCTAGATATCGATTTCCCTCATATGGGTTTACATTCCCTCCAGTCTGCACTCACCGTCCGAGTTACTCAAACGCGGATCCGCTCTCTGTTTCACGTTGCACTGTCACATACAGTCTGTTGGTCTCGGAGAGGTGGGGACAGGCTAAGACTGGTCAAATAGTGGTCATAATCTTAATAAAGGTACAGGCAGAGTATTTTCGTGGCGTGAAGATCAGAAATCATATAAATCCGTGTTCAGAGCTGTGGACGGTGGGATTCGAACTAACAGTCGACACGTACTCTGAGGCCAACTCAATCGCTTGCCTCTGGTCTAACTGCAACGTGACCTCGAAAATGTTGTGAGATGGACAGCAGGCAATGGTATATTGATAAACGGGGTTAAAAGTCAGGTTGTGAGTTTCACAAATAGGAAAAGTCCTCTCAGTTTTAATTACTGCGTTGATGGGGTGAAAGTTCCTTTTGGGGATCATTGTATCTAGGTGTTAATATAAGGAAAGATCTTCACTGGGGTAATCACATAAATGGGATTGTAAATAAAGGGTACAGATCTCTGCACATGGTTATGAGGGTGTTTAGGGGTTGTAGTAAGGATGTAAAGGAGAGTGCATATAAGTCTCTGGTAAGACCCCAACTAGAGTATGGTTCCAGTGTATGGGACCCTCACCAGGATTACCTGATTCAAGAACTGGAAAAAATCCAAAGAAAAGCAGCTCGATTTGTTCTGGGTGATTTCCGACAAAAGAGTAGCGTTACAAAAATGTTGCAATGTTTGGGTTGGGAGGAATTGAGAGAAAGAAGAAGAGCTGCTCGACTAAGTGGTATGTTCCGAGCTGTCAGCGGAGAGATGGCGTGGAATGACATTAGTAGACGAATAGGTTTGAATGGCGTCTATAAAAGTAGGAAAGATCACAATATGAAGATAAAGTTGGAATTCAAGAGGACAGACTGGGGCAAATATTCATTTATAGGAAGGGGAGTTAGGAATTGGAATAACTTACCAAGGGAGATGTTCAATAAATTTCCAATTTCTTTGAAATCATTTAGGAAAAGGCTAGGGTGCAACAGATAGGGAATCTGCCACCTGGGCGACTGCCCTAAATGCAGATCGGTATGATTGATATGATATTAATAATGATGTTATTGGTTTTACGTCCTGGTTTCTAGGCTCACTGAGATTCCCGAATATTGCCCGGTAAATGTACCGGCAGGAGGTGAATCACAGAATACCACCGGACTGAGACGAAATAGAACTTGCCAACTTGGGCTACAAACGCCAGCGCTCTTCCGTATGACTCACTCAATGTGACATCTCCATTTTGTGCAGCATATATTCCACACGGAGTCACAGAGATATGTACATGAGGTCAATATTTTTATGTTATCTATTTTGTACTAGTGGTTTAAAGTCGCAGAAACACATCGCAGGTTTCCGGCGATGCAAGGATAGGAAAAGATTAAGGTTGGGAAGGAAGTGTCCGTGGCCTTAAGGTACAGCCCGAGCATTTGCCTGGTATGCAAATAAGAAACCACGGAAAAAAATCTTCAGGGTTGCTGACGGTACTCTAGTTTTCGAACCCAACATCTCCCGAATGCAAACTCACAACTGGATAGATATTAGATAGACGTCCAACCGTCACGAAAGAGCCCTGTAACTTGCATACAACTTCGCATTCCCGCAGACCAAATAGGCATTGTGCACGCATTTTTAAGTAGGCTATTATGTAAAGATGCTTCATGAAAGTAAAGGGTTAACGTTAAGTTGCCGTGGAAGCTAGGAGACGAATTTTGTTGGCGAGTGTGTGTTTTCTGCCCCTCCTCCATTCCCGTAGCTCGTGTTGGGGAACAAGAACGCCTGATGGCCGCCAAGCACGCCTGCCCCATTCCGGGAGATTGGCTACGGTCGGGATAATCCTACCGCAGGTGTTCGTGCTTGGCTTGTAAGCAAAGTAATGAGAGCCTGCCAGGCCAGCCAGGCACACAATACCCGGAGCGAGCGAGCTCATATCAAAACAGCGACAAGCCAATATGTCGTAAGCGGTGCTTTCTGCTGAAATGGCACAAAAAGGAACCTGCTTCAAAACGAAATGAGACAAGTTTTTCTTTCTTGCAGCATAACATCATCTATATTTGGGCTAAGCTTATTATCTCAAACTGTATCCTCTCCTTTCCATCCTTTCTGGATTTTTTTGTTTGTCTGAACTTCCTGCGTCTTGTTTTTACGTCTGTTTCAGGTTTTGCTACCAAATCTCTCAAGGTCTGAGGTTAGAGAAAAAGGCAAAAGTTTATACAAGACAATAATTTTCTTCAACAAGCTTTACTATGTTAGTATAAACACAGTTTGTTCGTAATTTTTCTTTCGCATGATCTGATTTAGGCTACAGTTTTATTCAGTCTAGCGATTGTCAACAGAGTTGGGAGACAGGCAGTTTCAAATAAAACTGTTAATTAAAATTTCTTACATGGTTTCTCATCTTTAATTCCAAGAAAATTCTGAGATTGTCCCCACAGTCACAGATCCTCATATAATTACAAATTCTCACGCCAATATCGACAAAGAAATTACACTAAAATGAAAATATGAAATAGCAGTCTCCGGCGCATGTTTGACAACTGCCTAACCAAGGCGTTAAAAGCATATCCAATTCACCTGAGTTCAATTTCAAGTCAAAAAGTCGAGAAATGTTGGTGCGATAATGCAACATCTGAAGAGGTACATGACGCTGGGGTTCACTAAGCCTACAACAGAAATGAGTACCAGGTTCGTACTTGGGTATGACGGTGGTCGGACATAGGGCCTTCATGGCCTGTATGGAGATGATGCTTGTTTAAAACGGCCTAACATCTACGTCATCAGTCCTGTACGGGAAAGGCTTTGCTGCTGGTTTGTGTGCTTACGCAAATAGCATTTGGAGCAAATTTTGCAGTGTCTAAGTTGCACACCATACGATTATTTTTTTATTTTTGCACTTTATTTGTGTATTTGTCATGTTCCTTGGCATTTCAATCAGCGCCCAGGACTTCGATTTAGAGGATCCTGGGTTCGATTTACAGTCGGGTTGGGAATTTTAGCTACGTCTGTTTAATTCCTCTGATTCGCGGACTGAGTGTCGTGTTTGTCCCAAACACACGTCTTCATCTACAGTACATACAACACACCATACTAAGAACCACCGCAGGAATACGCAAGAGTAAATACATTCCTCCACGTAGGGTTGTAACTTATACTTGGGGACTCTTTTTCGTTATACCCAGATGTGGGCTTGAGTCCCCCTCTCGAAGACGAGGAATTTAGAATCTTAATTTTTCTTCTGGAGAGGCACCTGGCCCTAGGGCTGACTTAGTAACCACGGTTAGTATTGTAGAGGCAATTTCTTAGAGACCATGAACCACACGCCTGGCCAAAAATGGCATTATTCAATTTTACTTCATTCTTGAACTTAATTACTTCCCCTGGAAATCAGTACATTCATATCCTTGATATCTGCAACGCATTCGATGGTAATTATTCCACCATGGATTCCTTGCTTATCAAACACATTTAAATGTCAACTGATCAACGAGGATTTTATTATAGCATTATGGTTTGAAGTGAGAAAGTTCGGAAGCGATTTCAAAACAACAGGTATGTACCCAATAATGACACAAAATTAACGATTTCTTTCTAAATTTAAAACTGATCATCCTAGAGGTTCTATGGAAGAATGATACTATGAAGTTTCAGAATTGGTCACTCTGATTCTATCCCTCTTAAAATTTCTCGTTCTGCGAGACAATTGTAGGAAAAATGTATTATTTTAAGATGCTAGGCTCAAAGATCTGGCCATGCAGATTCTGCTCTGCACAGACCATTTACCTACAGTAAAAATTAAGATATTCATTATCCACTTTACAGCATCTAAAGCAAATCGTAGAAACATTTCATCCAGTCATGGTTTCCGAAGTACAAAATTACAAATAACGGTACTTCTCACATTCCACTGAAAATGAAAACCTACAACCTGTTTTCCAGTCATTAACCGGGTCAGGGATGGAATGAATGAAGCAGATATAGGCTATGAGTACGATGGGGTCGCCACTCCCAAAGTGATTTATTAATGACTGTTATTATTATACAATCTTCCTGCAACAGCCCAAAGACAAAGAGTACCTTCACAACAATAATGGATGTGAATACAATAGATAATGTGATCGTATGATGTTAAATGTAGGCAGTCGAGTGAGGCATGTCAAACATTTGTTTGAGGTCAGCAAGCATGGTTTTTGAAGATCATGATGGACATCTTGAGTGTGGTAATGGCGATGTTATAGATAAAATCTCTATTTAGCCCAAAGGTATTGCAGAAGTTGACAAAAAATGTAGGTATTGTTCCTCGAGCACCTAACATCAAACCGATTACAGAAATGGATGAGAGCTTATATATTCGCTTGTAGAAGTCCGCCGTTTCTTCATAAATTCTTCTTTTTTTCTGCATCGAGCTCTTCCGGCTGGTTTTCGTTGGTCTCAAATCTAATTGTTGGATCAATTATGAAACCTTCAGAACAGGATGGCTTAACAGCAATAATGTCAATGCGTCGGTTGCTTCCTCTGTTGGAGAGTGTTGCTGGAATGAAAGATGACAGGGAAAACCGGAGTAGCCGGAGAAAAACCTGTCCCGCCTCCGAGTTGTCCAGCACAAACCTCACATGGAGTGACCGGGATTTGAACCACGGTATCCAGCGGTGAGAGGCCGACGCGCTGCCGTCTGAGCCACGGAGGCTCTCACATTCCACTCTTCTCTAATAATATAGGCTATGTGGAAAGTAAATTATTTCTTTTGTTCTACCGTAAGTTCATCGCTGTCTTGTACAAACAAGTTATTTTTTATGTTTTGTAGCCTATAACTTATTAAATTGTACAATCTAGTCTTTATTAATGTGTGTTACATTAGTAATAAGCTATAATAATATTACCAATATAGGCTAGCATAATATCAGCCCCGTGAGAAAATGGATAGATTATGCCTGTTTCCCGGAGGCCCAACCAGTTCAGGGATTGTAATTCTGAGCTGAAAACTGGAACAGGCTTCATTCAGCCTCGTGACCAACTCAGGACCTACCTGATGTGAGAGGCAGTGGACCCAGTCAAGAAATCCGGCTGAGACTGAGAATGTCAGCATTTCATTATCTGGCTAGGCAGGCGTCGTCTTGACAGCCAAGGCCACAATTGGCTATTTCTTCACAGGTTTGTATTAGTATTAATATAACGTAACACACTAATGTCAGCCACATTTATAAGGGATAGCTTGGCTGCCTCTCACCAGGAGTATATGGGTTTGATTCCTGACCAGCCCAAGGATTTTTATTCTGGAAAGTGGTGGTTTCACTCAGCTTGGTATAATTAGCAGAAGAGCTGTCTGACAAGAATCCGGCTGACAAGAATACAGCTGGGGATACTCATCGCGGCGACTATGTTGCACCTCAATATCTGCAGGCCATCTGGATGGGCAGCTATCATTTTGAGAAACCAGTATTTCCACTAGGCTGAAGTTACCACTTTTATTTTAATGCAGTATTACACAGGTCAAATACCCAAGCGACACAACACAAGGGATTTATCCATTTTTTGCGGAATAAATAAATAAATAAATAAATAAATAAATAAATAAATAAATAAGTAAATAAATAAATAAATTAATTAATTAATTAATTAATTAATTAATTAATAAACAAATAAATAAATAGACATGAGTGAAACTTCATTGAGGTTTTAGAAAAGCATACAAGAGTAAAGTACAAAATTCAATTTTTGTTCTATCCTAAGAGGAAGTGATTACAGGAGGTGACGTCACAAGTTAGTACTGGCCGTAGTTTGCTACAAATTGGATTACTGTTGCTAGACGTTCGGTTAGGTCCCTGGCCAAGTGCTCCCAACAGAATTCAGTGGATTAGACGCTATACCTGCCCGTTGTTTATAGTAAATAGGGTTAAACGAATCTCCCTTCTTTCTTCTCTTACAGGTGCTCTTGTGTACAGGAGTTACGAGCACCTGCCTGGGCAATCAGAATATCAAACGTCCCGAGATAAATTTCTTCTGATTAAAATGGGTCGGTCTTTCAAATGTATTTCCTAAAGGCTTACTTACGGAAATTGATATAAACGATGGTGACGAAATAAGAGACAATAGTGCGTGAATCTTGCGTGTATGACGTGCCTACCTCTTACATGGAAACCCCAGATTCTACTCCCGGCAAGTTCAGAAATGATAATTCTGGACTGAACAATGAAACAAGGTTCGTTCAGCCTTGTGTGACCAACCGAGGAGCTATCTAATAAGAGGAGGAGTGTACCCGGTCAAGAAAATCAAGAAATGTAGCTAAGGATGTCGTCATGGTGAGCATGTGGCACTCCAATACCTGCAGGCCATCTGGCTGGGCACCAGTTGTTATAGCAGGCCAAGGCTATAATAGGATATTGCACCACGTGTTTGATTTATTGCTTGTGTCTTAATATCAGTGCTTCCTCGATTCCAAAAGCCAATCATAATATGATTGTGTTTTCTCGATATAAGAATTGACATGTACAGTAAACTAACGATATAGTTTAATACTCAAAGATGAACTCATTAGTATCTCATCGTCATCACTCTCTTGTAATCAATTGAAGTGAAAACAAAGAATGATTCAGTTCATACCAACCAATCAATAAACCAACCAAGTGACATTCTTGGGGAACCACTGGGACTAGCTTCCTTCCATTCATGCAGGCTACCTATTTATTCGTATATTTGAAATATATTTGAAATGTATTTGTGTTTATTCCGATATCAATAATCTGATGTAGCAATAGGCTATACTCCAGTATTTTGCTAAGCGATTACAATATATATCTTTAAGAAATATTTTGCGCTCATTCCATGGCGCGTACTTCATGTTTACTACAATAGTGATTTCAAATGTAACACAGTCCCATGGAGAAAAAACCTACTGTAAGTTGCTTCCTTAAATAAACTCTGTATCCCACTGTCATAGCTGATATTGGTGAGCTCCAGGTTGCAAATATGAAAGTTACAGGTCCAACACTGAATATGTACAAGTGCGAGTCAGTAAGCAAAGTAGTAGTAGTAGTAGTAGTAGTAGTAGTAGTAGTAGTAATAGGTTTTTTACATCGTAACGACACAGATTAGCCTTATGGCGATCATGGGATAGTAAAAGGCTAGGAGTGGGAAGGATGTGGCTTTGGCCTTAATTGAGGTATATACCCAGCATTTGCCTGCTGTGAAAATGAGAAAAACAATGGGAAAGACAGTGGGGTTCGAACCCACTATATGCCGAATGCAAGCTCACAACTGCGCGCCCCAAACCAAGCGGCCAACTCGCCCGACTCGCCCGGTAAATGTTTTCATTCCTCCCCTGAAGGGAGAGGCAGGCCTCTTAGACGGTAACGCCGTCTCTCAGGCCGGGAAGATTTGTTACGGTAAAGGAGATGTGTGGAGAAGGACAGAGGGTTGGCGGCCGTAGCCCATACTATTAACTGTCCCGGCATTCGCTTCAGTGCAGGAGAATGGAAAACCATGGAAAAGCATTCACAGGACAGCCGACGGTTGGTGTCAGCCGTGAGGTCCAGCCCTTTCCTGTCACCCGAACGCAGAGGAGTAGAGCAAGGTAGAGCCGTGGCCAGCCCTCCTCTGATCGGTTGGCCGGTCAGAATGCAGAGCTGTAAGACCACGGACCTTCCGTTGCCCCTTATGGGCCAACACCCACTCTGCATCTTCCGATCTAAATCCTCTCAGTGACAAATTTCTATCCTTCTTGTGTCTTCTGTTGGGCACAGATCTATACATGTGTATGATTTATATTTTACAGCACCTCTGACCTGGATTTAAAATTACATTTCCTTCCATCATCCATATTCTACTTAAGAAGAATGCATGGCTAAACCTATTTCATTCTTTCTATTCTTTCGATTTCATAACAGTCCCTTACAGTATTCCTTTTTCTATCTGGTTTAGTACTTTCATGCTCCTTCTCTTTCCTCTGAAATGTCATCACTTGCCTCTTTTGCTCATTCACTATCTCAGTGTTATCCACCTGCACTTGTATCGATGAGCTCATTTCAAATTTATCCCATCTTTTCGCTTTTACAAAGGCTAGTTATCTTTCAGTCGCAGAGCTTTAAAACATATTAATTGGTTTCTATTCATTGTCATTGTCTCTTAGTCGAGAAAATATTAGAAACAGTATATTATTCTTCACCAAACTTAATCTATGATCGTTTACAGGTGAAACAGGGCTGAAAAGTAACGTTAATTCGTATCCTGACATTCCCCTAGCGGTAGCAGCTCATTATACGAGTAGATACACTCCAATGGACTCGAACTACGAATCCGAGGATGACAGGTGATAGTTCTGTTCAACTATCATAATAATAATGTTATTGGCTATACGGCCAATAACTACTTTTTATGGTTTTCGGGGACGCCGCGGTGCTGGAATTTAGTCCCGCAGGAGTTATTTTACTTGCCAGTAAATTTACCAATACAAGGTGGACGTATTTGAGCACCTTAAAATACCACCGGACTGAGTCAGGATCGAACTTGCCAAGTTGGGGTCAGAAGGCCAGCGCCTCAACCATCTGACCCACTCATCCCGACTGTTCTACTATTAAGGTAGACATTAGTGTGTTGTATCACGAATAATTTTTCACCAAGGTGACCGAGGATTGAATCCCAGGAGGGGTACGTTGTATGGCAAAATTCTCTTTAGTGCTATCATATTACAAGTAGAACTAAATTCCATGTCTACGATCAGGATTTAAATAGTTGTAAAAACAAAGATGGTCCGACTCTGTGCTGTAGTGGTTAGTGTGATTAGCTGCCCCTCCGGAGGCCCGGGTTCGATTCCCGGCTCTGCCACGAAATTTTAAAAGAGGCACGACGAATGAAAAGGGGTCCAATCAACGTCGGGAGGTCAACTGAGTAGAGGTGGGTTCGATTCTCACCTCAGCTATCCTGGAAGTGGTTTTCCTTGGTTTCCCACATCTCCTCCAGGCAAATGCCGGGATGGTACCTACCTTAAATGCACGGCCGCTTCCTTCCCTCTTCCTTGTCTATGCGTCCCAATCTTCCCATCCCCACCAAAACCCCTGTTTAGCATAGCAGGTGAGGCCGCGTGGGCGAGGTACTAGTCATCCTCTCCAGTTGTAGGCCTATAGCCCGACCCGATGTCTCACACTCCAGGACACCGCCCTTGAGGCGGTAGAGTTGCGATCCCTCGCTGAGTCCGAGGGAAAAATCAACCCTCGTGTGTAAGGAGAATAAGAAAGAAAGAAAGAAAGAAACAAACAAACAAACAAACAAACAAACAAACAAACAAACAAACAAACAAACAAACAAACAAACAAACAAACAAACAAACAACAAACATGTGTTTCTGGGGAGCAATAACTATAAAATTGCTATTCTTAATGAGATTTCTTGATTAATTATTACGACTTTCAAGAAGAGTTAAAATAAATGAAGACGAGGAATAATTCCGAACCCATGAGGGGTGACGGTGCTAGTTAAGGCAGTGG
This sequence comes from Anabrus simplex, assembly GCF_040414725.1. Taxonomy (NCBI): domain Eukaryota; kingdom Metazoa; phylum Arthropoda; class Insecta; order Orthoptera; family Tettigoniidae; genus Anabrus; species Anabrus simplex. The sequence continues at coordinate 208,033,583 of NC_090265.1, forward strand.
TTGCGTTACGAGAAGGCTTAAGTGGGGGTAGCGGATAACTTTGCAATTAAAATTATATGACCTAAAAACTGACAGCACTATGAGAAAAACGTAGCTACATTGGTTTGTTTTATGTCATAAAATCCATTACTTTGCAAGCTAAGACCCTTATAATATCCTTTCATTCCAATTATTAGGTGCTAGTAAGATATTAAGAGTTAATTTTACTTCAGAACTAGAATATACTAATTGTTTCAGACCTTTCAGGTTTTTTTTTTTAAATTTGCTTTACGTCGCATTGACACATATTGGTATTACGGCGACAATGGTATAGGAAAGGGCAAGGAGTGGGTATGAAGCGGCTGTGGCCTTAATTAAGGTCTCTGTGGTGTACTTTTTAGCGTGATTAGCTACCACCCCAGGATGCCCGCGTTCGATTCTTGGCTCTGTCACGACATTGGAAAAGTGTTACGAAGGATGGAATGCTGTCCACTCAGGCTCGGGACGTCAACTGAGTACAGGAGGTTTCTATTCACACCTCAGCCATCCTTGAAGTGGTTTTCCGTGGTTTCCCACTTCTCCAGGCAATTGCCGGATTAGTAGGTCTACCTAACTTAAGTGCACGGCCGCTTCCTTCTCTCTTCCTCCTTGTCTATAGCTTCCAATCGTTCCATCCCTCCACAAAGCCCCTGTTCAGTACAGCAGGTAAGGTAGCCTGGGCGAGGTACTGGTCCTCCTTGCCAGTTTTATCCTCCGACCCAAAATCTCACGCTTCAGGAAACTGCCCTTGAGACTGTAAAGTTGGGATCCCCCACTAAGTCTGAAGGAAAACCAACCCCGGACGGTACACAGATTAAGAAAGAAGGAAATAAAGAAATAAAGACCAAATAAAAATAACTACATAAACCAATCAATAAATAGAAATCAAAGATATCAGAATGCCATGACTCTTAATATCGTGGCCATCGCAATAAAAACCCTCAGTGTTACTTGGAATCAGAATCATAGGAATGTGACATTTTATTTCAAAAATACAATCAACTAGCACTTTAATAGCCTTGACCTGCCAAGACGATTGTTTTTCAGCCGGATGACCTGCAGCTTTTGGAGTAACACGTAGTCAGATGATGACAGCCCCAGTGTATTGCTTAACTCACAATCTATGTCCGCTGCCTCTCGTACCAGACAGCTCTTCAACTGATCTCATGAGGTTGTATGAAACCTGGATTCCATACCCAGTAATGAACTGAAATCCTTCAACTGGCCTGAAATCGAAAGCAAGCAAGCAAGCAAGCAAGCTTGTAGTTTTACGTGACTGTTGACATCGTGATAATAGCCAAGGTACCTCCGATTCTACACGGACCGAGCTCGATAGCTGCAGTCGCTTAAGTGCGGCCAGTATCCAGTATTCGGGAGATAGTAGGTTCGAATCCCACTGTCGGCAGCCCTGAAGATGGTTTTACGTGGTTTCCCATTTTCACACCAGGCAAATGCTGGGGCTGTACCTTAATTAAGACCACGGCCGCTTCCTTCCCACTCCTAGCCCTTTCCTGTCCCATCGTCGCCATAAGACCTATCTGTGTCTGTGCGACGTAAAGCAACTAGCAAAAAAAAAAAATTCTACGCGGATTCCGTATCACAGGGACGTAACATTTTATTTGAAAAGCCCACATGTATTGACCCGATCTCGAGACACGGCCGCATTGGTGAGAAATCAGTGACTATGTTACTCGGCGATCATGCCATGGGCGGGAATCGAACCCGGAGCTCCGGGTAAGAGGCAGGCTCGTTCTTCTAAACAAACCTTTATTTTAAATATACCCATACACACATTCTTTGTGTAGGCCTATAGCCTAAATATGAAAATGCATTTCTTATAAATTATAACATTTTATTTAACTCTGTTAGCTATTCATGAAACGGAATACATTTTAAAATCAAATTTCTTTTCATATTTTAAGGAAAAAAAGACCTGTTATCTCTGATAAGACTCCAAACAAAATGTCCTAGTGTCGTTGGCGATATCAAAGTGATCATACTTTCCAATTATATTTTACTTTCTCTAACAAGTTTTGTCTCCGCAACGAGCCCTAATTCAGTCAGTGTCTTGGGTGCGCGGTATTGTCGGCGTCTTATTGGTCCAGATCCAACCTACAGCTCTCTGCAAAATCCTGCGCTGAATTTAATTTCATTGCCTTCATCTCACAAAACTGCTGCGGCTGTATTATGGTAAAGGGGGTGGGTTCATCATTAAATTCCCGTCAACTAGTTTCAGTTCCCGAAATATAATGGAATATATCTCGAGAGATACATCTGTGACACTGTGGTATAAACACAGGAAGCTTGGTTTTAATTTAATTTTATAGTTACTCTCTCAGAATGACAAATCTTCTCTAAAAGTGAATGTATTTGCGTCATTTTTCGTTGTTGTAGCTGTTGTTGAATTTTAGTGTTCTAAATAGAGGATTATTCTTACTGTAGCCTATGTCGTACGTCAGATATCATTGTTTTCAAATACCCCTTACTGCTTTATGTGAGGTGAGTGCTGTGTAACCGTGGTGGTAAATGCGTTCTTTGTTTATTCGGAAGATCGTGGGATGGTTCCTCCGCCAGGAAGTCGAAAGATTTAGAAACGGGACTTCCACTTCTTGAGAGGCACAACGCCCTGGGGTTAACCCAGCCTACACCATAAATGAGTACTAGGATAATTCCTGTGAGGGAAAAGAAGAAATTATAGAGCTAACCACATTATCTCACTTACTGCACACATCGTGGAAGCGACCAAGCAAGATAGCTGTACGATTCAGGTTTCATTGGGGAATAGGTGAGTTCGAACCCCACTGTCGGCAACTATGGTTTCCCATTTTCACACAAGGAAAATGCTAGTGATGTACTTTAGTTAAGGCCACTGTTGCTTCCTTCACAATTTTGACGCTGTTATGTCTCATCGTCGCAATAAAACCTCCATAAACAGGGCGAGTTGGCAGTGCGTTTAGGGGTGCGCAGCTCTGAGCTTGCATCCGGGAGATAGTGGGTTCAAGGCCCACTGTCGGCAGTCCTGAATATGGTTTTCCGTGGTTTCCCATTTTCACACAAGACAAATGCTAGGGATGTTCCTGAATAAAGGCCACGGCCACTTCCTTCCCATTCCTAGGCCTTTCCTATCCCATCGTCGCCGTAAGTCCTATCTGTGTCGGTGCGACGTAAAACAAATTGTAAAACAACCTGCCTAAGACGGTGCGACGTAAAATAAATTGCAAAAAAGAAAGAGCGGAAGACCCTACTTTCCAGTCCTCCGAAAGTCTAAATGAGGCCTAAACTTATACAGAGATGGCTTTGCTTCTTGCCGTACATGAGTGGTAGCCGATTTCGCAGTGTCGGGTCTGACATATTCAGCACGGTGTCCCTCCAAAGATCCTGGCAGTTGAAAGCAAAAAAGAAACTGATTCTCCCAGCGAGATGTTTTACATGGATTTCCTGTCCGTTGACTATCGCAACAGTTTGTGTATCCCTAAGGATTTTTTCCCAATCTAGAGAGATTACTTTGACTCGTTCCAATACGAGCAGCTTCCTTGCAGGAATGTCGCATTTCGAATGCGGTCAGTCGCAGAAAGGAGCACTCTTCCATGTTTACCTCAGTCCTACAAGTGCTGTCTACACACCACCGATCTTACAAGTGATGTAGTTAACAGATGCATCCTGTCGGACAAATATCGCCTGTGTGTCCTAGACAGTGGTCTACACTACAGTGTACACTGTAAACATGTTTGAAGTACCGTGACATATACAATGTGAAATCGTAATATGCAAAACTTCTTTGAAGCTGTAATATGGATCTTCAAGAAACTTTCAAGCCGATGAAAACTATAATCGCTTTGTAACAGAGTTCTCAACTAGATGAAAAAAAAAATGTTTACGCTTGCGTTGTTATGCTGCATCCCCGAGTTTCAACTTTGTAATGTGCCTGGAAATGACTCATTAATAGATGTCTCTTCATTTTGATATCTACCTTCAGAAATTGCTGGATTCTTAGGCACTTTTTTGCAATTTTCTTTACGTCGTACCGTCTCCCTCTAGAACCTGAAATAAGCCTCTTTACGACTAAATTCTAAAATCCCAGTGCTTCTTATAACAAATAGCACCTGAAGAGATGTAGAGTACGTATTATTACTATTATTATTATTATCATTATTATTATTATTATTTGCTAGTGGCTTTACGTCGCACCGACAGAGATAGGTCTTATGGCGACGATGGGATAGGAAAGGCCTAGAAGTGGGAAGGAAGCGGCCGCGGCCTTAATTAAGGTACAACCCCAGCATTTACCTCATGTGAAAATAGGAAAAAACCATCTTCAGGGTTCCAAAAGTGGGGTTGGAACCCACTATCTCCCGGATACATGCTCACAGCAGCGCGCCCCTAACCGCACAGCCAACTCTCCCGGTAGATTGCTGCTCTTCGACTACAAATTCATTAGCATAGATGGATAATTCGACTGACAATGACAAAGACTACATTTTACAGTGTGGTCCTCCAGCAGATCAATGATAGAATATCGCCTTCGTTTCCGAAGATCATAAGTTCAATCTCGGCTGAGGTAGTCGGATTTTTGAAGAGATTGAGTGGAAGTCCATTCAGCACTCATTGTCGTATGTCTCAATGCAAATGGTGTTTGAGGACACACTCTGTGTTCATCCAACAAAACCGATTAAACTCAACTCTACAATAATAATAATAATAATAATAATAATAATAATAATAATAATAATAATAATAATAATAATAATAATAATAATAATAATAATAAAATCGTAGCGACCGTGTGTCCGTAAAATGACTATTTTGGGGAAATTTCCGTACTGTTATCCGTTTCAGGTGTAATAATGACCATCTCCATATTTTTTAGCTTTGGTGTCTGTCTGTCTGTCTGTCTGTCTGTCTGTCTGTCTGTCTGTCTGTCTGTCTGTCTGTCTGTCTGTCTGTCTGTCTGTCTGTCTGTCTGTCTGTCTGTCTGTCTGTCTGTCTGTCTGTCTGTCTCTCCGTCTGAGTTTTTATAATATCGTCGCTCGACCGGTAAATGGTTGTATTCCACAAAGCTCTTCCTATCAATTATTCTCCTTAAGACTGGTCACGCCTCCCAGCCACGTATGGATATGCAGTCCATCAGAACAAATTTTGTTGTGTTCATTTTCCTATGCCCATGTGTAAAGAAAAATGAACCTTACAGTACCGTACTGTAGGAATGTACGTTTGCATTACGTATTTACGCACTCCTAGTGTACAATGCATGTAAGGTTCATTTTCGTTTAATCGTCGACATAGGAAAACGAACACAACGGACATTGTTCTGATGGACTGCGTATCCATACGTGGCTGGGAGGCGTGACCAGTCTTAAGGAGAATAACTGATAGGAAGAGCTTTGTGGAATACAACCTTTTACCGGTCGAGCGACGATATGAAAACTACTGGATATATTTCTACCAAATTTGATATTTAGAATCCACCTGTCCTTAGGTAGGTTTTATGGCCGATATTATTTCTGAATACCTAAACATACTAGGGGTTTATTTGAAACCAAAACCATGATTTAGCACCCCCAAAAATACATGAACATCCAAAATGAATGGAAATCTGCTATCCTTAATGGAAATCAAATTTTAAAACTTTTTCCCAAGTGCATAATTTCGATAGGAGGATTAATAAGGGAGATATCATTAACGGACGGTTTTTCAGCACAAGTCCCAACGGACTTAACTCAAAAGCTGGTGCGTATACAGCGTATTTCTTATAACTTGAAAACTACTGAATATAGAATATTTCAATCAAGTTTTATATATTTAGCATCCACGTGTCCAAAGGTAGGTTTTAGTTCCATACCATTTCATATTCACGGAAGTCCGACTCGTTGGTTCAGAGGGTCTCGGGTTCGATTCCCGACCGGGTCGGGGATTTTAACATTCATTGGTTAATTCCAATGGCCCGGGGGTTGGGTGTTTGTGCTGTCCCCAACATCCCTGCAACTCACACACCACACATAATACTATCCTCCACCACATTAACACGCAGTTACCTACACATGGCAGATGCCGCCCACCCTCATCGGAGGGTCTGCCTTACAAGGGCTGCAATCGGCTAGAAATAGCCACACGAAATTATTATTATATTCACGGAACGGGCTGGAGGTTTATACGGAACCAAAACAATGATTTTACTCTCCCACAATATATAGTCTACAGGACCCATGTGAATGGAAATTGACCAACCTTGATGGAAATCCATTTTTAGAACCTTTTTTCACCTGTATTTTTTCGACAGAAGGATTAATAAGGGATATATTATGAATGGTTTTGCAGCCTATGTCCATTGAACATAGCCCAAAATTGTTGTTGTTGATGATGATGATGATGATGATGATGATGATGATGATGATGATGATGATTACGAATATTATTATTATGATGATGATGATGACGATGATGATGATGATGATGATGCTTGTTGTTTAGAGGGGCTTAACAATTAGGTCACCGGCCCCTAATGGTACGAAATGAGACGAAATGTAATGACAATTTAAAAGTCCAAAATCATCCACTGACCAGAATTCAGAACGTGATGACGAAGATTGAATGGATGGATATGATTTTAAAACAATCAATGGATCCGACCGCAATGTCCCACATTCCCAGAAACTAGCGTTAAACAATAGTAGTACTGACAAGGGACTGCTTCTAAAGCACAATACTGAATCGATGAGGCTTCAGATCATCAGCCTTTCATAATGGTACTTATCGCCAGGAGAGTAGAACCAAGGTATTTTTCAGGTTGCGGTACTAATCAAAAGTACCGGGAGAGTTGGCCGTGCGGTTAGGGGCGCGCAGCTGTGAGCTTGCATCCAGGAGGTAGTGGGTTCGAACCCCACTGTCGGCAGCTCTGAAGAAGGTTTTCCGTGGTTTCAATTTTCACTCCAGGCAGATGCTGGGGCTGTACCTTAATTAAGGCCATGGCCCCTTCCTTCCCTGTCCCATCGTCGCCATACGGCCTATCTGTGTCGGTGCGACGTGAAGCAAATATAAAATAAATCTAATCAAAAGTAGCGTAGACTCGCGGTATTCCACACATTATCGATAATAACGATGTCCCACTAACTAATTTACGGTTTTCGGAAACGCCGAGGAGCCATAATTTAGTTCCGCAGGAGTTCTTTCACGTGCCAGTAAATCTACCGACACGAGGCTGGCCTATTTGAGCACCACCGGTCTGAGCTAGGATCGAACCTGGCAAGTTGGGGTCAGAAGGCCAGCGCCTCAACCGCCTGAGCCACTCAGCCAGGCACATATTATGGTGCTACTCACAGGTAATGTAATGCGCACATGTAACAGAGACCTATGTCGTTTCTCACTTTGCGGCGCTATTTACAGGCAACGCAAACCTAGGGTGTTTCTCACATAGGTGTACTAATCACAGGGAATCGTACTAAGCCGTGGTGTTCCTCACATAGTGGGAACTAATCATAGGCAATGCAGATCCCTAGTGCCCCTCACCCATGGTGTCGCTCATATAGCAGTACCAATCACAGGTAAGCTACTCTAAAACCCATCCTGATTCACACACTGTCGCTACAAATCACAAACCTATTGTGTACGTAACATAGTGGTACTACGCGCAAGTAAAAGCAACCCATGGTGTTCCCCGCGTGGTGGTACTAATTACAAGTAGTCTCATGGTTCTAGTTCGATCATCCCTTGGTCGCCCCTTTTAATCACCTCTTACGACAGGCAGGGGATACCGTGGGTGTATTCTTCGTCTGCGCCCCCCATTCACAGGGGGGTGTGTGTTTAGCCGCGAGAGCTATTTTACTTCGCTCAAGTCCGCCGGCAAGCCGATCAGGACCCCCCTATCCACCAGCTGGGACGCGCCACGCCAGTGTAGTAGGTTCGTGGCCAAAAGGTGTACGGGCAGCTGATTCCTTCTCTATCTATATAAATAAAATCGTAACGACCGTGTGTCTGTACGTTGTCTATATTGTCGAAATATTCGTACAACTATCCGTTTAAGGGGTAATAATAACCATCTGGATATGTTTTAGCTTTAGTTTCATGAAAGTCCTAATCCCCCCCCCCACACACACACAAAATACTCAAGGCGCGGCACAACCTGCCAGATGAGCTACAAAATTGAAATTTGGCAAATATACATTTTAGTCTGTAAGAGACGGAACACTTCCAAGATTTTATTTTTTTCTCTTTTTAACCCCGAAGGATATTGAAATATGGAAGCAATTTGAACGGTGCAAACCTTCGTTTCGAGATATTTCGTGGCTAAACGCTAAGTCGTATCACAAAACGGATGGCACACCTGAGTTCAATTTAGAGTGACCTACAACATTGGCCCTATGACATTTTGTTCTATCTCTATCTCGTATACGTTAGATTTGTCTCTATTTCTAGACTGTAAGTAAATTTTGTTCTTTCTACACGCATAATTCATACTTTGAATATATTATAGGAAAGAATCATCAAATTTTACCCGAACATTGGGCTATCCAGTAGCCATATGTGACCCAAATGCTATGATTCTAGCTGTCACATAATTATCCGAAAAGTAATGCATTGTGTGACAATCTTACCCAAATTTCACCCTATTCAACATTTTTAACTCAATCTGGCCCATGAATACATAAGATACGAAAAAATACCTCAGGACAAGCCATTTAGACCGTTATAAACGGCGTCTTATGGTACAATTCATTTGTCGATATGACGCATCGTTTAGCAGCAGTTAATGTATAAATGAAGGTCTGCAATATTGTACACATGCATACTTTCGTTTGCCGATCTCTGTATATTCATTGATGTCGATTTGTAGCGATTGAGAAAGGGTGTGTCTGCTATTGTAATCAGTAGGCTACTCCACACATCGACTTTGACTAGCATTAGGAACGGGGTCCTTCTCCAACTCCTGTGAAACTGACATTAGTAAGGAGGGCCCGCCATTGTAATGAATAATTCCCTTCTCGATTTGACTTGCAGAAGTCAAGAGAGCATGCATTTTTTTTAAACTCCCCTACCCGATTGTGTTTGGCTGTAGGCAAGGGTGCCCGCCATTATAAACAAATTTACCCATCTAAAATGTTACTGGCATTAGGCATAGTGGCCTGCTATTATAATGGAAATTCACTAGCTCAATGTGAGCGGCAGCAAGCTGGCTGGCAGTAGAAAAAGGGGCCTGCCATTATAATGATACAAGCACAACTGAATTTTGACTGGCACTGGGGAAGTTGCCTGCCATCATAATAAAAACTCCCGAACTGTAATCTGTCTGGAATTAGGAAAGGGAGCCTATCATTTTAAACTAAAACTCCCCAATCCGATTGTGACCGTGCAGTAGGGAATGGGGCCTGCCATTATAATGTAAACTTCCCAAGTCGATTGTGAATGGCAGTTGGCAAGCGAGCCTGCCGTTATCATCACAACTCTGGAACTCACACTCTACATTGGAAACAACGTATAGGAACCTCAACATTCTGTGTCTGGGATAACGCTAAAGACATGTAATTTAAGAAAATCTGCCTGTTCAAGTAATTTACTTCGATATCGGTATACAATGTAGAATATCGTGGTGAAGCAGGGCAGTCCTACATTTGCTAGGAATAATAATAATAATAATAATAATAATAATAATAATAATAATAATAATAAAAGCCAAAACAGTCACAATAAAATGGAGTGGTTAAATCAGAACCGATTTGAAGCAGGAAGGAATTACAACAGCAGATGTCCAAAACGAGGTAATCTTCATATCCAAAATCCACAAATGACATTTTGACCAAGATGAAAGACCAAAGAAGACTAGAAAAACCTGGTCTGAAGGCAGAAGGAAAGCCCAGAGTAAAAGTATTTAACAAATATGTGTAAAACCGAGGGTAAATACAGGCCTTTAATTACTTTCCGTAGTACTAATCGGGTCATTCGCATATATACAGTAATAATTATTTTCGTTACTTGTTTTACATTGCACCAACTTAGACAGGTGACGATGGGATAGAACAGGGCTAGGACTGAGAAAGCAGTGACCGTGACCTTAATAATATATTAGGGTTCATTTCCAGCATTTACCTGGTATGAAAATTTTAAACCACAGAAAGCCATATTCAGGATTGCCAACAGTTGCGCTCGAACCTACCATATCCCGAATTCAAGTTTACAATTACGTAGACCTACCTTGAACCGCGTAGCCGACTCGCTTGGTGTAATTATTGACCGGCTCCTTGACTGAATGGTGAGTGTAGTTGCCTTCAGTTCAGAAGGTTACAGGTTGAACTTTCGTTAATATCTACGGCGTCTGGTTAATTCTTCATGTTCGAGGACTGGGTCTGTGTTTGTTTTAATATAGTACACTGCCAATCACAACAAGAACACGTAATAGTCCACATAGGACTGATGTCAGGTTGGGCATTGGAACATTAAATTAGGCCTAGTTCCAGTGTGCAGCAAACATCGGGCCTGTCACCTTGCCACGATGTGAGGAGAGCGTGATTATTATTATTATTATTATTATTATTATTATTATTATTATTATTATTATTATTATTATTATTATTATTATTATTAAGGCCTATTATTATTATCATCATCATCATCACCATCATCATCATCAACAACAACACCAACAGCAACAGATTGATGGTATTTAGTCCTAGAGAAAATATGTTACAGTGGAGAAACAAATATCACGAAATTCCTATGATAGAAATGAAAGGCACTCTACATTCATGGTGAACTGAGTTGCGGAGACGGTAGAGCGCTGGTCTTCTGAGGTCAACTTGGCAGGTTCGATCCTGGCTCAGTCCGGTAGTACTCGAATAAGTCACCCTCATGTCGGTAGATTTACTGGCACGAAAAAGATCTCATGCGGGGCAAAATTCCGGCACCTCGGCGTCCGCGAAAACATAATTAGTGGAACGTAAAATGAAAACCATTATTATTCTATGAACGTTAATTTTATCGGTGTCGTAAGAGATCAGATTTAGGTTGCATGAGAAAAGCTAAACAATATTGATTTGTATAAACAATGTAAAATTTAGCCAAACGTCAAATGACCCATTTCATGACCGTGGAGAATGTGTTATTGATGTTCTAATATTATTTCCTTTCATTGATTATTAGCTTGATATGTTGTATTTTATCCGCTGGGAGCTGAACAATCGATAGATTGTGGCGGCAGTATCGATAAGCTCAGTGAGCGGAAGCCTTGCCCATTACTGGACAGAGGGCACTGCTGACTGCCGTCTTCATCTTGTGTTCTCAGCCACCAAACGACTGCACCGTAGCGCCAACAGTCGGCCAAGCGGTGAACTATTGCTAACTTCCTTCGATTGAACGGGTTGTGACAGTCAGACGGTAAAGGGGTGGGAGAAGCGTGGGAGGCATTTGAAATGGAATGTGGGAAGTAGATAGGTAAACAGTTGGTTTGAAAAGGAAAGAAATGTCGCCGGTTCATGTACATTCCCATCCACCTCTGGGTGGCATTCGAACACAAAAGACAATTCGTGAGTCTCCTTAACGGAAGTGAGTATTGTATACAGAACCTACCGTACAATTGGAAATTATAATAAATATTGTCATTGCGCACCTTTTTAGTAGGTGGGTGGTCGTCCATCCTGGGTGTATAGCCTAAGCTTTAATTTCCAATGCAGCAGAAAAGGGAGGTGTTCTGTTTAATATTATAAAAAGCCAACACTGGCTCAGGCTTGAAAAAACTGCATGGTGTCCATAACGTTCCCAGCTGATCCTGGTATAACTTTCACTACTATTCAGAATGGAAAATCAAGAGTACGGCTTGTTCCACTCTTGAATCATTGTCAAAATCTACTTGAAACAAAAAGCAAGATCACTTGGCAGTTGATTTTGTAGGCATCATCACAGCAACGAGAACACTAGGTTAATGTAGAATCCGAACACCAGAAATGCGAGATTTCATTTTTTTAAATCCCACATGCAATGACCAGGATTCGAACAGCGATCGACTTGGTGGAGTCGCAGGTGGAACCTGAGACGCACATGTTGACTTAGTCTAGTTGTATGGCCGGATGCCATTCCTGTCGTCAACATTATGTAACTTACTGTAAATGAATGTGGTCGACTCTTAGGGTATATGTTTCCGTGGTCCTTGGTAGTGTGTATTGAGACAAACACCAGAACCAAAAAAATTAACTAGACACCGGCCTGGCCGGGAATCGAACCCGAATCTCACTATGCTGATCATTCAGGCTAATAGCTTGAATATATTCTATCTGATTGAGTATAGTTGTAGTATCAAAAATGCTATCCTTGGAGAGAAAAAATATATTGACAAATTCACCACATTTCCCTGTATCCTGCCTTTACAGTAATTTATTTCATTCTTCCTACTTTTATTTGTAAACACATTTATTCCGATTCGAATGATATTATTTAAATAAACAGTTATATATTCTAAAATGAGTATCTAGTTCAAATGCAATCAGCAGACCTAGTTTAATCTACCGTAAAATTAAATTCATCAAATTTATATCAAATAGCAATTAACACGTTAAGATTAGTTATTTTACTGTTGGTGACAAATTATAACTCCCTATACTACGTTATCAATAGAAAAGTCCTTAAAAGTAATTTTATAAATTACTGAAATTTAGATTAACAATTTTTCTTAACTGCGTAGGGTGTCCAGCTGAGGGTTTTCGTGGGAGAATATTTTGATTTTGTATGTTCGTCTTGCAACTGTTTCGTGGTACTTCATAATTTACAACGGATGAAAGCTTGGAATCATTCATATTAGGTACTTTTACTATTTGTTTTTCATCGCACCGACACAGACATTGTTATGATGACAATGGGAAAGCCTTGGCGAGAATTATTTCTGACATATTCACCACCATCCCCAGATTACTGGCTTTTGTTTACTTCATTCTTCCTACTTTCATTTTTATGCATATTTATTCCAGTTCAAGTGATGTTATTTAAATAAAAATGTATACAGGCTATTTTAAAATTAGTATCTAGTTCAAATGTAAGCAGTTGACCTAGTTTAATCTACCGTAAACAAATGTTTAATATAGACTGAGCTGAGGTCGATACATGTGGAAAATTAAGTGTCATTTTGCACTAATCCCCATGGTTTGCTATTATAGTCCGTTAACTTGATAGTGACGATTATCTTCCTGGAGATTCGAAGCCACTATCTCCCAAATGGAAGACAACAGCTACATGCCTTCAACAGTGTAGCCATCTCGTTCGGTGAAATAGGATTTATATCCTTGTAGATTTGCTTTATGTCACCCTTCAACTTTGAGTTTTAAACTTCCGACTTGGAAATTTAGTAGTACCTCATAATATATTTTCGTATGAGAATAATAATAATAATAATAATAATAATAATAATAATAATAATAATAATAATAATAATAATAATAATAATAATAATAATAATAATAATAATAATAATAATAATAATAATAATACAATGTTATTGAATTTACAAGCATCTAACTACTTTTACCTTCTCCGGAAAAGACAAGGTGCCAGAATTTTGTCCCGCAAACGTTCTGTTTCGTATCAGTAACTTACTGGTAATTCTGCCGACTCGAGGATGACATTGACCTCTTTGAGCACCTTCAAATATTACCACTGAGCTCTGGACGATACATGTGGATAATCACTTGTCATTTTCAAATTAAAATATCTTATGTACATTATGTTTTAATTTATATTGATTATTCAGCCCGAAGGCTGGTTTGATCCTCACGGCTCCGCCAACAGTCGTAATAGATAGCATAGGCCTCAGTGAAGAGGCATACTAAGGAAATGAGGAGTACGGTAGTTTCCCGTTACTTTCCTCGCCGAGCCATTAGTTGCTATTATATACCAAGTCTGCCAAGCCCACCGAAATGCATGTAGCAACCGACTCTCTGAGCGATATTTTAATACCATTGATAGCAGGGACTGGCTGCATGAGGAATGTTATTACTAACAACGCTCACACCTCGGTCACATCCATATCATCAAAGGCAAGGATGAGACTCAGACAGGTCAGTGAAAGTAACAAAATTCTGGCCCATACCAGTGCACTGTAAACACTACATCCCGCCAGCAAAGGCAAACATACCTAGCCTATATTGCACAAAAAAAAAAAAAGTCCGACAATCAGCAATATATCATTGCACATACTCCCATGATCAGCTATTGCAGTTTTCATAACTTGACCGTGAAGATTATCTTCTTGTATTTCTCCTTAAAATAAAAACCACCATAATTAGTGTCGTTAGTTTTGCAAAGTCAATAAGGTCCCATTACCCTCCTTTGATGGTAATTCCCCTGCCTTAACCCTTTTCGCATTCATGTATAGGCATAGTCACTCAAAAAAGGAATGATCGCATGGTACTGCACTGTGTGCTCCTCACATTTAATAATTCGTCAGACTTACAGACTTTAATTATTATCATAATATAATTCACCTCCCATGCAGATACAAACCCTGTGGATACCCACAATAGGTTCAATTTTATTTTTGAGAAAGGTATACAAGTGAGGAACTTATCAAGTACTATGCACTCATTATTTCTGTGAGCGACTGGACATAGAGCTTATAATGCGGTATCAAAGCAGCCAGGTCATTAAAACAACACTAATTACCATGATTATTCGATTCCAATGACCCTCGGAAAGAATTATCTATTAGTCCATCGATCAATATAATTAGACTTTTATCGAGCTCGATAGGCGCAGTCGCTTAATTGCGGCCAGTATCCAGTAGGCTACTCGGGAGATAGTAGGTTCAAACCCCACTGTCGGCAGCCCTGAAAATTGTTTTCCGTGGTTTACCATTTTCACACCAGGCAACTGCTGGGGCTGTACCTTAAGGCCACGGCCGCTTCCTTCCCACTCCTAGCCCTTTCCTGTCCCATCGTCGCCATAAGACGTATCTGTGTCGGTGTGACATAAAGCAACTAGCAAAACAAATAAATAAATAGACACTTATATATATCAATGATACGTGTAAAGAACTGGAATCAGAGGTAAGGCTATTTCCAGATGATGTTATTCTATACAGAGCAACTGCAAAATGACCTCGATAATGTTGTGAGATGGACAGTAGGCAATGATATGACTTTTTCGTGTGGCTATTTCTAGCTGAATGCAGCCCTTATAAGGCAGACCCTGCGGTGAGGGTGGGCGGCATCTGCCATGTGTAGGTAACTGAGTGTGATTGTGGTGGAGGATAGTGTTATGTGTGGTGTGTGAGTTGCAGGGATGTTGGGGACAGCACAAACACCCAGCCCCCGGGCCATTGGAATTAACCAATGAAGGTTAAAATCCCCGACCCGGCCGGGAATCGAACCCGGGACCCTCTGAAACGAAGGCCAGTACGCTGACCATTCTGCCAACGAGTCGGACAATGATATGATGATAAACGGGGTTAAAAGTCAGGTTGTGAGTTTTACAAATAGGAGAAGTCCTCTCAGTTTTAATTACTGCGCTGATGGGGTGAACGTTCCTTTCGGGGATAATAGTAAGTACCTAGGTGTTAATATAAGGAAAGATCTTCATTGGGGTAATCACATAAATATGATTGTAAACAAATGGTACAAATCTCTGTGCATGATTATGAGGGTACTTAGGGGTTGTAGTAAGGATGTAAAGGAGAGGGCATATAAATCTATGGTAAGACCCCAACTAGAGTATGGTTCCAATGTATAGGATCCTCACTAGGATTACTTGATTCAAGAACTGGAAAAAATCCAAAGAAAAACAGCTCGATTTGTTCTGGGTGATTTCCGACAAAAGAATAGCGTTACAAAAATGTTTGCAAAGTTTGGGCTGGAAAGGCTTAGAAGTAAGGAGACGAGCTGGACGACTAAGTGGTACGTTCCGAGCTGTCGGTGGAGATGTGGTGTGGAATGACATCAGTAGACGAATATGTTTGAGTGGTGTCTTTAAAAGTAAGAAAGATCACAATATGAAGATAAAGCTGGAATACAAGAGGAAAAATTGGGGCAAATATTCGTTTATAGGAAGGGGAGTTACGGATTGGAATAACTTAAAAAGGGAGATGTTCAATACATTTCCAATTTCTTTTCAGTCATTTAAGAAAAGCGTAGGAAACGACGGATAGGGAATCTGCCACCTGGGTGACTGCCCTAAATGCAGATCAGTATTGATTGATTGATTGATTGATTGATTGATTGATTGATTGATTGATTGATTGATTGATTGATTGATTGATTGATTGATTGATTGATTGATTGATTGATTGATTGATTGATTGATTGATTGATTGATTGATTGATTGATTGATTGATTGATTGATGGCTACTTGTTTTTATAGACGTATTACAAAGAATGCAAGCTTGCAGTTTACGTGATTGTCAGTCATCAGCTATAATATATAATTTTAGAGTGAATCGGTGCAACAGGGACGTGACATTATTTAAAATATACTGTAAAGAAGAAATAAGATTGTACGTAACAAATTTCACAGCTAGGATAAAAGTGTACGGAGAGGTTAATAGTAAGATCATACGACTGCTTCATTCTCTAAATCAAGTTCTGGAGTTAGCATTTATTCAGCATGTACTTGGAATGGGTGGGCCTTCTCACCAAGGGGACCGAGGTTTGAATCCCAAGCAATGCGTTTGTTAGTTGTAAAATTAAATCTATTCATTTGATTGGTAACCGGACTGGATTTCCCGTAGCTAAATCACGATATCGTCAGTAATGTAAAATTACGAACTTGCTGTCCGACTCGTTGGCGGAATGGTCAGCGTACTGGCCTTCGGTTCAGAGGGTCCCGGGTTCGATTCCCGGCCGGGTCGGAGATTTTAACCTTCATTGGTTCATTCCAATGGCCCGGGGGCTGCGTGTTTGTGATGTCCCCAACATCCCTGCAACCCACACATAACACTATCCTCCACCACAATAATACGCAGTTACCTACACATGGCAGATGCCGCCCACCCTCATCGGAGGGTCTGCCTTACAAGGGCTGCACTCGGCTAGAAATAGCCACAAGAAATTAAATTAAATTAACGAACTTATTTGCTTTACTGCTTTGGAAGATAATGCTTCCGCTAATATCAGCACGAGTAGGATTAATTATTCCTATTCTCGACCACAGGAAGTAAACTTTTATTTATAAGAATTTGACTGGGTGAATTCCAGAATTCTAGAATGAAATCTTTGTCGTTCCGAGTAAGCCAAGCACGTCTTTACTGTCTCGCCTTGGTAGCTTCCTACGATAGATCAAATATACAATAGGCCTAAATATGATACATGTCTGACAATGTATCATTGATCACTTTCCTCCATAGTTCCCGGACGCAACCTCGTTGACACGACATACAGCAACCTATACCTAAAGCAAGGTAGCCCGTCGTTGTACATGACAGTCAAGTATCGGCACCTTCATAGCCCATACGAGGTTACTCCATCGTAGCAATTCCTGTAAATTCATTCCGACTAAGTACAAACATGTGAGTTATGACTAATGAAGTTTTTGTTTCAATCCTTGTGTTCCGTGAGTAACGGACAATATTGTTGGATAAGAGTATGATGATGAAACTATTAGCCTATACACTCATGCGAAAAATCATAGGATAAAAGTGAAACGAAACAGAATTTGGAAAACACTGTCATATCCCTGAGGTAGAAAGGATTCTACGTAAAAATGGACGTTAAATGGGTATGTTCTTCCTAAGAATATATACATAAAATTACGAGATTTATTTTGCTCTTCACTCTTTGTAACGTTATTAAAAGTTATTATAATCCGGTTCCGATCTTCTCGGTACAAATGGTGCCTTCCGATGTTGCATTACAGAACTGCATCAAAAATCACAACCAGACCAAAACATTTCGCTTAGTGTGAATTTAATGCAGGCTGTTCTTAACTGGTATGGCTTAATGAAGTTTATGTCGACTATGTTATGCAAGAAATTAACAGTGGTCTATTCAATGCATGCCCAGCTCATTTGAGAGTGTCCCTTATTATCTAAAGTACGTCACACTGAGTGTCATTTCCGGTCCACCTTCTAGGCCTGAATGGTCAGCGCATTGGCTTTCGATTCAGGGAGACTCCAGTTTGATTTTTGGCCGGATTGGAGGTTTTAAATGAATATGGTAAATTCCTTAGACTCGGAAAATTTGTGTTCTTGTTCGTCAGAATATATTTCTCTTCAACTTCATAAAACACACTCTATTACTACAAGAACACAAAATAGTGAATATATCCTCACATAACGCTCAGGACATCCAAGTTTAAAAAAGAAACTCCACATTAAGTGAGGACCATAATAAATTAGGAAACATACCAGGAAGAGGAAGAATTGATTGTCATTTTCAGGATAAGGCAGACGTGTTTAAAAACCAACTGATCCTCCAACACCGGAGATTTAAGGAGTAATAGGCCAAAACATCATAATATAGTTCCAAGTTGCGGGCTACTGAGACATAAAAGTCGCCGTAAAGATGAGCATTCATTAGTTTTACTGTATTCTGACGCTTTCATCAAGTGAGACAATATGCATGGGTGGCTGCGACGTGCTAAATATTGACCGCTGTCCATATAGATGCCTGATTCGGGTGGTGCAGAGAACAGTCCGGGAGACAGTAGGGCAGTATGCTCTTTACAGACGAAACCAAAAATCAATCATCGGAATGATGATGGGGAGTAAACATATTCCAGCTAATATTGTTAATAAAGACCATTATAAAAGTGACGGCTTCATAATCTGGTGTGGCATTATGCTGAAAATACGTGAACCTCTCAATGTGTTCGACAGCATGGTTTTATTTTACTTTTTGCCCTCTGTCAGAATTCAGTATTTTCAGGAGTGCAAACGGAGAAATATTCCTGCTTATAAATGACAATTCCCCACCATATCGATGTGAATCTATGGATTATCCTCTGAAAATAGAGAATAAGCCTGTTTGTATAAATCAATCAGTTCTCACTGTAGCAATCTAATTGAAAGTGTTTAGGATACACTCCGTCATCGCATTTCGGGACTTAATCTACCTCCACAAATATAGGATGTATCAAATTCAACATTCAAAATTTTAGGGATGATAAAAGAGACACCAACACATATTCTTTATTAACCGAAGCACATTTTGAAGTGGTTCAGAATTAATATATTACATACCGATGTAATTGTAATCTATTTTTTTAAACTGGTCAATACACGTTCTGCCTGTCGTACACTTTGAGAGACCCTAGGCATTTGCTGCAGAGAGTACACAGCTGCAGGCACCGGAATGAGGAGCTCTCCCTGAGATTCAATTAGAGCATAGGTGTGCAATACGAGAGCCCCGCTCCTTGAGCAAAGGATATGATCGCGGAAAGAACAGCTGACATCTAATAGTTTGTGCTGTAAGTACTAGATGGCGATATGCAGAGTCAAAGCGCAAGCAAAGTCACAGCATTGTGTATGGCTTAGTGTATTGTGTTTACGCAGTACAATCATATATACCACATAAAAGAGCAGCTCGTCTCCTTTCTCCCAATTCTTCCCTGCCCAAACTTGGCAACATGTTTGTAACGGCACTCTTTTGTCGGAAATCACCCAGAACAAAACCGAGCTGCTTTTTTTCCAGTTATTGAATCAAATAATCCAGGTGAGAGGTCCCGTACACTAGAACTATACTCTAGCTGGGGGACTTGCCAGAGACGTATATGCCCTCTCCTTTACATCCATACTACAACCCTTAAATACCCTCACAACCATGTGTAGAGATCTGTACCCTTTATTTACAATCCCATTTATATGATTACTCCAATGCAGATCTTTCCTTATATCAACACCTAGATACTTGCAGTGATCCCCATAATGATCTTTCAATGCATAAACGCAGTAATTAAAGCCGAGAGGACTTTTCATACTTGTATGACTCTCAACCTGACTTTCAACTACGTTTATCAGCATACCATTGCGTGCTCACAACATTGCCGAGTTCTTTTTTCAGTTGCTCACAATCTTGTAACTTATGTATTACTCTATACAATAACACCATTCGCAAAAAAAATCTATTCCAGTTCATTACCCATATCATAAGAAAATAATACTGCCTTGATTGTTTCCCTTCTTAATGATTACAGGATCAGACAAAGCTTCATCTACTCTAATTCTCTGAGTTCTATTTTCTAGAAATATAGCCACACATTCAGTCACTCTTTTATCTAGTCCAATTGCACTCATTTTTGCCAGTAGTCTCCCATGATCCACCCTATCAAATGCCTTAGACAGGTCAATCGCGATACAGCCCATTTAACCTCCTGAATCCAGGATATCTGCTATACCTTTCTAGAACCCTACAAGTTGAGATTTTGTTGAATAACCTTTCCTAAAACCGAACTGGCTTCTATCGAACCCGCTATTAATTTCGAAAACATGTCTAATATTGCCAGAAGGAATGCTGCCCCAAAGCTTACAAGTAACGCAAGTCAAACTTACTGGCCTGTAATTTTCAGCTTAATGTTCATCACTCTTTCCTTTATACACAGGGGCTACTAAAGCAACTCTCCATTCATTTGGTGTAGCTCCTTCATGCAAACAATAATAAGATAAGTAATGCAGATATGGTACTAGAGCCCCCGTGACTCCGGCCTCTCACCGCTTGGTTCCATGGTTCAAATCCCTGTCACTCCTTGTGAGAATTGTGCTAGACAAAGCGGACGCGGGACAGATTTTTCTCCGGGTACTCCGGTTTTCCCTGTCATATTTCATTCCACCAACACCCTCCAATATAATTTCATTTCATCTGTCATTCATTAATCATTGCCCCAAAGGAGTGCGAAAGGCTTCGGCAGCAGGCACAACTCCTATCCACGCCGCCAGATGTGGCTTCATTCATTTCATTCCTGACCCGGTTGAATGACTGCAAACAGGCTGTGGATTTTACTGCAGATATGGCACTATATACAAACCTATCGTCTTTAGCATATCCCCAGAAATCTTATCAATTTCAGCTGCTATTCTAGTTTTGAACTTTTGTATCTTATCGTAAATATCGTTGTCATCTTAGGTAAATCTGAATACTTCGTTAGTATTAATCACCATCTCTATCTGGGTATTATTGAATCCAACAATCTTTACATACTGCTGTCTGAATACTTCTGTCTTCTGAATATCCTCTCGCATGCAAACTCCCCTCGTTCCTTGATTCCTGGAATGTCTCTCTTGGAACCTGTTTCTGCCTATAAGTACCTATACATACCCCTACATTTTTCACTAAAATTTGTATGACCGCCAATTATGCTTGCCGTCATGTTGTCCACAGCTGACTTATTTACTAGATTCAATTTTCTAGTAAATACCTTCAATTTATCCTTACATCCACAGACACTTCTTACTCTATTTCTTTCCAACCTGCACCTCCTTCTTAGTCGTTTTACTTCTCTGTTATAATATAGCGGGTCTTTACCATTCCTTACCTCCTTTAAAAGTACTTATATGTTTTCACATTCCTCAACAATTGCTTTAAACCCATCGCACAGTCTGTTTGCATTTTTATTTACCATTTTCTAGTGATCATAATTACTTTATTTAAACTTCCTTATGTCTTATCAGCCATATGGTACTGCCTAATATCCTACTTTTACAACCACCGAGCTCGATAGCTGCAGTCGCTTAAGTGCGGCCAGTATCCAGTATTCGGGAGGTATTAGGTTCGAACCCCAATGTCGGCAGCCCTGAAAATTGTTTTCCGTGGTTTCCCATTTTCACACCAGGCAAATGCTGGGGCTCTACCTTAATTAAGGCCGCGGCCGCTTCCTTCCCACTCCTAGCCCTTCCTTGTCCCATCGTCGCCATAAGACCTATCTGTGTCGGTGCGACGTAAAGCAATTAGCAAAAAAAAAATATAAAAAAATACGACCTTCCTTTCTATCACATTTAACTACGACAAAAACAGCTTCTTGGTCACTAATACCATCTATTAAATCGGTTTTGCTATAGAGATATTCTGGTTTTACCTGCACAACGTCCAGAATATTCTTCTCTCTAATTCAGCTGTCACCGAGCTCGATAGCTGCAGTCGCTTAAGTATGGCCAGTATCCAGTATTCGGGAGATAGTAGGTTCGAACCCCACTGTCGGTTTTCCGTGGTTTCTCATTTTCATACCAGGCAAATGCTGGGGCTGTACCTTAATTAAGGCCACGGCCGCTTCCTTCCCACTCCTAGCCCTTTCCTGTCCCATCGTCGCCATAAGACCTATCTGTGTCGGTGCGACGTAAAGCAACTAGCAAAAAAAAAAATTCAGCTGTTCTTCCCAGATTAACTTATTTGCCATTTGTTGACCATGCTTCCTGTCGTTCGCATTACCTTCCCAATTGAAATTTGGTAAATTGAGATCACCCGCTACAATCACATCGTTTCCCAAGTAGCACAGGCAATACGTTCTGACATCATGACATGTTTAACAATATTCATAGTTTCGACAAATGACAGTCATAATTTACTTTCGGATGTTGTAGACAATAATTCGTTTCAGTCCCTCGGTTATTTAGTCAAAATTATTTGTTTTGGCCTCCTCTAGCATTCCTAGAAATTGGAGTGCTGTGTTGTGACATACTCTCTATAGCCTTAGGAATAGTAAAACTACCCTTACCGGGCGAATTGGCCGTGCGGTTAGGGGCGCGCTGCTGTGAGCTTGCATCCGGAAGATAGTGGGTTCGAACCCCACTGTCGGCCCGTGTTTTCCCATTTTCATGCCAGGCAAATGCTGGGGCTGTACCTAATTAAGGCCACGGCCGCTTCCTTCCCATTCCTGGGCCTTTCCTATCCCATCGTCGCCGTAAGACCTATCTGTGTCGGTGCGACGAAAAGCCACTAGTAAAAAAACTACCCCTCTGGCGGAATGTGAATATTTTCAGTAAAACTATCTACTGACGGCGAATTGTAGCATAAGAGAGCTCACCTCAGTTAGCAACATTCAATATGCGTGATGTTTCCAAACCACGAGAATATCTTGGTGGCATGTTAGCAGTTATAGGTCGACCGTTGCGATGTCAAACGGCAGACTGAGCACAGAACTGTGAGGGGTCCAGTCACTCGTGGAAGAATAAAATACTCACAGAAAATATGAATTGGGGCGGAAGTTGTGTTAAATACACGGACGTTCCATAAAGATTACATATATTTTGTAAGAAATTTAATAAAATTGTTTTGGACTTCTTCAACCCTGCCCTCCAGTCTACTGAGTGACTTCGAAATCACATAATCTTGGATGACGAGATCCAAAATATGAAGTTCGGTCGAAATATATCCAGCCTATTCCTCGCCACTGTGGAGTGAACAAGCAAACAACAAACAGACACACAAACGGACACAGAAGCTGACATGGTCTTGAATCGATATGAAACATATAAATATCAAAACGAAACAAAAATCGAATGAGAAATGATCAACATACAGACAGCGGCCCGTCTGCAATTTAAATGTCTTCTTCTTCTTCTTCTTCTTCTTCTTCTTCTTCTTCTTCCTTAATCTGTTTACCCTCCAGGGTTGGTTTTCCCTCGGACCCAGCGAGGGATCCCACCTCTACCACCTCAAGGGCAGTGTCCTGGAGCGTGTGACATTGGGTCGGGGGATGAAACTGGGGAGAATGACCAGTACCTCGCCCAGGCGGCCTCACCTGCTATGCTGATCAGGGGCCTTGCGGGGGGATGGGAAGAATGGAAGGGATAGACAAGGAAGAGGGAAGGAAGCGGCCGTGGCCTTAAGTTAGGTACCATCCTGGCATTTGCCTGGAGGAGAAGTGGGTAACCACGGAAACCACCTCCAGGATGGCTGAGGTGGGAATCGAACAAAACTCTACTCAGTTGACCTCCCGAGGCTGTGTGGACCCCGTTCCAGCCCTAGTACAACTTTTAAAAATTCAAATTCCGTGGCAGAGCCGGGAATCGAACTCGGGCCTCCGGGGATGGCAGCTAATCACACTAACTACTACACCACAGAGGCGGACTTAAATTATATACACTGATCAAAAAAGACATAGAATATCCATACATATCCTACTTGTGTATGTACGTGGGGTATTCAGCCCGATGGCGGGCTTGATCCTCAACGGCTCTGTTAGCAGCTGTCATATATGGGCTAGGTATCACTGAGAAGGCATAGTAGGAAAGTAAGGAGTGAGGTAGTTTCCCGCTGCTTTCCTCACCGAGCTAGAAGTTGACATTACATATCAGTCTGCTAAGCCCACTGAAATGCATGCACCAACCGACCCTATGGTCGATATTTTCACTTCATTCTTAACAGGGACTGGCTGAATAAGGAATGACATTACTAGCATCGCTCATATCTCGGTCACTTTCAAATTGTCAAAGCCAAGTATGAGACAGGGAGATAGATGAAAGTAAACAATTTATTCTAGCCCATACCAAAAGACATAGTGCACAGCAAATACTACATCTCGCCAATAAAGGCATCCATGGTACTTATATATTGAAATGAAAACAGACAAGCAATGAAAACAAACCACCCTGTTTGTAATAATTACGAAGTGAAATAAAAAGTACTCTTTGGATACTCAATGCACTAGATCATTGTAGAACATATCCATCTCTATAACAAATGGTTACGTTGCTGACGTTTGGCCCTGGGTCCCTGGGTTCGATTCCCGGCTCGGACGAGGATTTTAACCTTTATTACTTAATTCCAGTGGCTTGTGGGCTGGGTGTATTGAAACGTTGGTGGCAAAGGTCATGGGTTCGGTATGTGCCGTCTTAAGCATCAGATTTCATCATAGGTAGGGATCCATCCTTACAGGCGCACATGTCACCTATACGACGTCAACTCGAAAGACCTGGACCAGGCCTCTTTGGAGACCACGCGGCATAAGAAAGTAAAATAAAATGAATTAAAATAAATAAATTAATTAATATACAAATTGCAGAACGCGCCATTATAAAATGCGGTTCCTGGTCATAGGCCTAAACCAAACTGGCTACGTGGTAAAATAAGTGTCTTAACAAGGAGTAGCCTGTTTCCATCCCTTGCATGAATGACAGCTTCACAACGCCATTTAGTTCTTTTGACAAGACACTGCACATTCAGCTGAGGCAGGCATCTCCGCAGTTCCAAAAGTGTTTTTGTTGGTGGATATATAGTTCGCTGCATCGTTCCAGATCGTTCCAGACTTGTACTATCGGATTCAAGTCGGAACTCCTGGATGGCAAATCCATTCGTCGCACATGGTGGCTTTGCAGGCAACTCCGAATATGACCTAACAATATCATGCATACACACTGCGTTTTCTCTATATGTGGCACTGTTGTTGTTTGAGTCATCAGTCTATAGACTGGTTTGAAGCAGCTCTCAATGCCACCCTATCCTGTGCTAACCTTTTCATTTCTACGTAACTATTGCACCCTACATCTGCTCTAATCTGCTTGTCATATTCATACCTTGGTCCACCCCTACCGTTCTTACCCCCTACACTTCCTTCAAAAACCAACTGAACAAGTCCTGGGTGTCTTAAGATGTGTCCTATCATTCTATCTCTTCTTCTCGTCAATTTTAGCCAAATTGATCTCTCACCAATTCGATTCAGTATCTCTTCATTCGTGATTCGATCTATCCATCTCACCTTCAGCATTCTTCTCTAACACCACATTTCAAAAGCTTCTATTCTCTTTCTTTCTGAGCCAGTTATCGTCCATGTTTCACTTCCATACAATGCCACGCTCCACACGGAAATCTTCAAAAACATCTTTCAAATTCCGATATCAATGTTTGAAGTGAGCAAATTTCTTTTCTTAAGAAAGCTCTTCCTTGCTTGTGCTAGTCTGCATTTTATGTCCTCCTTACTTCTGCCATCGTTAGTTATTTTACTACCCAAGTAACAATATTCATCTACTTCCTTTAAGACTTCATTTCCTAATCTAATATTTCCTGCATCACCTGCCTTCGTTCGACTGCACTCCATTACTTTTGTTTTGGACTTATTTATTTTCATCTGGTACTCCTTACCCAAGACTTCATCCATACCATTCAGCAACTTCTCGAGATCTTCTGCAGTCTCAGATAAAATAACAATATCATCGGCAAATCTCAAGGTTTTGATTTCTTCTCCTTGGACTGTGATTCCCTTTCCAAATTTCTCTTTGATTTCCTTTACTGCCTGTTCTATGTAAACATTGAAAAGGAGAGGGGACAAACTGCAGCCTTGTCTCACTCCTTTCTGCATTGCTGCTTCTTTTTCAAAGCCCTCGATTCTTATCACTGCAGACTGATTTTTATACAGATTGTAGATAATTCTTCGTTCTCGGTATCTGATCCCTATCATCTTCAGAATCATAAATAGCTTGGTCCAATCAACATTATCGAATGCCTTTTCTAGATCTACGAATGCCATGTACGTGGGCTTGTCCTTCTTGATTCGATCCTCTAAGATTAGACGTAAAGTCAGGATAGCTTCACGTGTTCCTACATTTCTTCTGAAGCCAAACTGATCTTCTCCCAACTCAGCTTCAACTTGTTTTTCCATTCTTCTGTAAATAATACGTGTTAAAATTTTGCAGGCATGAGATACTAAACTAATGGTGCGGTAGTTTTCACACCTGTCAGCACCGGCTTTCTTGGGAATAGGTATAACAACATTCTTCCGAAAATCGGATGGGACTTCTCCTGTCTCATACATCTTGCACACTAAATGAAATAACCTTGCCATGCTGGTTTCTCCTAAGGCAGTCAGTAATTCAGAGGGAATGTCATCAATTCCAGGTGCCTTGTTCCTATTGAGGTCACTCACAGCTCTGTCAAACTCTGACCTCAAAATTGGGTCTCCCATTTCATCAGCATCAACAGCCTCTTCATGTTCCAGAACCAAATTATCTACATCTTTACCTTGATACAACTGTTGGATATGCTCCTGCCATCTTTCTGCCTTGTCTTCTTTCCCTAGAAGTGGCTTTCCATCTGAGCTCTTAATATTCATACACCTAGATTTCCTTTCTCCAAAGGTTTCCTTGATTTTCCTGTATGCAGCATCTACCTTTCAGAGGACCATACAGCCTTCGACATCCTTGCATTTCTCCTTCAGCCATTCCTCCTTAGCTACCTTGCACTTTCTATCCACTTCATTCTTTAATCGCCTGTATTCTTTTCTGCCCTCTTCATTTCTAGCATTCTTGTATTTTCGTCGTTCATCAATCAGGTCTAGTATCTCCTGAGTTATCCACTGATTCTTAGTTGATCTTTTCTTCCTTCCTACTGACTTAATTTTTCATGACTCACCACTCTTCCTCTATAGTGTTTCCTTCAGCCTTTTCATTTAGTCCTTGTGCAACATGTTCCTTGAAACAATCCCTCACATTCTTTTCTTTCAACTTGTCTAGATCCCATCTTTTTGCATTCTTTCCTTTCTTCAATAATTTCTTCAACTTCAGATGGCATTTCATGACCAACAAGTTGTGGTCAGAGTCCACGTCTGCTCCTGGGAAAGTTTTGCTATCCAACACCTGGTTTCTGAATCTCTGCCTAATCATAATGAAGTCTATTTGATACCTTCCAGTGTCTGTCTCGTCCACGTATACAGCCGTCGTTTGTGATGTTTGAACCAAGTATTGGCAAGGACTAAATTATGATCAGTGCAGAATTCAACCAGACGACTTCCTCTTTCGTTCCTTTGTCCCAATCCAAATTCTCCTACTGTACTACCTTCTCCTCCTTGGCCTACCACTGCATTCCAGTCTCCCATCACAATTAGATTCTCGTCACCTTTTACATATTGTATTAAATCTTTTATCTCCTCATATATTCTTTCGATTTCTTCATCATCCGCTGAACTAGTAGGCATATAGACCTGCACTATTGTGGTAGGCATTGGTTTGGTGTCTATCTTGACGACAATAATTCTTTCACTATGCTGGTCGTAGTAGCTTACCCGCTGCCCTATTTTCTTATTCATTATTAAACCAACTCCTGCATTTCCTCTGTTTGATTTTGTGTTGATAATTAGGTAGTCGTCTGACCAAAAATCTTGTTCTTCCTGCCAACGTACTTCACTTATGCCAACTACATCTAACTTTAGCCTATCCATCTCCCTTTTCAGATTCTCTAACCTACCACAACGATTCAAACTTCTAACATTCCACGCTCCGACTCGTAGAATGTCAGTATCCATCTTCCTGATGATCGCCCCCTCTCGTGTAGTCCCCACCCGGAGATCCGAATGGGGGACTAGTTTACCTCCGGAATATTTTACCCGGGAGGAAGCCATCATCAGTACATCATTCATACAGAGAGAGCTGCATGTCCTCGGGAGTTAGTTACGGCTGTAGTTTCCCGTTGCTTTCAGCCGTGTAGCAGTATCAACACAGCTAAGCCATGTTGAGTATTATTACAAGGCCGTATCAGTCAATCATCCAGACTGCCGCCCTTGCAACTACCGAAAGGCTGCTACCGCCCTTTCGATGAACCATTCGTTAGTCTGGTCTCTCAACAGATACCCATCCGATATGGTTGCACCTGCGGCTCGGCTATCTGCATCATTGGGACACGCAAGCCTCCCCACCGCGGCAAGGTCACATGGTTCGCAGAGGAGGATGTGGCACTAATATCTGGTAAATGTAGCGTCAAGCAGTTAAGGATCCGTTGTGAATGATCAGGCGACATACCTATTCACACCATGAACGATCCAACACCATAAGCAACGGTAAAGATTGTATTTTCATGATCATTTGAATTTCGGGTGAGGAGGTAACTTTTGAGCAGTAGATTTTGGCCAACCCTGACCATGGAGAAGATACAAACAGGGCAACTTCACAATTGTTCGTCTTCCAGGAGGTGTGGATTGGAACGTAACACTCTCACTAGGTGCTTGTAAGTCACTCCTACTCGACTGACATTCTCTCGAGAAAGATGAATTAACTGTAATTTCAATGTGAAGAAATGTGCGCGATGTAGTCCCCCCCCCCCCAATACATACTGCATTTCAGTGTTTGATCAGCACTGATAATAACTCTATGGGAATGGTTATCGAAACACCTTCGAGTCTGTGATGATCATGATTATTTAATGTCAGGTTATTTCTACTTTGGTTGGATATGATAAATAATAACAACAATAATAGTACGACAATTGGGAAATAACCTCAATACTTTTTTAAAAAATTCAACGCCGTATTTATTTTACGTGTGTTGAGTTGTGTGTGAGCAATTTCCACCTATTTTGGGTATTTTTATAAGGGAATATATGACAGCTCATGTTGACAGGTAAGTATGACGACGCTATTTTTACTTTTAATAATAATGTTATTTGTTTTACGTCCCACTAACTACTCTTTTACGGTTTTCGGAGACTCAGAGGTGCCGGAATTTAGTCCCTCAGGAGTTCTTTTACGTGCCAGTAAATCTACCGACACGAGGCTGACGTATTTGAGCACCTTCAAATACCACCGGACTGAGCCAGGATCGAACCTGCCAAGTTGGGGCCAGAAGGCCAGCGCCTTAACCGTCTGAGCCACTCAGCCCGGCATTTTTCACTTTTAGACCGTGGTCGTAATTTATTACGTCACTACCATGCTTATATTAGAAAAGATGGATAGCGGGTGGCGAATGTGTTTCCGTTTGGTTTTCACCGATCTGTGAACATGGTTATATTTTACATGCAGTTTAAAATGTATTTTGTAAAATAGTACAAAATTAAATGTTTTAAGTATTATTCTATTCCTGTTTTTATTCCATAGACTTGTAAGACATATTTTTACCATATTGAAATGCACTGAAAAATTCTAAAAAGAATTAATACGTATCTAAAGAAGTAATTTAAGTTGCTGCATGATAATTTTAGACGCCTAAATTGATAGACCAATGCAGCGCCAGAGCTGGGATATAGAAAGAAGGTGGGAAGCAGTAGATACTCCAAGATCCAGTCGACTGAACCCTTCAGAAGCGTCAAAGTCTTAAGGTGAGTGTACAGCTCTCGAATGCATTCGCTCTCCAACTCTGCTCCAGAGTCGCAGACGACCATCTGAATGATATAATGCGATATAATTGTAGAGTTCCCGACTCATGATCCCACGTCCTCGCGGTTGATCTCGACTGAGGTAGTCGACTTTTGAAAGGGTGCACAACAGAAGACACAAGAGTCTTAGCTGCCGTTGCATATAATCAGGAAACTTTAATCTCTAGCAACGATGTTGTTTGTCCACTGAAAGTGCTTGAGGAGCAGATCGTCAGGATCTTAAACTGGCCTCTCGATGCCGATTTCCGACTCTCTGATCACTAACTCATAATCTAGAAGCCTGCTGTTGGTCCCTGTCGTTAGAACAGTAATATAAAGATTTCGGAGAACTTGCAGACACACAAAGATTTATCTTACATGGAGTAGTTTTCCTTCGGCAGCCCGCTCCAGAGCAGCACTTCCAGTCTCCTGGAAACGTTTTTGGAGTTACCAAATCGTGTTCTGACCAACCCCTAGCATTCTGGCAACGTGCCTCTATGAGTAACCTTCTTAAGCGGTGTAAGTGCACGAGTGGATTCATTCGACAACTGCGCATTCCTCGCCGGTTTGCCTACCTCTTTCCGTACGATCGGCTATTACTTGTAGACATTCCTTTCTACACACACACTGAGGCAGTCGTACCTTTATACTTGCACTGACACCTCCCAAACCGGTTGTAAATGGAACCCTCTGTTATGTAAATAGGGCATGTAATTGCCGTGATAATACAGTTCGCAATATATCACACAGAAATGACATAATTAATAATCTATACCACTGCCCTCCATGCCTTCTGGATATGGCTCAGTCATCACAAATGGAACACTGTACAAACAATGACGTGCAGACTCATCGCCACTCAACTACATAGCAGATCAAATAACAGTAATTATCTTTTAAAGTTATTGACGGTGTACTAATTGAAACTGTTGTCAGGTTTTCTGTTTTTGACTTAAGTAAAAGCCAATTTTCGATCTGATTTCGTATATCTTTATGACGTTCTACAAGCACTGTTGTATCATCGACATATCTAAGGTAGTTGGGTGCTTCATCCGATATCCTTTACTCTAATGATACAACGATCAAAATCGCATTATCGAATTAACTATTCTCATAGGAATTGAATACTGTTGATATAAATGTAAACATGTCGTATACTCTCCCTGATTAAGAACCATGCCTTCTTACGAAACACATTAATGCAGATATCCACTTGCCTTGCACAAAGCGGCACCATAAACTGGTTCATGTCTCTTTGGTAAATCCCGTTGTGCTGGAATGAGCTGGAAAACGCCTGAACAATTGGGCGTCACGGAAAATTAGAAGAGGGAAGTACTAAATCGGTAGAAATGGAGGCGTGTGTTCTACAAAACTGATGATCACTGAATGGTGATTATGATATACTGCGATATTAATTTGCCTGAGACTCATAGCCTGAGTTTTGCGTTCCACACCGTCGAACACTTTACTGTGATCTATAAACACATATGTACCTTTATCACGTACCCAAGGGCGTTGTCATTGATACATTTGAGATCTGATATATACACATCCATACATTTCAATGACTGTTCTGTCAGCGACGTCAACAAGCTATTGTGAATAAATTAACTCCTTAAATGCTCTACTTATAACTGTCTCTTTGGTCTCAATTCCCTCCATGTCTACCGTTTAAAAATGCATGCCTCGGTGGATTAATCGTAGAGAGGCCGACTTATGATCCCAATTTTCCGGGATTGATCTTGACTAAGTCGATTATTGAAGGATGGTCTAGAATTTTGGCTCTATGTCATCGTTGTTCGATGTTAAAAATCTTGGTGATGCACTCAGTGACACCCGACAACGTCACATTAAACTCCATCATAATCGTACATTACTACGGAGTTAAAAATGGGAAAAACGGTCGGGGCATTATTATTTCAAGTGAAATATAGAAGATAATCAGGAGCATTAAGATAAATGACCAGTTAATGCGCATCAAGCTAGTGATACCGCAAGATGTATGGAACATCGCCAAATGGGACGGGACGCTGCTGAGAGGGAAGCTTCTGAATGACCTGGAGACGCTCTTAAAGGGAATACCAGAGAGAGAACGATATTTCTCGAACGATCAACTTGGACGATCAAGTCATGGAGATAAGGGGTGGCATGGCGGTTATGGTTTCGGAAAAAGAGGCCAGGAGAAAGAAGATATCACCAATTTGCCGGAGCCCGTAATTGGGTCGTCGTGTACACATTCCTCAAAAAACAACCTTGACAGCTATTGCTTACAGTGGTTGTGGAAGCGACAGGCAGATTGATTACCACCTGTATTCGCGCGAGAACAAAAACACCATAAAGGTCTGTAAAGTCATACTGGGGGGAGCCAGCTTTAATTCAACATCGATAACTGTTGGTTGATATTTTAATTAAACACCACGAAAATCAAACGAACAAGTCAGAATAGACAAGATCAAGTAGTTCGAAGTCAGAAAGTGCGCAGTTCATGGACACACTGCTGAAATAATTGGACTGTTATATTGAGGTCGCCGACGAATTGACTGCGAATCACCTGCGAGTGACATTCAAAGCCTGCTTGTGCTCAAGTCCAGAGAACAGCTTGGTATTTCCTAGGGTCAGTTTAACATCAGAATAGAGTATTGTTCTGGAACGACCCAGTAAAGGAAACTGTTTAGAAAAAGCGAAAAGGCGTTTCAGACAAGGGAAATTTGTGACCAAATCTTGACACAGAAGAAGAACAGGCTGAAAAATTAATATCATTTGAAGAAGAAGGCATCAGCAAAGGCAATGGCATAAGCGGAGACTGTGGAGTTTGAATCTCTGAACGACGATTTGGATAGAGTGGGTCAAAAGGTTCTAAAAGTTCACAGCTCAAAGATGCAACAACGTAAACATCCTGGCACCGACGTTCATGAATAATGATCACTGCAGACTCATTGTCAAGGGCGATAACGAAAGTGAAGTCTGGGAAAACTACTTTAAGTAACTGCTAGATGCAAAGTTCCCACGGAACGCAACACCTATTGCTGCCCCAATTGTCTCAGACGACGTTGGTGATATCACTTTTGGAGAAACCGAAGAAATGCGCCAAACGAAGAATGACAAGCAGTGGGCCCTGACGAGATTCCAGCAGAGCTGTGTTGGCTCCGATTTTTTTTATTTCAAATTGTGTTCAACAAGTTCAAGAACGATGATCCAGTGTCAAACACATTACTGTAAACTTTCCTATTGCCATTTTGCAAGAACAAAGGTGATTCAAGAAACTACAGAGGCATTAAACTCACGCCATATACTCTAAATATTTGGGAACGAATATTCGTAAACCGTGTGAGAACATTTCGTTCGGATGAAGTTGAAGGTTAAACCTGTGTCGATTTTTACTGGGAATTCTAACCGTAAATGCAATACAGGTAGTGCAGATTTTGATAGATAAACACAGAGATGCCATTAACGACCTGCCCATAGCCTTCATCGACCTTGAAAAGGCATTAGATAGGCTACCGAGAAGTCTGGTTTCGACAGCTTTACGAGCTCACGACATTCCGGTATATGTACAAGGATATAACAACCTGTGTTCACCAGGGCAGTGTTCTCAGCCCCCACCACCACCTCCACCATTCATCCTTGTCATTAATTTCCTAGCGTTGGAAATCACAGATGCGCTTCTGATGAGTGACGAAGTTGTATTGCTTTGCTTAACGAGTTATGTGAAATGTGCTAGAAGAAAATGGACTAAAAGTAAGCCGCACAATGACCTAACATCTTCGCTGTTTTTTCAAAGACCTCGTGGTTCCAACGCCACGCATTTTGCTTGACTCCCTCCACTCCCAAAATACAGCATTTTTAAATACCTTAGTTCCGTGATAGATAATCTGGGTGGATCTTATGAGTATCCACATCCTATTTCCAGTCATTTTACCGGATCAAGAATGGAATGAATGAATCTTCCATCTAGCGGCGAGTATAGGAATCGTACCGCGTGCCGAAACCTGTCGCAGTCCTCTGGGGCAATGATTAATGATTTACAGATGAAATGAAATCATATTGGAGAGTGCAGACGGAATGAAAAATGACAGGGAAAACCCGAGGACTCGGGGAAAACCTGCACCGCCTCCGCTTTGCCCAGCACAAATCTCACATGGAGTTACTGGGATTTGAACAACGGAACCAAGTGCTGAGGGGCCGATATACTGCTGTCCCATGTGGATGGATGTGATGAGGATGTACATCACAGGATCACTGTAGACTTATTGAAGTGTAAACAATATTCGTTCAGCGTTAAGAGAATCCCACTGAAGCTCAAAGGAAAGCTCTACACGACCGTGGTGAGGTCTATACTGACTTATGTTTCGAAGTGTTGGACTTTCTATGAACACCACTAGCGTCGTCCAAATGCCACTAAGACGAACATGCTGAGAATGTCAGCAAGAGTTTCGAGGAAAGATCACATACTAAATCAGCGTATCAGAAGCACGTTACACATGAAGGGGACAGTCGTGGAGGAGGTCCAGCGTGAGCGGATGACATGGTTTGAGAAGGTGAGTGAACAGGGTGAAAGCTGTGTAGCTAAAATTGCCCTTGACTTACAGCTACCCGGAGTACGAAATCGAGGAAGGCCTAGGAGCAGTTGGGCCCCAACATATAGGGCGACAAAGTGCAACTCCCACAAAATTACATACCCTGAACACTAGTATTATATATTTCCGATCTATTTGAGAGACATCTTATCACCTGCCTCAATGGATACCCGAGTACCCAAAATATAATGCAACCGGAATAATTTAATTTCCGGTCAAAAAGCAGCGGAGCCCCCTTGGCTCAGACGGCAGCGCGTCGGCCTCTCACCTCTGGGTCCCATGGTTCAAATCCCGGTCACTCCATGTGAGATTTGTTCTGGAAAAAGCGGAGGCGGGGCAGGTTTTTCTGCGGATACTTCGGTTTTCCCTGTCACCATTCATTCCAGCAACACTCTCCACTATAACTTCATTTCATCTGTCAGTCATGAATTATTGCCCCAGGGGAGTGCGACAGGCTTCGGCAGCCGCCACAATTCCTATCCTCGGCGAAAGATCGGGGTTACATTCATTCCATCCCTCACCCGGTCATTGACTGGACAGCAGGTTTTCGAAACGCAGTGCCCCTCTTGTGGCGCTACGTTTAATCCAGTATGCCACAAGATCGTTCAATGTACGCCGTAGCGTGCCAGCAGTATTTTTTGATGTAGAGAATACTTTCGACACTGTTAGGCATAAAAATCTCATTGCTAAACTTATTGAGACATATTATAGTCCCTAACTACTTAATCAAAATTATTCAGACGAATGGGAAATTTTATGTTTCCTGCGAGGAGGTGAAATCCACTCCTAGGGCACTTAAAGGCACTGCCCCGCAGGGTGGAGTTCTTTCCCCCACCATATACCTTCTAAATATGAACGATCCTCCAGCCTGTCAAGAAGCGGAGGTCCAGCACTACGCAGATGACATTTCCAATTACACTTCTAAGAAGATGAATGCTCCTGCTGTCCCCACGATGCAACAATGTATCACGTCATTCGCGGAGTGGTACGTCCGAAACAAGGTGAAAATAAATCCTACAAAAACTCAAGCAATTATTTTCACCAAACGTCTGCATAAATTAAAAGTTTTCCAAAATAAAATCCCAAATATGATGACCAGAGCCCCTAGATTTAAATCTATGAAAGTGATACGAACCGAATATCGTAATCTGTTTATCAGATCTCAGATTAAAAAAATAGTAAATATGACCAAATTTAGAATCCTCCTTAGCCATTCAATCGACGCTGGCCTCCTACTCTTAAAACGGGTGATAAAGATCAAGAAGCCGAACCACACGATTCAAACATCGAGTCCCTTGGCTCACTTACTACTTGTTTTAATTAGGAAAACAAGAAATCTTTCCGACTTTTATGAATCATGTAATACATTTGCCATTAATGAACACCAAAATTTATCCCCGAAAGGACCCGTTTGTTAATAAGAAAGTTTTTCATTTCCACCCTCTTGCATTCTCCAACACTCATATTTTAAAACAAAATTAAGGGATGATGGTTTCGTCTCTGACGGTAGGCTAAATACTGTCTCTCAGATAGATCGATTTCCCCCCACCAATGCAGTAAAACAGAGTTTTTTCCGACTTACTGGTTGTTTCAGGAAATTGATGTGTAAAAGGGTCCTGGCACTCTCATTAATTACCCTCAACAAAAAAAATGAAACTAATCCTGGACGCTCTGAAGAATCAACTCCATAACCGGAACTTCATCATCAATGAACTACATCGATGACAGAGCGACGAAGAAGAAGTAGAAGACGTACGTAACACAAACGCCTTCCTTGTTTCCGTACTGCCAGTTTCTATGCTTTTGTTTTAGAGGGCTTTCCTAACAATCTCTATTGTTTTCTTCACTTCTTCGATACTTCTGTTGTCACTGGTGACAGTTATCCGAGATAAATTTGCCTCTTTTGCTCAATTTTGGAATTACCTATTTTAATTTCAGACTCAGGTCTTTGGGTATCCTTATTTATAACCATTGTCTATATCATTTTAGTATGTATTTTGGGGTTCCACTTGGAGAGTATTTCAGCCAGTAGTCTTCGCGTTAAATTCATTTTCCTTTGCACTATCACCAAATATTGCAAGATCATCTGCATATCGTATGCAATGTAAGCCCTACCCGTTTCCCATTAATTATAAAACCAGTTATTTTTGTTTTCCTCAATTCTGCTGCCTATCCTATGTAAATATTCGCAGCTTTTTCACTTCAATTCAGTTTTCTGCGGTTTGTGCAGATTCGGTATTACGTGTCTGTTCTTCCAGTCAAATGATTTTTAGGGTAAGTTTTCAGTCAACTTGATCAAAGGCCTTTTCTATATCGATGAAGGTCACATGTGCATTGCTATTAATTTCAAGTCCCCTCCCAAACATTACGCATAGAACAAGAATTGTATCTCTGATTAGTTCCCAGTCCTGAAACTAAACTATGCGCCTATGCGTTTTCTGCCTTCCGTTTATTTATGTTCTTTATTATGTTGAACATTACTTTGGAAGCATATAAAAAAGGGGGTAGGAGGGAGCTCTATGTTCAAAACAGCCATGCAATTTACTTCCTTAGAAAACAATACCGTCTAACTTCGTACAAATTGGGGAGGGACTACTCTTTCGCAACAGAACGTAACCACTTACAATGAGGCGTTTCCATCTTCTTCTCCATACACTACAGAAGTTCTGCCAGTTGTCTATCAGGACCAGTTGATTTATTTTCCTTCACACCTAACAATTCAATTTCAAATTCTCTCATAGTTATGCCTGAACCCTTTGAATCTTCATTAACTTCGTCTTCCCTTGGGACATTGTACAATGGAGATGGCCATAGAAAACTATCTTCTATGTATTAATTCCAGCGGTGGCAGATCTCTTCTCTGTCTGCGAGGATGTTACCAACCTTTCTTTTCACCATAGTCCTTTTTGTTCTTTGTGTACAATCTAATGTTCTAGCTTTGTCTCCAATGCCTCGTCCTCCATTTCTTGAATCCTGTTCTCTTTCTGTTATAACTGTCTTCACCCGTTTTTCTTCTTCGGCCCGATATTTGACTCAGATCTGATTTTTCACTCGCTTATGGTCTTCGGTGTTTTCTTCTTCCTTCTGTATTTCTTTCTTTTAAGTATGAGTTCCTGCATTCCTAAGTAATACATGGTTCCCTTGGCTGCAGATTCCCTTCTCCAAGAAAATTACCATTCCTTGAATTATTCTTTGTACTATTCCTTCCTGAGTCTTCTTCAGTCCTGATCACTTCTTTTGTTGTCTCCGCCATTTTTAAAATTTTTCAGACACCATTTCACTTTAATGGATCGTTTCATATTTTTGCAAGTGGCATTGCATTTAGCCATCACTAAGTTATGGTCACTATCAGTTTCTAGTCCTGAGTACCTGTGACTGCATTTCATTGTTTACAATACTTCCATCTGACAAGAACTTAGACAGTTTGAGAACGTCTGATATTTCCAGGTGCTTTACAAGTATATCCTCTTTTGTTAGGTACTTCAGATAGTGTGTTTGTTACAACCATCTGGTGCAGTTCACAGAATTCTAGAAGTCTTTCAACCCTAGGTTTTGTCTTGTCAAGATCAAATTGTCCTTAATACTTTTAGTTTCTGTGTTAACCATCTTCTGCAGTAAGTCACCCATTATAATAACGTTTACTTTTTCTTCTACTAATTCTCATAATTCACCAATTTTCTCGTAAATTGACTCTACGTCATCATCACGGTGATATTCGGCAATAAACGTGTGATTACCAGGTTCACAGGGCTCACGTTTACTTTTATCTTCATCAAACGATAATTTATGTAGTATTTGGAAGTCAAGATCTAGGTGCAGATCAAATTATTTTTCCGTTTTCCACGTAGTATGACAGCAAATTCATTACTGCCAGCTTGCTCACGATCCCAGCGAATAAATTTGAAATTATGTCTGTTGAAATCTGCATATCCCGGCCACCTTGTTTCGCATATGTCAAAGTCAATAGCTTTCATAAAATTCTTGACCTATTCCAGTTTCCCCGTTAGTAATAACGTTCTTATATTATAAATATAATCATATGTCATTTGTACGGATTTCGTGTGATGACCTGAGAGGCCTTTTCAATTTTCCATCTGTAACATTGTTAAAAAATGTGTCCATAGTTGTCTTTCTTTGGAATGATTCATGCAAGGCCTTTTGCGTTACACTGGAGCAGCTGCTCCTAAAGTGAAGGAGACTTATGGATTCCAGTGGTGTTTCCTCACCGTACTAAAACGATTCTTCCGCCAGAGACGTTAATCTGTAGTTATTTTAGCCCCTCGACACTCGGTGTTGAGTCGCTGGCTGTACGGTCCACCAGTACCGTAACGGGAACTGTCTTCGCCAGACAGTAAACATCGGCATGTAGCTTACTGTACTGTATACGAGTCATCCAGTTAAAGAACTACGTGTCCATTTTATGTAATTTTGGTAAACAGCAAGGATATCTGGTGAGTTATCAGTTCATGTTTTGACAAAAGTAATTGTTCTACGTAGGCCTATTACAAAATAATATTAGTGTGAATTTAATGTTAGATTTTGAATCAATTTATGTTTACAAATTAAGCATTACTAGGAAATAAATAGAATTTAATAAGTTTGAATATTGTAATTGAGTAATTTTGTGAAAAACTTTCACAGCCCACAACGATGGAAGTTCAGGACTTAAATAGTTTTGAAATATATTGATCAAGCCTGGATGTACAGAGTTCCGTAATTGCACCCACTCAGATTTCAATAATTTTGGCACAGGCGGCAATATTGACATTTATTTTACAAATTAAGCAGTTTTAAGCAAACTATTTTTGCAGAGAGATAGAGAAACATGTGAGAACCATATTGTTCAAACAAATATTTGATAAATTTAGACTCATAGACGTCCACGACTCATATGAGCTTTATACCACAGACGTTTTTTCTAACTGATTCAATCAGGAGATT
Organism: Anabrus simplex; assembly: GCF_040414725.1. Classification (NCBI taxonomy): domain Eukaryota; kingdom Metazoa; phylum Arthropoda; class Insecta; order Orthoptera; family Tettigoniidae; genus Anabrus; species Anabrus simplex. The sequence continues at coordinate 208,073,062 of NC_090265.1, forward strand.
CGTTGAACAACGGTGGAAGGGAGTTAATGAACATCGGATAACAGGACTCCTAGCGATTGCTTCGAGGATGCTTGCAGAGTGCGGCCATAGATGCCCCGTGGGAAATGTCGAGGGGGTGATGTCACAGCCCGTGACCACCCACAAAGCCACCGTGAACTTTGACCTTTACATGAGACAAGCTGTCAACAGCAGCTTGGTAACTTGTTGAATAATGGCATTCATGTTTGTAAGGATGTTCGCATGCTTCTTTTTTCTTGCACAATTAGCCTGCTTATGAGGACTTCGCTGTGACTATAGCACAAATATTCGCGTACTTATATTTTGCGGGAAATAGGCAACATTTTAATTCAATTTTCACCTAATGTGAAATGAAATGAAATGAAATGAAATGAAATGAAATGAAATGAAATGAAATGGCGTATGGCTTTTAGTGCCGGGAGTATCCGAGGACAGGTTCGGTTCGCCAGGTGCAGGTCTTTCGATTCGACGCCCGTATGAGACCTGTGCGTCATAATGAGGATGAAATGATGTTGACAGCACATACACCAAGCCCCCGTGCCAGAGAAATTAACCAATGGTGGTTAAAATTCCCGACCCTGTCTGGAATCGAACCCGGGACCCCTGTGACCAAAGGCCAGCACGCTAACCATTTAGCCATGGGGCCGAACCTAAATTGACTTAATATTACGAAATTAACGTTAGTAAGATTTCATTTGCGTACTTTGGCGAAGTTTTCCTTGACAAACAATTTAGGGTGATGTTTACTGTTGCGTTAATCGACAATATAGGTTAATAATAATAATAATAATAATAATAATAATAATAATAATAATAATAATAATAATAATAATAATATAATCCTTAAATGCTAGTGAATACCTAATAGTTCCACCTTCAACTGCCACAGACAGCATGGGCGCCAGTGAAGAGGCACACTAGAGAAAGACGGAGAAATGCAGTTTCAAGATTCTTTCATCACTCCGTTAGGTGTTATAAGTTACATCAGTCTACAAAGCGCACTGGATTACGAACCCATCCTGCCAGCTATAGTTTCCAGTTTTAATCACAGGGACTAGTATTGCCCGTACCGGGCGAGATGGCCGTGCGGATAGAGGCGCGCGGCTGTGAGCTTGCATCCGGGAGATAGTGGGTTCGAATCCTACTGTCGGCAGCCCTGAAAATGGTTTTCCGTGGTTTCCCATTTTCACACCAGGCAAATTCTGGGGCTGTACCTTAATTAAGGCCACGGCTGCTTCCTTCCAACTCCTAGCCCTCTCCCATCCCATCGTCGCCATAAGACCTATCCGTGTCGGCGCGACGTAAAGCCAATAACAAAAAAAAAGTATTGCCCGCAACTCACTTTCATATTGTAAAATACAAAGATCACTTCTCACTTAGGTGTTCGATGTTCGAATTCCAGTCAATGCGTGCGGATATTTCAAACAAAAATGTATACCCTAGTGCTCCAGATTCCACATAAAACTCGAGGTCGTACGGCCACAAGTTAATCATAAAATCGACAGTCGTGTAAAATTAAAATCCTGCTTGATTATAGAGATCTACTTTAGATTCTACAATGAAAGTGGCAGTCTTGTTCTATTCCATACTAGAATCTAGATGTATAATAATAATAATAATAATAATAATAATAATAATAATAATAATAATAATAATAATAATAATAATAATAATAATAATAATAATAATAATAATAATTTACAGTTCCTTCAACTGCTGTAGAATTCATTAACCACCACCACCACCAACATCAACAACAACGTCATGTGTTTTATGTCCCCTCATTTTCTGCAGACTGCCAGAGTGTTTGGATTTTGCCATAAAAGGAATCGTTGAACTAATTCTTACATGTGAAGCATTATTACTTGTCAACACAGTGCACTGGGATTCGATACCGCAGACTCACCTTCTTACCTTCTAAACTATAATTTAATCTCTAAAATATTGAGCTTGTAATGATGATCCCGTTCCTAACCCTAACCCTGATTAACTACAGATAGGTTACACTCATATCAGCTGCCACAAAACTCATTCATTAGAAGGCAAGACCATCCGAACAGAGAAGTTTGTTTGGTGAATTTCGCAGCGTTGCAAAATACAATCCCCACACAATAGGATGCCAATTAACTGTGTTTATGTGGGAAAGGCACGTGCCAGTAGTTTTACTGGCTAGGTAGAGAATCCTAACCTAAGACAAAATTCCAGCATTCAGCCAGCTAATAGAAGTAGAGGGGACCTTTGTCGTCATCGCTGCTTGAGTCATCAGTCAATAGAATGAAGCAGATCTCCATTTATCGTGTGGTAATTTCTTCATTTCCACGAAACTATGGCACCCTACATCCGCTCTAAACTGAGTGTCATATTCCTGACCTGCTCTCCACCTCATCCTATTCGTACGGCCTACACTTTCCTCAGAAACCAACTGGATACATTCTGGATACGGTGCCAAAATATCATTGTCAAATCTGACCAAATCATTCTCCTTTCACCATTTGTGATACTCTCTGCTTGTCTCTCATTTCTCTTCCACAAATTGTCACATTCCACACAAATGTCGGCAGAAATACGTTTCTAGTATCGATGTTCAAGGAGATAACATTTTTCTTATCAAAAATCTCCTGCCTTGTGAATCATGTGACCTTATTGCGGTGGGGAGACTTGTGCGTCCCAGTGGAGCAGGTAGTCTAGCCGTAGGTGCAATCATATCGGATGGGTATCCGTCGTGACCCCTCCAAAGGCCAGACTAACGAATTGTTCATTGCAACGGAGGCATCAGCCTTTCGTAAGTTGGCAGAGTGGCAGTCTGGATTATTCCCTGATATGGCCTTGTAATAATATTTAATATGGCTAAACTATGTAGATACTGGCACACGGCTGAAAGCAACGGGAATCTTCAGGCATAACTAACTCCCGAGGACGCGCAGCTCTCTCTGCATGAATGACTGATTTACTGATAAAGGCTTCCTCCCGGATAAAATATCCCAGAGCTTAAATAATCCACCGTTTGTATCTCCCGATGGGGATTACACCAGAGTTGGCAATCATGAGGAAGATGAATACTGACATTCTGCAAGTCGGAGCGCGGAATGTTAGAGGATTGAATCGTTGTGGTGCGATGGCATGAAGAGAAGGATTTTTGGTAAGGCGACTACAGAATTATCAACACGAAATCAAACAGGGGAAATGCAAGAAGTGGCTTAATAACGAATACGAAAATAGGGCAACGGGTAAGTTACTATGACCAGCGTAGTGAACGGATTAATTTTGACAAGAAAGAGACCAAACTAATGCCCACCACAACAGTGCAAGTCTATATGCCTACTAGATCAGCAGATGATGATGAAATCGATAGAATGTATGAAGAGATAGAAAATGTATTTCAATACGTAAAGGAGATGAGAAAATTTAATTGTGATGGGAGAGTGGAATGCAGTGTTAGGCCAAGGAAGAGAAGATAATGTTAGTAAAATAATTAAGGCAGGACAAGGATGGCAAGGAGGTTGAAACTTGTATAGTTGTAGGAAAGGTAGATACTGAATGTAGGAAAATCAAGCAAACGTTTGGATATAGGAAACCTTGGTATACGAATATTAAGAGCTGACGAAGGAAACACTTCTAGCAAAATAATACAAGACAGAAAGGCGGCGGGAACGTGTTCAACAATTATATCAAGGAAAAGTAGTAGATGACTATATTCTGGAAGGAGAAGAGGCTGTTGATTCTGATGAAATGGGAGACCCAATTTTGAAGTCAGATTTCGACAGAGCTTTGATAGACTTCAATAGGTATAAGGCACCTGAAACTTATGACATACCCTCAGAATTACTCACAGATTGGGGAGAAACCGGCATGGCAAAGTTATTTCATTTAGTGTACAGGATGTAGGATACAGGAGAAACGTCATCCGGTTTTAGACAGAATGTTGTTCTACCTATTTTAAAAAAAACTCAAGTGTTGAGAAGTGTGAAAGTACCGCACCATTGTTTAGTATCTCACGCTTGCAAAATTTTAACACGTATTATTTACAGAAGAATGGAAAGACAAGCTGATGCTGAGTTGGAAGAATATTAGTTTGGCTTCAGAAGAAGTGTACGAATACGTGAAACAGTCCTGACTTTATGTCTGATTTTAGAGGATCAAATTAAGGGCAAGCCCACGTTCATGGCATTCGTAAATCAAGAAAAGGCATTTGATCATGTTGATTGGAACAAACTATTTGCGATTCTGAAGATGATCGGGATCAGATACCGAGAAAGAAGGATTATCTACATTCTGTACATAAATCAGTCTGCAGAGATCAGAATCGAGAGGTATGAAAAAAGGAAGTAGCAATCCAAAAAGGAGTGAGGTAAAACTGCAATTTGTCCCCTCTCCTTTTCATTGTTTACATAGAACAGACGGTAAAGGAAATCAAAGAGGAATTTTGAAAGGTAATCACAATACAAGGAAATGAAATCAAAACTTTGATATTTTTATGATATTGTCTGCAGAAGATCTGGAGAAATCGCTGAATAGTAAGGACACAGTACTGGAGAAGAAGCACATGATGAATGTAGTGGGCTACAAATAAATGTAAAACAAAAGTAATGGAGTGCAGTTGAACGAAGTCAGATGAGGCAGGAAATAGCTTATTTGATTCGGAAGTGAAGTCTTAAAGGAAGTAGGTGAAAAATGTTACTTGGTTAGAGGAATAACTAACGATGGCAGAAGTAAGGACATAAAACGCAGATTAGTGCAAGCAAGGAAAGCTTCTAGGAGAGAAATTTGCTCACTTCGAACATTGATGTAGGAATTAGGAAGATGTTTCCTTGTATGGAAGTGAAACATAGACAATAACTAACTCAGAAAGGAACAGAATAGACACTTTTGAAATGTGGTGTTACAGACGAATGCTGAAAGGGAAATGGATATATGGAATCGCGAATGAAGAGATGCCGAATCGGTTTGGCGAAATTTGAACACAATAAGAGTTAGAATGAAAGGAAACGTCTTAAGGCACCCAGAAATTGTTCAGTTGTTTCTGAGGAAAGTGTAGGCGGAATCAATGAACCAATTTTAAACTGAAATCTGTTTTTATCTTACAAATCCACTGAATTATTTTGAATTGTTTTATTTTAAATATTTTGCAATAGGCCTATAGCTTACATACAAATATGAATTTGTATACCTATGAATATTTAATTTTCACAATCGCATTGCACTCAAAAACTTTCAAAGCCGAACTCAGTGGCTCAGACGGTTGAGGAGCTGTTCTTCTGACTCCAACTTGGCAGGTTTGATCCTGGCTCAGTTCGGTGGTATTTGAAGGTGCTCAAGTACGCCAGTATCGTGTCGGTAGATTTACTGGCACGTAAAAGAACTCCTGTGGAACTAAATTCCGGCACCTCGGCGTCTCCCAAAAATCGTAACAGTAGTTAGTCGGAAATAAAGCAATTAAAATTATTATAATTATTATTATTAGACTATTATTATTATTATTATTATTATTATTATGATTATTATTATTATGATTATGATTATTATTATTATGATTATGATTATTATTATTATTATTAAACTTTCAACTTATAAGGTCGTATTCAGTAGTCTGCATGTAGTACGTACTCATGAGATGTTAAGTAGAGAAAAACTCCACAGTTCTAGATCTTCAGGCAAGTAACTCAATATTGAAAACATCCTAGTGATATGAGCCACGAATTTTAGGTGAATAAAATATAATACAGTACGAGAATACATTCTTTATTTATTTTTCTAAAAAAATCCTTAATCATCGTTATCCGGTCAACTAGATTAGTAGTTTGTCTCCTTTTACCACCAGCACTATATTACTACAACTACTACTACAATGTACGCCCCCGTAGCGTAACGGTTGGTGTTATTAGCTGCCGTCCTCGGGGGCCCGGGTTCGATTCCCGGTACTGCCAGAAATTTAAGAATGGCAGAAGGGCTGGTATGTGGTTGAAATGCTACATGCAGCTCACCTTCAAGGGGGTGTGCCTGAAAAGAGCTGCACCACCTCGGGATGAGGACACGAGTTTACTTTACACCCTCATCGGAGGGTCTGCCTTACACTCGTCTAGAAATAACCACACGAAATTATTACTACTACAATATTTTCATTCCTCCCCTGAAGGTGGAAGCGGGTCTCTTAGATGGTGACGCCGTCTGTCAGGCCGGGAGGTTAGTTACGGTGAAGGAAATGCTCGGAGAAGGTGAGAGGGTTGGCGTCCGTGGCCTAAACGGGGAACTATATTGGCCGACGGTTGGGGACAGACGTGAGGTCCAGCCCTGTTCCGTCTCCCGAATGCAGAGGCGTAGAGCCACGGCACAGGCGTGGCCACAACTCTCCTGCTCTTATGAGCGCTAATGTGAGTCAATGCAGAGTTTAACTTAAGCCCTTATAATTGCATTCGATGTGGCTTAATTTCAAAAAATCAAAAACACCTGAGGGTATTGAACCAAGGAACACATTAGAGAAAGAATAATGTAAATACATTAATTTGGCTAGGATGTGAATCAAAAAGAAAACGAGTAAATAAACAAGAGATTTTAGGCTGTATTTCCGGAGCTGCATTCAGGCCGGAAGTGATTTTCGAATTTTTTAAGAAGTTTGATAGAGCTATCCATGACTCACAATTTGAAACCTATCCGGGCCATTTAGTCCTTCAGCTTTCAGCACAATTGAGGAAATTACTTAGTTTTAGGTTTTTAATAGTATGGGGACCACTAGTTTTTCTGCTAAGAAATGTTTTCAATATTAAATTGGTCAAACGACTGTAATATATTATGTACTGAACATGACCTAATACGTCGAAAGTTTATTTTGAACGAATGTGTATATTTCCTCATAATAGGTAAATCGTGATTACGAGAAGTATAAATAAATAAGTCCGCCTCTGTGGTGTAGTGGTTAGCGTGATTAGCTACCACGCCCGGGTTCGATTCCCGGTTCTGCCACGAAATTTGAAAAGTGGTACGAGGGCTGGAACGGGGTCCACTCAGCCTCGGGAGGTCAACTGAGTAGACGTGGGTTCGATTCCCACCTCAGCCATACTGGAAGTGGTTTTCCGTGGTTTCCCCACTTCTTCTCCAGGCGAATGCCGGGATGGTACCTAACTTAAGGCCACGGCCGCTTCCTTCCCCCTTCCTTGCCTATCCCTTCCAATCTTCCCATCCCTCCACAAGGCCCCTGTTCAGCATAGCAGGTGAGGCCGCCTGGGCGAGGTACTGGCCATACTCCCCAGTTGTATCCCCGACCAAGCGTCTGAAGCTCCAGGACACTGCCCTTGAGGCGGTAGAGGTGGGATCCCTCGCTAAGTCCGAGGGAAAAACCGAATCTGGAGGGTAAACAGATGATGATGAGGATAAATAAATAAATAAATAAATAAATAAATAAATAAATAAATACCTAATTAGTATTACATAAATAAAATAAATAAATAAATAAAGCTCCATGGCTAAATGGTTAGCGTGCTGGCCTTTGGCCACAGGGGTCCCGGGTTCGATTCCCGGCAGGGTCGAGAATTTTAAGCATAATTGGTTAATTCCCCTGGCACGGGGACTGGATATATGTGTCGTCTTTATCATCAGTTCATCCTCATCACGACGCGCAGGCCGCCTACGAGAGTCAAATCAAAAGACCTGCATCTGGCGAGCCGAAGTCCTCGGACACATCCCGGTACTAAAAGGCATAGGGCCCACGCCATTTCATTTCAGTGTAATTCATTTTTTTAAAGTCCGATATTAGCTAGACTAAGATTTACACAGTGGAATGCCTTCACGATTCTAATTACAGTGAAACGTAAAGATTGATAAATGAATTGCAATTTAAATAAGAAATCCTGTTCGATCCGGGAGCCATGCCTCGTACGAAACGCTGTTGGACGATTGTTGATAAATAGTCCTACATGCAAGAATTCACTTCTCAAGCAAATTGGCAATTAATGTAAGTGCAATAAGACATTTTTGTACATTGTACTATTACGTTGTACAAAGTCTTAAATGAACGTTCCATAAATAAGGCTGTGTGTGAGAGTTAAGACGTGTTTTTTCCGTCAAACAACTCCATATTTTCATGGGAGTTACTAAGCTTTATGTCGCCTTCGGGAGAGTAGAAGAAGTAACCAACGACATCAAGATTACAGACATATTTTAAGAGAAGTGTATTCATTTAAAGACGATCCGGTAAAATAAACGTACTTATGACATCTGAATGCCTCATAAACTCTATCTTTAAGAGACAGCCGCCAAACTGTCAACTTGTACCAGTTGCTACGAGTGAAGTAAAATGACACTGTTATTTATGTATACTTCACGAATCGGATTGATAGAAAGATATACATAGATATACCTGAAGTTGAGATATAGGCCTATAGGCCAATTGAAGAATTTAGGATAGCCTATTTCCACAACTTACACTCCATTGTAAGGGTTACAATTAGACTATAAATCCAATTACCTCAACAGTTTAGTCTGCTAGTCGTTGTCCTTCTGTTCCAAGGTATTTGGTTCGATCCCCGCTGAGGTCGAAAGTATTTGAAGGGATAACTTGGTTCCTTTGTTCTTCGACACGTTCAAGAGCACCTGAAGTATAAAATTCCGACGACAATAATTTCCTTGAAGTCCTTAACAATAGAAGGGACGTTCAACAATTATTATTATTACTATTATTATTATTATTATTATTATTATTATTATTATTATTCCTACTTATTTCTCATAAATTAATTAAGTAAAATAAAACTTCTGCACATTCTCCGTTTCTTTTTTCACTTTCTTGTGGGGTCTCAGATGAAATGTGTGTAGCACGTCATTATGGACTTCATGCGAAGTGATGTTTTCACGATTGTGTTATTCTGAGATGATAACTGATAATGTTTATGTTGTGTGAAATGAAGAGGTGCGTATAAATAGGAGCACGAACAAACAATCCCCGAACTAGAGGAATTAACCAGACGTAGGCCTAGCTAAATTGCCCCATTCTGCCGGGAATGGAAACCTAAAACCTCTGAACCGAAGGCCTTAAATGAAATACAGCTAGTCTATTAATTAAAAATACCTATTTGATTTTGAAGGCTCCGCTTGTCATAGCCATTATATTCTATATCATAAATGAGCTATAGAAATTAAACTCTCACAATCAAACATGGTAGGCCTATAACTTATTACTGTTTGCACAATGATTTTCAGTTAATTACTGGAATTTTATCTTGTAAGAGTATGAAGAAATTTTCCGACTCGAGACTGGGATATTTGAACACCCCAAAATAGTACCGCCAGGAATGTGCCAGCCAACTTGGACTTGGAAAATCCGCACTCGACCACCGCATGAGATTGTAAATCCAGCAAAATAAGGATAAAAGATAACAAAATGGTTAACATTCCATCTAAGGTACCCTCTAAAATTTTACACTTCCCTAATTCGTTCCGTCATTGGGGCACTATTAACATACAAGAGTTAACCATAATTTATATGTCTTGTAACAGAAACAATGTAACAAAATATTAAAATGTAACCTAACAGTGATACGGTTAATATATTATTTATTATGAAAGGCCCTATATTGCACTTTGCCTGTATCATATAACTTGTGTCATAGTCAATGAAAGTTAAAACTTTTGTTATGAAGGACTAGTTTGAGTGTGGCAAATATTCAGCCCTTTGAGAATAATAAAGAATACTGGATGAATGACATATCGTCGTTGCCGGGACGAAACCTCCTATGTGATAATAGTTTTGGAGATATACTGACCCGCAGCACATACATTATGAAGATCGAGAATGCCTTGACAATTGTCACACAATATTGGCCCTTAGATGACAGAACCTTACCGGCCAAAGTTCTAAGCTAAAATATTTCACATAGGAGGTTTTGTCCCGGCAGCGACGATATATTTCGACCTTTTCTCTAAAGTTATGTTTGTTATATTTTATTATGAAAGTTTACGTTTGTTAAATAGTCTGTTGACAGTGCAAGTGAAATTTGCTCAGTGTAGCCGTATCTTGTGCTTCGTGAATAAATAAATAAAAATAAATAAAGTTACCGAAGTGAACATGTTCCCATTCTGTAGTCTATTAGGAATTAATATAGCTTATTTGTTGGCGAAGCAATGAGAACTAACCCTGTTTCCGTACAGGCAACGAAGGTCCTAGTAGGAGTGAAAGCTAAAGGATTTCACTGTCTATAACCCAGTAGTTGCTCTGTTCTCAGTAAACTTCGCCCCCAGAAATTAACTTAATTTTTGGTGCAGCCGGAGTGAACCTCAGAATTAATGCCTCTCAAGATGTAGAGATCTCGTTTTCAAATTTTTTGTTTTCCTGACGGGGAATCGAAGTCACGTTCTCATAAAAGAATCATGCACATATTTACCGCCCCGAAGTGGCCTGCCCTTCTGAGAAGGCGGTACAATAAAAAGAAATTACAATATAATTATCAAGTCATATCAGTCAGCTTTTTGACTGCCCTCTTGACGTTTAGTGAAGTCACAATTAAGAAACTAGACAAACCGAGAATCAAACCTGGGAGTCTGCGTAAGAGACAGTTTCATCAAAACTTAGAACAGTAAACAATTAAGTTATTTGTTTACATTGATTCACTATGGACGTGTATGTAGTCGCAAATATATCTAGTCTGTACTCAATGCTATATTTATTAAATATTTTCATTGAGTTTAACATTGGTGAATTACTACGTTGTTAGGTTCTTGATCTAGAGCGGTAGAAAGTAACATGTTTTGGGCGTGTAGATGGATTAGGGACAGACAAGTTGAACAGAGAGAGCAAGTTAGAGCTACCAATAAGATTGTTAAATAATTTGTAGACAAATAGAAGAACTGCAATTACTCGTCTTTTTTCTAAGAACTTATAGCCAAGTTGTTTCATTAACTCATCATACGAATAAAATTTAGGATAATTAGTAGTTATTTTGTACGTAAGGTATCTAATACATTTGTTTTGCACCATTTCAACTTTGTTTTCATAATAGTTTAAAGGTGGGATTCCAAATGGTCGATGCATATTCTAGCCGACTTCTTACAAAGGAGTTGTATAATAGATGTATTGCCTCGGGATTTGTGAAGTCACGTGTGCATGTCTTAATAAATCCTAATATTCTGTAAGCATCTACAACTACTTCGTTTATGTGTAGAGAGAACGTCAATTTAGCGTCAAAATGCACACCAAGATCCTTGATGGAATTCACTGCTGACAGATTAGTATTCAAAATATTATACGAGTAACTAATTTTATTTTTATTCCTGGAAAATACCATTACATGAGACTTGTTAATGTTAAAATCTAACTTGTTAATAACGCTCCAATGTGATGTGCTATTGAGGTCATTCTGAAGAAATCTACAGTCCACCTGTGAACGAATGGTTTTGAAAATTTTTACATCGTCTGCGAATAGCAATATGTTTTAATACTGTATGCATTTAGGAAGATCATTAATAAGTAGTAAGAAGAGTAATGGTCCAAAATTTGCGCCTTGCGGGACACCAGATCGAGTATTGTAATATTCAGATTCAAATCCTTTATAAGACACAAATTGTTGTCTGTCAGAGAGATATGATGCAAATAATTTTATTAAGCTGTAAGAGAGTCCATAATAAGCTAATTTATTTAAAAGTACGTCGTGATCAACTTTATCGAATGCTTTTCTAAAATCTGTGAAAACTACATCAACTTGGCCTCCTGTATCCATGGCTGCCGACACTTCATGAGTGAACTCCAACAAATTTGTCGTTGTCGATTTCCCCGGTCTGAAGCCATGTTGGGTGTCACTGGTGATAATTTCTACATGTTCGAACAAGTGCCTATATAGGGTTTGTTCGTAGACTTTTGCTAATGCGGAAGAATTTGCACCGGGTCTGTAGTTATTAATTACTGACCTATCCCCGGATTTGTGAAGCGGACTAACTCGCGTTATCTTCCACTTTGTAGGGAATGTTCCAGTTTTTAGCAAAATGTTAAAAATAATTGAGAGAGGGTGTAATAAAATATCTCCACAGCCTTTAATTATATACGGAGGGATTAGATCTGGGCCTGCGGCTTTTTTTAGGTTTCATCTTGCGTATTGCGTTTTGAATTTCGGTAGTACTAATTTCATTAACATTTAGTACATTCATCAATGGATCTATTTCCGTATTCTCATATTTCGGTAAATCATACCGCGCCCGTTTCTCTGAGTATACAGATGAGAAATAGCCTGCAAAACTGTCAGCAACAGATTTGTCGCTTAATAGTTCTTTTCCATTGTATTTCATTACACTGACATAGGGGTTCCTTTGCTTACTTTTAACGAATGCCCAAAAGTTCTTAGTATCTACGCCTATTTCATACTCTATCTGCCCTATATATACTTTATAGGCGATGCTTATATATTTCTTAACACTTCTTCTCTATAGTAACAAGGCTGTCATACTTGAGCACTTTCAAATAATACGGGACAGTGTCGGGATCGAACTCGTCACCTTGAGTTCAGAAGGTCAGCGCTCTACCGTCTGACCTATTTAGCCAGACGATCAGTAAGTGGGGTGACGTGCTTTGCCAGATAATCTGTATCCATGTGGTTTATGTTGAGTAAACAATATTGTAGACATATTGGTTAAAAGTGATTTGATAAAATCTGAGGATGTTCTTGTAGAACGAAACATAGGCTATCATACTGGTATTACCGTATTTTTTCATTTATGTTATAGATTTAAGTGTTATATTTCGTGTTTTGGCAGACTGGAAACAAAGTAAGTGAGTGGTTTCATGGTTTGCGGCAGGTGTCAACTTGCATTCGGAAGATAGTGGGTTCGAACCCTCCTGTTGACAACAACGATCACTTCCTTTCCACTTCTAGCCCTCTCCTACTTCATCGCTGTCGTAAGACGTAACGCGAATTCTAAAAAAAAGTAACTGAAAAACTCAAGAATTTATATTAACACCTAAATTGAATCCACAACATGTCTAAATTATTTAATGCCTGGAATGTCCGGCTCCGTGGCTAAATGTTTAGTGTGCTGGCCTTTGGTCACAGGGGTCCCGGGTTCGATTCCCGGCAGGGTCGGAAATTTTAACATTAATTGGTTAATTTCTCTGGCACGGGGAATGGATGTAGTCCTATGGGTCGTTTTCATAATCATTTCATCCTCATCATGACGCGCAGGTCGCCTACGGACGTCAAATCAAAAGACCTGTACCTGGCGAGCCGAACATGTCCTCGGGCACTCCCAGCATTAAAAGGCATACGCCATTATTATTATTGCCTGGAATGTGTTCATTATTATCTTAATAGCATTACAGTGCGCCCCGTTGAGTAACTAAGACGGTAGAATGATAGCCTCCCGTGTTTAAGAAGGCGGTTTCGATCCCTGCGGGACTAAATTTCGGTACCTCGGTGTCTCCGAAAACAGTAAAAACTATTTATTATTATTATTATTATTATTATTATTATTATTATTATTATTATTATTATTATTATTATTATTATTATTATTATTATTAGCTAGAATAGAAATATTCATTAGCCCGTTCATTACTCATCCACCTTTTGAACTCTTTCGTGTGGTGGAGTTTTATCGTCCGCAAAATGGGACACGAAGACAAATGACAGTCGCTTCCTTCCAGTCGTTGGTGTGTTTGGTAACACACAGCTGTGAGAAATGAGGGGACAATACGGTAAATGAGTGACCCGTTACTTTAATCTGAAGCCGGCGGTTCGTTAGCGAGCCCTAACGGCCCAAGAAGTGGGGCAGTTCTCAAACAAGGGCAATGGAACAGGTTATAGGTTAAGTGTGGTGGGGAAGGAGATAGGACCTGACGGTCTGACGGTCTGGGGGGCGGTCTCCAAGGGTCCCTGGAGAATAAAACCCCTTGTGCGAAGGCTCCGCGCCCTAGCCAATCCCAGACACCCTCTTGGCAGCCATCATGCCCGGACAAGCAGTGGAGTGAGGAACTCAACATGGCTATTGTAAGGCGGCAGATGAGAACAAGGAATACAACAAGATTTCTAAGTCGTCTTCGAGGAAGATGGTCCACACGTTCTTCCGTTCATATAATTACACGCTCTCGTTCTTCCTTGTCAGCATACATTTCAGATGAGCTCTCTTTAAAAGATTCCTTAAAAAGAGCCATGCGGAAGGAGGAAGACATTCCAAGCAGTGAAAATCACATAAGTAATAGTGGTGTAAGAGAGTGTTCTAAATAAGGAAGTATTTTCTTTAGCAAAGTTTCTTTGAAAACCGTACTTTCTAGTGTTGCCTACCTGAGGTTGAAAACAAATATCGCATTCAACCTGTTAACACATTAATAATAATAATAATAATAATAATAATAATAATAATAATAATAATAATAATAATAATACACATAAATACACGCATCATCATCATCATTATAGACCGTTATGCCTTTTAGCGTTCAGTCTGAAAGCCTCTGTGAATTTACTATATGTCGCCACAATCGTTTATTTGCAACAAATGCTGTGGCCTCATTTAGTTGTATACCTACTTCTTATCTTTCAATTGTTAAAAACTGAGTCTAACCATAATCGCCTTGGTCTTTCTCTACTTCTCTTACCCTCCATAACAGTGTCCAATATTCTCGTAGGTAACCTATCCTCTTCCATTCAGCTCACATGACCTCACCACCGAAGCCTGTTTATGCGTACAGCTTCATACATCGAGCCTTTTCCTCCTCTTACCGATTAACCTCCTGTCGTTGTTCCCACCTGTTTGTACCAGCAATCATTCTTGCTGCCTTCATGTCTGTTACTTCTAACTTAGGAATAAGATATCCTTAGTCCACCCAGCTTTCACTCTCGTAAAGCAAAGTTGGTCTGAAAACAGACCGATGTAAAGATGAGTTTCGTTTCGTTCGGGAACTGATCTCCTTCTTACAGAATACTGTTGATCGCAACTGCGAGCCCACTGCATTATACTTCACTTGAATCAATCTCACTTTCTGTATTACCATCCTGTGAGAACACACAACCTAAATGGGTAGGCCTACCTGAAATTATCTACCTGTACCAGTTTGTATCTTCAATCTGACTTTCAATTCTGTTGAGTTTCTTACCTACTGATATCAATTAACTTTGAAAGGATAATTTTCATACCATACAAATTACACCTATTTCCAAGTTTCAGGATATTGGACTGCAGGCTTTCGGCGCTATCTGTCATTCAGTACGTTTACATGCAGGATTCAGATCGATCTGAGTAGACTACACTTCCCGTATTGAAAACGCCATGTAAACGGGGACTCAGTTCGGATTGAGTCTCAAGGTCGTTACGGTAAAATCTGGGATCGTATCGTACTAGGTTCGAATTGAGTTCCATGTACATGTGTATCGTACGGAAATCGTATTGAAAACCACTGCGCACACACTCCATGTTTGTTCTGACGAAATCACCATCATCAAAGTTCTGTCGAAATAACAAACATAATAAGCCAGTAAATAGATTTACCTGTATAAATGATCAGCAACTGCTATCATATCGTCGCTCGACCGGTAAAAGGTTGTATTCCACAAATCTCTTCCTATCAATTATTCTCCTTAAGACTGGTCACGCCTCCCAGCCACGTATGGATAATATGCAGTCCATCAGAACAATGTCCGTTGTGTTAATTTTCCTATGCTGACGCGTAAAGGAAAATGAACCTTACAGTACCGTACTGTAGGAACGTACGTTTGCATTACGTAGGCCTATTTACGCACTCCTAGTGTACAATGCATGTAAGGTTCATTTTCGTTTAATCGTCGACATAGTAAAACGAACACAACGGACATTGTTCTGATGGACTGCATATCCATATGTGGCTGGGAGGCGTGACCAGTCTTAAGAAGAATAGTGGATAGGAAGAGTATTGTGGGATACAATGTTTTACCGGTGAAGCGACGATGTTATAAGACGACCAGCCCTTGCGATTAACAAAATCACGATAACCTTCTGTTGGGGGTAAAATTGTAATTGTGCGTTCCGTCTATTGCACCAGTTACATTTGGAATGCCACACGTACTTTCAAAATTGAAAGTTATCTCCTGGGCTTGTACTGCATTTGGCGTTTTTAAATTCTAAGAGCTGATATCGATTTTACTACAATTCTGCATCGTTTGTATACGTCGATGTTGCCTGACGGATTCAATACGATACTCAAATAGCCTACTACATGTAAACGGGGATCGTATTCAATACGGTAAGTGTATTCAAATCGATCTCAATCCCTACGTAAACGTACTAATTAAGACCAAGTCTTCAGCATAGGCCAGACTGCTTACTACATTTCCACCTAACCGAATCACTCCCTGTCACTTTCAGCAGATCATCCATGTAAACTACGAACAACGAAGGTGTAAGATTACAGCCTTGTCTAAACCCTGTAAGTACCCTGAACCAAGAACTCATTCTATATAATAATAATAATAATAATAATAATAATAATAATAATAATAATAATAATAATAATAATATAATAATAATAATAACAATATAATAATAATAATAATAATAATAATAATAATAATAATAATAATAATAATAATAATAATAATAATAATAATAATAATAATATTCAACGTCATTTATAAGAGCCGGCGTCAAAGAGCAGACATTGTCGCACGTGTTAATGCGCTAGGGATATGGAAACAAGCTCTGCGTTCGGGAGACGTGTGGCTTCGAAACCCCACCATTGCCTTGAAAATGGTTTTCTGTAGTTTCCAATTTTCACTTCCAAACAAATGCCGGGACAGTTCATAATCAAAGGCCACAGTGGATTAACATACTTCAATTGCATTACCCCATTTCAATCTCACCGTCCGGCTCCTTGGCTGAATGATCAGCATAGTTACCTTCGATTGCCGGCTGGGTCGGAGATTTTAACCTTAAATAATGTTTTAACCTGGCTCGGGGCAAGGTATTTGTTCTGTCCCCAACATTACTGCAATTCACACATAACACTATCCTCCACCACAAAAGAACACGCAGTTCTCATGCACGGCAGACGCCATCCGCTCTCGTTGGAGGGTCTGCCTTACAAGAGCTGCACAAGACTAGGAATACCCACACGAAATTCGGGAGATAGTAGGTTCGAACCCCACTGTCGGCAGCTCTGAAGATGGTTTTCAGTGGTTTCCCATTTTTACACCAGGCAAATGCTGGGGCTGCACCTTAATTAAGGCCACGGCCGCTTCCTTCCCAATCCTAGCCCTTTCCTGTCCCAACGTCGCCATAAGACCTATCTGTGTCGGTGCGACGTAAAGCAACTAGCAAAAAATTATTATTATTATTATTATTATTATTATTATTATTATTATTATTATTATTATTATTATTATTATTCAAAATGATTCATTTCGTCTTCATTAACGCAACTGAAATTGGCGTCAGGAATATCATTCGGCCGTAGACTAATAACATGCCATGAATTTCATCTCCCCTTATCCTCGACCACGTATCAGGAAACGGACTAAGGTGTAGGACATAGTCTAAATAGCGTTTTATTCAACAAATCAAGAAGTTTTCTTCGAGAGTCTTTTGCATTTAAACACACTAATTTCAGCGTGACTTGATCCTGCTACCTCGAATATTTAAGCCGGGTGCGTAATCAACTACACCATGCAACCGACCGTTTAATTAATCCTATACTATTTATTTATTTATTTATTTATTTATTTATTTATTTATTTATTTATTTATTTATTTTACTTTTTTCTTTACAATCTGTTTTTATGTCGCACCAAAATTGATAGGTCTTATGGAGACGTTGGGATAGTAAAAAGCTAGAAGTGGGAACGAGGAAATCCCGAAGCCACAGGAATTAATCAGACGCGTTTAAAGTCCCCGAGCCGGCAGGGATCAAACCCGGGAATCTCTGAACCGAAGGAATCAACGGTGACCATCCAGCCAAAGAGTCGGACAAAGTACAGCCCTCAGCATTTGACAAGTGTGAAAATGGGAAACTTCGGATTTCTGACATTGAGTTCGAACCCATTATCTCACGAATGCAAGCTGATAGCTCCAGGATACAAACCGCACAGCCACTTGCTCGGTATCATTTGTTTGTTTTTTTAACTAGCGGTTATCTTGAGGGCCAGGAAAATGAAAATAAGTTAAATACTTGTAAATAAATTATTCAAGTTCGAAATTAATATTTTGTTCTATTTTCAATTAGTTTAAAGGTGGAATACATCTTAGTCTATCTTTGGAAAAAATCGGACAGCTTCAAGCGCGGAATTTTTTCAATAATTGAACCGCTAATCGACAAAATTGATACCTGAAGCACTATGTCAACCACTAGAGCCAAAGTGCAGATGGTTTGAGTACAGAATTGACTGTGTGTGGAATATGATCTTCAAATTCGAATTGTTAACAATAGTTAACGCGAATGATAAACGCTAAGATAATTGACTTCAAATGAAGATGACTTATACTGCCCAATACAATCAAGTAAACTGAAAGACATTTCCGTCTTCAAATTTAGTGATCGTAGGACTCACTAACTTGATATTTACGTGTGATTCGAATCAGAGATAAATGACTACCATCTCGTAGATGTCACACAAATTCACGTCGTTGTCTTTCGTTCATTAAATCAATCAATATGAAAGCATATCACTGTAACACACGATGATGCAGTTTTCACTGGTAACTGAATTGTGTATTTTAAGGAACCAGATTTAATATTAGAAAGTAAGAGCTATTTCTCAATAACCGAACGTTGACGAAGACGTGTCTGAAATGTGACAAACAATAGGCCTATGGATTTAAAAGTAGGCTACAGTGAGGAATGAAATCAGAAATGTAAAGTTTGCCTTTCTCTTTTTATTTTATTTTATGGTTAAGCAATGGAACGCATTTTAACTTAGGACTAAAGATAGGCTATATTTTATTCATCATTATTATTATTATTATTATTATTATTATTATTATTATTATTATTATTATTGCCAAGACAGCTGGCTGTGAGGTTCGGATCATGTACCAGTGAGCTTGGATTCTGAAAATGGTGGGTTCGAAACACACCGTAGGCAGCCCAAAGATAATTTTCTGTCATTTCCCATTATTATACCAGGCAAATTCTGGGGCTGTACTTTAATTAATGCCACGGCCGCTTTGTCCAATTCTCGCCATGGAGTGGATGTTCCACCTACTCAGGAGTAATGTGGTTGGGGGAGGGGGTGTCTACTAAATTATTTCAAGTACACAGATCCTAGTAGAACTAATAGTTCCTTCACGCTTCTAGCCCTTTCTCTTCCTTACAGTGCCGAGTGCATTCCTTGTGTTAATGTGACGTAAAAAGTTCAATAATAATAATAATAATAATAATAATAATAATAATAATAATAATAATAATAATAATAATAATAATAATTACTGGGTATAATCCAGATTAGTTCCGACCCCAGATAATTGGAAAAGTGCCAGGAAATAAGATTCCAAAGTCGATATGAGGGTCAAGGTAAGTTATTTTCATGAAATGGCGTAAGTTATGGCTTTTAGTGCCGGGAGTGTCCGAGGACATGTTCGGCTCGCCAGGTGCAGGTCTTTTGATTTGACTCCCGTAGGCGACCTGCGCGTCGTGATGCGGGTGAAATAATGATGCTGATGAAGACAATACATACACCCAGCCCTTGTGCCAGCGAAGTTAACCGTTGATGGTTAAAATTCCCGACCCTGCGGAGAATCGAACCCGGGACCCCTGTGACCAAAGGCCAGCACGCTAACCATTTAGCCATGAAGTCACTCTAGTAGACTATCATTTCTTGAGAAATCCTGTTAATATTACGTTTCAAATATGCTACAGAATTTCTATGCCGACTCGATACTTCACTGGCATAGGCCTATTAGAGCAAGAAAGCTGCAGAAACATCTTTTCCTTTCCGTAATCTTATTGTTTTATTCATCCTCGGAGCAGATGTCCCATTATCTGAAGGTGTCTGCAGGTGGGTGACGGTACGGGCAGAGGTTGGTGATAAAGTCCGGCAGATAAGCCAGCGAGCGGCAGTAAACACTGATAGCCGAACCGTACATGTGGTAACGAGCTGCAGATGGGGACACGTCTTCAGCACCCGAGCCAATCGGACGTTATGGCCGACCCGAAGTTCTCTTTTATACGGCAGCGGGCCCGTGTAGTAGTTGAAATGAACTCCAGAGGTCACCCGCGTGCAGCACTTTTCCCTGTAACAACATTCTGGAACAAGGCGAGTATGCAAAACATCAACATAAAATAGTACCTACTGTAGTCTTTTAGATAATCCGAACTTTTACTGAAGCCATCTTCCTTTAAATACTGGAAGCAGCTTAAAAGAGTTCCTAACGTGATCGATCTTTGATTAGATCTTGTGACTGTTTACCGAATTTCACAGGTTTTATGGGGACTCTGGTAATACAGAAGATCTCCAGTAATTGAGTAATCCCTTTGGTTTTGCCTTATTCCGTAGGTTAAGGACAACCTGTTCATTAGTTCCATATACTTAACTGCTCAATTCTGCTGTTCACTAAACAACAGTTGCGATATGGGTCCTGGTTTGTATCACGATATCTCCATTTTGAATGGAATTGGAAAAATGTGATAATGTCTCATCATTTATTTTGCTATTCGTTTTACGTCGCACCGACACAGACAAGTCTTATGGCAAGGTGTGATAGGACAGGGATAGTACTGGGAAGAAAGTGACCGAGGCAATAATTAAGGTTCGGCTCCAGCATTACCAATATAAAAATGAAAATGGAAAGTCGGCAACGTAGCATTGCCTGGCGTGATATTGGGAAACCATGGAAAATCACCTTCAAGGCTGCCGACAGTTGGGTTCGAACCCATAACATACCGAATGTAAGCTTAAAGATGATGATGATGATGATGATGATGATGATTGTTGGAAGCCCTTAATATGATTTTCCGTGGGTTCCCACCAGAAACACCAGAAAAATGCTGAGGCAGTGCCTTAAGTAAGGCCACAATCGCCTCCTTCCCATCCCTTGCCCTATCCTATCCCATCGTCGCACTAAGACCTAACCACGCGGCAAACTCACTCGGTATTTCGTAGTTCGGTTTCTTGTAGTCTGTGGAACATCACACATTTTAAAAGGGGGGAGACCCAGCTTAACAAATGAAACAGATGGTTAATATTCATTCTATTGTTAAAAATGCTACAATTGTTGTTGACAATTTCTGCACATACCCCCAGTATTGGCATGCTTCCTGGCAACCAAAAGCAACTTCAATAATGAGAGAATTTTAATAATTTTTATATTTTAAAATAAAAAGTTCAACATTTCCCTCTTTTAACAATATATCACTGTTTCCCTTATACATTCTAAGTTTATAAGAATTTTCGTACTTTTCCTTTTTTAAAGTGTGTATCAACTTCAATAATGAGAGAATTTTAATAATCTTTATATTTTAAAATAAAAAGTTCAACATTTCCCACTTTTAACAATATATCACTGTTTCCCTTATACATTCTAAGTTTATAAGAATTTTCGTACTTTTCCTTTTTTAAAGTGTGTATCACCGGGCGAGTTGGCCGTACGCGTAGAGGCGCGCGGCTGTGAGCTTGCATCCGGGAGATAGTAGGTTCGAATCCCACTATCGGCAGCCCTGAAGGTGGTTTTCCGTGGTTTCCCATTTTCACACCAGGCAAATGCTGGGGCTGTACCTTAATTAAGGCCACGGCCGCTTCCTTCCAACTCCTAGGCCTTTCCTATCCCATCGTCGCCATAAGACCTATCTGTGTCGGTGCGACGTAAAGCCGCTACCTAGTAGTAAAGTGTGTATCAAACCTCCAGCTACAAAATGAACCTCAATCATTAACATATACTGCAATTCGGATTTTTTGTTGGGTTTTTATTCCGAGCACCAGAAAATATTAATGTTTTTGTAAATAAATATTTATGTTATATAAAATCTAATTTAAATCCCATTGATCTGAATGAGGTACAGATTGTAGTACAACACTATGGGAAGAAACTCTGAAAAAATCATAATTATCTGTGAAACAATAAGGGAGTTATGAAGGAAACCGTTAAAAAGGCGGGAAATTTTAAACATTTTATTTTAAAATGTTATAATTAGAATTTTGACATTATTGAAGTTGCTTCTGACTGCTCTGAAGCATGCCAATACTGGGATATGTGCAGCATTTGTCAACTACGTTTGTAGCATATATAACAATCGAATGAATATTGGCCTATTTTCCCTGTGTTAAGCTAGGTCTCCCCCCTTACGAATATGGAAGTCACTATAACATCGGTTCCAAGATTAGAAGAATTATATGATGTAAGACAGCAATAGTTTACACCCAGCTATTTATTCTGCATCTTAATTGGAAATTGTGACTATGCAGGAATTTAAACGTTGTGCTCCAACAAGTAAACGAATTTTCCATACATTGAAAGTAGATTTTCAGAAGTAGGCCTGACTAATATCTGCTGTCGTGATTGCGTAAAGCAATGGACCCTAAGTAAACCAGTTATAAAATCTTTATTTTAAAATTACTTTGAAAAACTGCAGTTTCATAGTTCTAAAACTAATAATTTTGGAATGAAAGTTATGCGTTCATGAACAATGAGTGACTACCTCTCACAAAGGTGTCTGTGTCTGTTAGGTCATCAGCCCAGAGGCTGGTTGGATCGTGAAACAGCACCATCAAAGGCTATGCAGTTATTGGGAACCCACAAAAACCAATGGCAATCGTTGAGATATGGCCTCCAGTTTTAAGTGGAATTTGAGTCTCATAGACTTGTCCTCTACATTTCAAAACTTCCACTTCCATTGATTGCGATTTAAAACCCTATATCCATCTCTTGGCACAGGCCAGAGCAAAGTGTAGCTTCCACTGAAGTCCCAGTCTCATATATGGCTGTGACAATATGGAAGCTGCTGGGGTATGGGTGGTGCTGATTAATGACATTCAGAGCACAACCAGTGTGTCTGAGTGTCATGAAAGGTGTTGCTCATAGGGTTAACTGTGTTGCAATAGCACTGTCTGGCCCAGTGAGGAAAGCAATGGCAAACTACCTCACTCCTCATCTTGCCTAGTACGCCTCATTTTGGTACTGCCATCGGCTGTCCAGAGAAATGGTTTTATGTTGTTTCGCATTTTCACTTCCAAGCAAATATCGGTACAGTTCCTAATCATTGGCCAAGACGATTCCTTCCACCCCCTTACCCAATTTCACTCAACGTCATCCATTTTATATCCATTACGCCTACCTCATCAATTGGGAACATGCATCATTTTCAAAAATATTTTTTTTGAAAAGTACACCAATGAAATAGTACGTAAACGTATTACATTGTGGTATGTTGCCTTGTTTTCTACCATTAAAAAAATATTTAATAGTGCCTTTCCGCAAGGCGAGTGAAACGGCCTCTGACGTAAGCGGCGCGCTGTGACGTCACGATCCAGTACCGCATGGAGCTCTACCAGCCGTTGTGCATCAGCCGTTGCTAAAAGCCGATCGTTTATTATTCATGATCGCGAATAACTTCGAAATGACAGAAGAAAGGTTCAAAACAGCACAGTCAGACAATCTACCATGTGTAGATGTCATCATTCTTGAAAAATGTGACTTTTGTGGCCGCAGAAATTAGCGGATAACAAGCAAGTTTGTAAGTGGCGTCTTTTATATATGTGCAATGTACTGTAACCCATAGTATTAGGATAACAACGAACCTGGATAGATATCACATCACTTTCAATATTTCCTTCTGGACTGATTCCCCTATTAAAGAATAACATTACATTTTCGGGCTTTCAGCATTAGTAAAGTAAGAAATCAGATTTCAGCACTAACATAAACATATAGGTAGCATTATAGTACTAATCCGCTTCTGTGGTGTAGTGGTTAATGTGTGCCACTTCCGGAGGCCCTGTTTCGATTCCCGGCTCTGCCATGAAAGTTGAAAACAAATAGTACGAGAGCTGGAACGGGGTCTACTCAGCCTCGGGAGGTCAACTGAGTAGAAGGGTTTCGAATCCCACCTCAGCCATCCTCGAAGTGGTTTTTCGTATTTTCCTACTTCTCCTCCAGGCACCTAAGGCCACGGCCGTTTCCTTCCCTCTTCCTTGTCTATCCCTTGCGATCCTCCCATCCTCCAACAAGGCCCCTGTTGAGCATAACAGGTGAGGCCGCCTGGGCGAGGTAATGGCCCTCCTCACCAGTTTCATCACCATACTCAAAGTCTCACGTTCCAGGACACTGCCCTTGAAGTGGTAGAGGTGAAATCCCTCGCTGAGTCCGAGAGAAAACCAGCCCTGAAGGATAAACTGATTAAGAAAGAAAGAAAGAAAGAAAGAAAGAAAGAAAGAAAGAAAGAAAGAAAGATCATAGTACTATAGGTCTATAACCTATCATTTCTAAAAAAATATATATTTATGGTTGGGGCAACTGGCCTACCCACTTCCGGGGCCCATGAAAGAGAATTAAATATCTTTGTGGAGGGAAAAAGTTAAACATGATAAAGATAAATATGACTTCATCTAGTTTTCACAAGTTGGGCTGAGTGGTTTAGACGGTTGAGGTGCTGGCCTTCTGACCCCAACTTGGCAGGTTCGATCCTGGTTCAGTCCGGTAGTAGTTGAAGGTGCTCAAATACGTCAGCCTCGTGTCGGTAGATTTACTGGCACGTAAAAGAACTCCTGCAGGACTAAATTCCTGCACATCGGCGTCTCCGAAAATCGTGGAAGTAGTTAGCGGGGCGTGAAGCCAATAACATTAATTACATTTGGCTTTTAACAAGCTGAGCATATCAGGAAAGAAAAGTGTCCTGGTGACATTTTAGTCGCTCAATACAGGAATGTCTTTGGGTGCTGTGACTTTTACTTTTGTTTTGTTTTTGCTGTTTGCTTTACGTCACACCGTCACATATAGGTCTTATGGCGACGATGGGACAGGAAAGGCCTAGGAATGGGAACAAAGCGGCCGTGGCCTTAGGTACAGCCTCAGCATTTGCCTGGTGTGAAAATGGGAAACCACGGAAAACCATCTTCAGGGCTGCCAGCAGTGGGGTTCAAAACCTTCTATCTCCCGGATGCGAGCTCACAGCTGCGCGCTCCTAACCGCACGGCCAACTCGCGCGGTATTTTTACCCTTCGGTTTATTGACTTGTCTTGTATAACCTAAAACTTAGGCTAAGTTGGATAATATTTTAAACACCTACATCACTATTTTCACCTGTGTGCAATTATGTTATTTATTTCATTAATATGATGATAATTATTATAATTGAGCATTGTTAACTTATAAGACCCCAACAAACAAGCATTGGTTTTGTGTAGAGTTATACATTTGTTAAATTCACGTTGTTTCCTTTCATGATGTACACGCCTATTCTTTGTTACATTATAGACTATTTAGATATAGCCTAAATTTCTTTACCAATTTTTTTTTTGCTAGGGGCTTTACGTCGCACCGACACAGATAGGTCTTATGGCGACGATGGGATAGGAAAGGCCTAGGAGTTGGAAGGAAGCGGCCGTGGCCTTAATTAAGGTACAGCCCCAGCATTTGCCTGGTGTGAAAATGGGAAACCACGGAAAACCATCTTCAGGGCTGCCGATAGTGGAATTCGAACCTACTATCTCCCGGATGCAAGCTCACAGCCGCGCGCCTCTACGCGCACGGCCAACTCGCCCGGTTCTTTACCAATTAAGCTCTTCAATAAAGACATACATAACTGTCCCATGCCAAGATATATTGGTAGAATTAGAGCTGTCAAAATGGTTCATAACCCCTTTGATTTATTATCTTGACATGGATCACCCAAAACATAGGTTAGGTTTGGAGAATACTTTAATAATCAGCATTATTTAATGCACTGTTTATTACTTTCATATTCCAAGATGTAATTGAAGCATTTAAATAAAGCATCATACATTAAAATTTAAAGTTTTACCACTAGAACAGCTGACATGGAAAAATGATTTGAAAATTCAAACAAATTCATCTTACGTTAAAATCTTCAAAAAAAATAAACTGTAGACTTTTCCGATATATCACCAGCATTTTTCCGGCTCGCCAAAATCCATTTCTCCCTAGTTTTAGCGTCTTTGGAACATGTATAAACAATTTGTTTGGTATGGTATGCGATGTGCTATTGCACATCGGAACGCTACACCATTTATAAGTTTTCTGCCTCACTGTCTGCGCAGGATTCATTTTAAGTCTAAAATATACCACTCAGATTATTATCCGATGTATAGACCTCGAATTTAATCATACTAGACACTAACGTAAAGTAGAAATACGCGAAGTGTATCCTGCTTCTCACAGCGCACTATGTGTTATTTCGTCTGCTAATTCAGTCAACCTGTACGATGACGTCAGACCAATGAGATCGCGTACTTGCGTGACGTGACATTTTCGTAGATTTTTATCATGTTTGGAGTTATTATTTGTACATTCTGATCACATTTTTGAATTCTGCACGAAATTTTGAATCAGATTAGCATATTTTTAATTAAAACCCCGGATCATGCATGTTCCCTATTGAGGGTGGTGACAGGAAAGGCATCCGGCCTTAAAAACACGCCATATAATTTAATTTCCCCTCATCTCCCATCTCATAATATGACATAGGAATACGGGTAGATATACACATATTATTAGGCCTATTATTATTATTAATAATAAAATATTGAACTTAATTGGTGTAACAGGCACGATTGTCCTTTTAGTTTTCACTGCTATGAATGTCTTCCCTTTCTATATTACGCCTCCTATGTTCAGATGATTCTTTTTCCTAAAATAATGCCGGTGGACTATGTGTTTATTCTTTGAGCTAGGAATGACCTCCTGTCTCATTCGCGAGAGGACTGCTTGTCATGCTCCTCTTTTATCGCCAGGCTGTCTTCCCTCAGGACGAGACGGGCTGCAGTTCCGGGTCCTGGAGGGATACGCGAGTCACGTACTGTGTTCTTACCGGACAAGACAATGCCAATGATTCACAGGAGACAACTGCAGACACTTGAGCTGCCTATGCTGTGTCCGTGTCATAACAGTGAGCACCACACAGACTCTTCTTCTTCCTCAGATATGGTTCACCGACACGAAACATTATTAGTTTTGGCATCGCAGTGTGCTACGTGTTTTCTTATGTATACCAATCTATGTAGGTCTACAAATTACAACTAAAGTACAGGAGAAAGATTCAAGAATACATGGCCTATTCAACTCACGTAGTGAAGAAAAAGTAATTTAGGCTACTTAATTAGCTGTTGTATCCATCGTTGACGGGTTAGTATAGGCAGTTTCAGAACTGCAGTTGGGCCGGTGCCTTACATAAACATGGAAGTATTAACATTGAAATAATTTGTAGACCACACTTGCAACGATAGTGTTCAATAGTAAAGGCGAGGACCAAGAGCCTGACTTCGGTATGACGTTACAAGGTGTTACAATAGCACCACTATTTTGAAGTATTTAAGCCTCCTTACCGCGCGGCTTACAATTAGTGTAGCTCTGGATTCCGGAGTAGTAGCTTGTCGTTTGATTCGTCTCAATCAGTTGTACAAGTATACGGTGAGGATCAAATAGTGAACAATTGAGAAAATTGTTGTACGAAGAAATGAGAAAAATCTCTCCGAAAATGTGGCGAAATGGATTCAGAATGATCGAAAACGCATTCGACGGGATAGAGCAGCTTGTACGAATTCCAAAAGTTCCAAAGTCGACAATGCCGAACGTCGAAACGCTTATCACGGCCATTTGAAACTTCAGGTGGCCGAGCGACATAAGATGAGCCCCACGACCGATAACCTAGATGTTAGGCTCCTTTAAACAACAAGCAAGCATATGGAGTACCAGCCGGGCACATCTGCTGCCATGGTGGTGGAAAATGACTTGCTCAAAGGTGCACGTTAAAGAACTCCTGCGGGACTAACTTCCGGCACGTCGGCCTTTCCGAAAAATGTAAAATTAGTCAGTGGGATGTAATAAATATTATTATTAGTATTATTTGCAGCCATCGAAACTCCACGATGATGCGTGGTATCAATAAAGTGTTACTAATAAAAAACTGACTGTTTTATTCACCTAATTTAATATAGGATGAACCAGTTTACACACACACACACACACACACACACACACACACACACAATATTTATAGTTGAAAGTCAATGACAACATTTCACTACTTAGTGACTATTTACATAGCTAATCGTCTTCACTGCAGGTCTTCAACTTGGCGGTATTTACCCAGAACAGGCGTTCCTTCCCTAATGATGATTTATAACTCTCGTTTCATTTCACTACGCAAGCACCAGCCTCTTCGCTCAGCTTTTCCCTCCTATAGTTGTGTTCGAACCCAAGTCCGTTGATTATTGTAACACTCGACTGCTGTTCACTTGGCTCGACTCCAGACAAATCCTGTAACTCGCACAACACACTCAACACAATTAACTCACAACCAACGTGTCTGCTCCACATGCTGAACTACTCAAACATATAGTCTATCACTCCGCTTCAGTACACTCAACGACGGTAACTCGCTCCAGCAGTCCACCACGATGACATTCTCTCTACACACTGACACTGACTCTCTTTTGTTCGGCCCTACCGTCCTTTTATATCTCTGGTGATAGAGTTCTAGAATCTTCGGGCCCCTGCCGGAATGGGAACATCCGAGTTTCATCTTTCAGAAAGTCCACACAGACACCAGACGAAAGTACAGTTCAGTTCAAGGAGAGGCCGGCAGATTCCCTCTGGCAGATTGGCAAGTCATCGGCCTAACTCACTCATCACTTCTAGGATATATCGAAGGGGGATACAGCAGGGTTGACAGTCGTATGGACTCTTGAAATGGTTTTAACTTTCATCTGCAATAACGACGTCAATCTCTTTCCATAAAATATGTTATTTCTCGTAACATGGACCGACTTTGTCTTGAATTTATCTAGTTTGTTTGGAAATACGAAATAAAATGTCCACAATATAATTTCAAACACATATTAATTAGGTACTTTACTTCAACCGTACCTGCCGTGCGATGTGTATTCTACTGTACGTCAAAGTTTGAGGATGAGACACCAAAACGACCCCTTTTAAATTATTTCTGTACAATCACAAGTGTATCTTCATAACCCTTTCAGAAACAATGTCATCTAGTGGAGATGAGGAACAAAAGAGACGGTGGACACCTAACATGAAGCAGCCGATTTAATGTCACTGCTGGATAGTTTAAGGGACGGGTTCGATCGCGGCTCAGTTCTGTCAAATAGACTACACCACTCTCGTGCCGGCATACTGAATGATTCTTTAAAGAAACCTTAAAGACAAAGTATCGGTACCTCGGTGGCCAGAAATCCGTAAGAGTAGTTAGAGTGACGTAAATTGATACTTCTTCTTCTGCTTATTATTATGACCCCAGCATGGCAGGTTCGAATCTGGCACACTCCGGTGGTATTTGAAGGTGCTCAAAGGTGCACGTTAAAGAACTCCTGCGGGACTAAATTCCAGCACGTCGGCGTTTCCGAAAACTGTAAAATTGGTCAGTGGGATGTAATAAATATTATTATTAGTATTATTATTAAAACAACTTTCTGTTTCCCTCTCTGAATGGTCAGTGATGAGGCCTTCAGTTCAGAGGGACTCGGGTTCGATTCCTGGCCTAGTCGGAAAACTGAATCGCGTCTGATTAATCATTATGACTTGGAAACTAGGTGTTTGTGTTTATGTCAACACTCTCCTCTTCATATACAGAAAATAAACCACACTACCAATCACCGCAGAAACACGCAATAGTGATTACATCCCTGCATAGGTTTCACGTCAGGAAGAGCACTCGGGCGTAAAACAGGGCCACATCCTCATGTGCTACATAGTTCTCACCCGCGACCCAACAAGCATGGGAAAAGCGATAGAAGAATTATTATCTAAACAACCGACAACTATTCCAAGACCTTTTAGATATTCACTGGTCTTCTTAGGGACAGTTTCCCAGTTTCCAAATAATAGTCCCGTCAGCGACCAGACTAGTTGTTGTAATGCGATGTAGGCTACTGCTATATTAATTGTTTACTACTACTACTACTGAAAATGAAAATGTAAACCTACAACCTGTTTTCCGGTCATTGACCGGGTCAGGGATGTAATGAATGAAGCATATATAGGCTGTTAGTACGATGGGGTCGCCACTCCCTAAGTGATATATTAATGACTGATAGATGCTACGAAATGAGAATGGAGAGCGTTGCTGGAATGAAAGATGACAGGGAAAACCGAAGTACCCAGAGAAAAACCTGTCCCGCCTCCGCTTTGTCCAGCACAAATCACACATGGAGTGACCGGGATTTGAACCACGGTATCCAGCGGTGAGAGGCCGATGCGCTGCCGTCTGAGCCACGGAGGCTCCTAGTACTACTACTACTACTACTACTACTACTAAATTACTACTATGTCTGAAAAATTATTGAACTTAGCTAACGTTTTCTGTGGTCAGAGGGGTAAGGCAAAGAATATTCGTATATGGACTTCTTGAAGTTGACCTCAGATGCTTGATATTGGGGTTGTTGAGTACGTATTGAATTTCAACGAGATTGTGGTGGTGGTGTTGGTGGTGGTGGTGCTGGTGGTGGTGGTGGTGTTTGGGGATAATTTTTAAGACTAGGTGTTGAAATGCAATGTAGTATTTCAATTATTTACGCTAGTTGGTCTACTACTAACTACTGCTATGTCAAACACGATGATGAATATACGAGCATTAAAAGTAACTTGTTTGAATTAATGGAAAAATGAAACCCACCCAGGATGACGAATACAAAATGATGCCGAATTCACTCTCTATTAGGTTTGCTTACATAATGTTATATTATTGTGCCGAATATTTTATGACTGTGTACAACTACGAACATTCGTACACTGTCCTCTGGTATCTGCTTTATGACTGATTCACAAATTGGAAGATTTTGTGGACATTATTAACAAGCCATTTCTGGTCTAGTAACAGAAAGATTATCAAACTAAACTAACGTTTGTTGCACCGTATTAGGCAGCGTTTACTGACCAACGCCTATCTCCTTTCAGATATTATTGGATCAAATTGCTCCTCGATTTTCTTTACGAATTGGATGCATTTTACTTCAAACCCTGAACGTCAACCGAAGCAACGGCCCTACGGGAGTAAAAGGTGAACACTACCACTTAGTACCTACTAAGTGAGATAGTGTGGTTAGCTATATGTCTGGCCACCTTTGCCTCCTGAATTTATCTTAATCGCACTTTTGCTGCTAGACTCAACAAATGAGGATTGGTAGTCGTGTTTATTCTTGGACTTCCTGAGATGGAATGTAACTCATGTGCTTCTTGACGTTTTGGGCATGCCCTTTCGACATCGGCTACTAAACAAGTTAATTCTTACATTAGAACTATAAATGTGAAGTAAACTCCCTCCAAGACAAGGTGTCTGGAACAGTCCGCGCTACATTGCGGTGCTGATCATCAAATAAACACTGTTTTTATCACGAAAGATTCAAATGGAGTTTTTCTTTATGTAGACTCCGAATACTAAACATCATCTTCCTTGCATTTTTAGCACATCAATTTACTTTACGTCACACCGACACCGAGAGATCTTATGGATATGATGCGATAGGAAAGGGTTAGGAGCGGGAAGGAAGCTACCGTGGCCTTAATTAAGGCACAGCTCCAGTATTTTGCCAACGACCGTAGCCGTGTTGAAATACCGGATCCCGTGAGATCTCCGAAGTTAAACAACATTGGGCGTGGTCAGGATTTGGATGGATTGCCACGCGCTGTTGGTGGGGGGTAAGGGAATGGAGGAGCGGAAAGGAACTGGCCATCCTACCGTACGTAAACTCCGGCTCAGGCACACCTCTGCGGAGGTTCGGACCTGCCTTCGGACATAATATACCCTTACCTTACCAGTATTTTTGTTGTGAAGATGGAAAACTACGTAAAACAATCTTTAAAGCTGCCGACAGTGGGGGTCGAACCTGCTATCTTCTGAATGCAAGTTGACAACTACGTGATACCGCTTATGTGGGAACTGTGTTTTTGCATCGTTTTTTCAACCTCAGGCAATCCATAGAATCCCGTGTGTTTAGTTTTTCAAGGTGGTATATATGTCGTCTTTCACTCTGTCCATCCAATGTTTCTGTGTTCATCCTCGAGGATGTATTCTCTACGTTCAGTTGAAGCTGAAGTTGAAGTTGAAGTCTTTGCAAATTCGGTGTCAGTGACGCGTTGTGGAAGTGATTCCCACATTTTATGTGCGATTGGGGCAACCTTGCATTTCATTCGCACGTCCTTGTCCTCGTATGGTCTAGTCTAGTCAGGCCAATGGACCATATCAGCATAGCCATTGCATGGCGTGCCTTTTCACGTTCTGATGATGTAGGACAGCATTCGGTTGCGTTAAGAGTTACCGACGTAATTATTAAATTTGTTCGCCACATATTTAGACACAGCAAGTTTTTAGAAAAGATAAAGGTTCTGAGAAAGAAACGAAGAGGATAATCAAGAAAAGAAGTACGTGGATGACGTAAAGAGCAGTATAGAATTCAAGAGTTCGGGGGAACTGAAGGGAGCGGCGTGGAATAGGCACGAATGATTGCAGTAACAATGCGCAGCATATAGTTCATGATAATGATCTGTTCATTGTGTGGTAGAATTTTGATTTAGATGAAAATACAATTCCTTATCGCAGAGCACTCCAGTAACAAGGCACCGATTCATGTCTTGACTTCGGCAATGAGAGTGCATTCAGAGGTGATAAATGAAACCATATTTGAACTGGTAGACTTTATTAAGTTTTATCCCGCATACAACAGTTGAACACTACTATCTATATTTCTAATTAATGCAGCTGGACTGTAAACGATCTGAAGACAGATATGTTTCATTCAATCTCTTGATAGGAATTGGTAGTTTCCTTTAAGATGTATCCATTCTCATGGATCTCTCGAATGTAGAACTCCCGTTATGGGCAGACATCCAGGAGAAAAGCCAAGAAGCACGTTCGCTTCCAATAGACTCAGAAGAGCGAAGCGTGTTTCTCTATCTCCCTTGTTTCATGTGACCTGGCGGATCAAACTGCCCTCTTGCCTGCCGTAACACGGAGCCCAGCCTCGGATATTGGTACAGTGCTGCCAACTGGTGACTCAGCAAGTATATCTACCTACTTGGTGTGGAAATGAGAAACACCACTCTCCGACATCATACCCCAAGACACTATCCTCGTATCGTCTCAAAAGTTATGGACCGTACCATTCCCAGAAGTAACCTTGTTCGTGTTCTTACAGTTTTACCAACCACTCTCAGTAAATGAGAGTATTTATTTTAATGTAGTTACTCTCCCAGCTTGAAAGAGAAGATTACTTTCATAAAAAGCAACCCTCTCGATATTTATAGCGTAGCTTGGAACATAGAAGGGTTTTCGATCAAATGTAACGTATCTGTGGTCTCATGCATTTTGAAATGAAACAAATCTTGAGATCGATGTTCACAAAGTAATCCATTTAGAGATGAGAATCTGCAGGAAAGGATTCTTCTTTCTAAAGTAAAGTGCAATTAAGGAACACACTATACTGAGCTAGGTCACAATATTAAATAGTCCTGGCATTTTGGGAACACAAGATATAGATTACCACAACAAACTGAATATGATATTTGATTAGTTCAGCACCCATATATTCAACCAAGGACAATGCCTCTAAAACAAAGCCCGTTGTAGAATTCAACACAACACTGATTCCCAAAAACTGACTTCCGAACGTAGCCCGTAATTTTGAATAAACTTATCAAATTATTGAACCGAAGCTAGTTCAATATATTGCATTCAATATATTTTCATAAGAAAATTGTTATATAAGTCATAAATTTGTGCCAAATAATTGGGGGCTGTCTGAGTTTTGCCTCTGTTAAACATATTTAAGTATCCGCAAATGCCACGTGAATAGAAATTGATTGCAGGAAACAATTTTTAATTATTTTTCTCTTTACTACTATGTTTTACCTCGCACTGACACAGATAGGCCTTACGGCTACGATGGGATAGAAATGGGCTAGGAGTGAGAATGAAGTTATCGTGGCCTTAATTAAGGTACAGCCTGGTGTAAAAATGAGAAACCACGGAAAACCGTCTTCAGGGCTGCCGATAGTGGAGTTCGAACCCATTATCTCCATTTTTTATTCTCACTTAAAACCTGAAACCTCGACCCTCCGGTTGTTTGATGACGATCTCCATTACAGACCATGAAGTCCTTTAAAGGACTGGAAGGTAAACTTTTCCACTAGGCCTATCCATAACCTCGGTACTAAGCGGGCAGAAATTGGTTAGTTCTCTGCCCGGCCGCCTTTGCCCTTAGGAATTAATCTGATATTGATTCTTTTATGTCGGTTGAGTGAACCTGAAGGCCATGTGCACCTGCAGAAGTGAAAAACTCGTTTCAAACGTTTTGACTTCCTGAAGGTTTCAAATATTAGGCCGTTCGTGCAGCGTGCGTTACTGTAACCAGCGCAGCACTAGTGGGCTCGAAGAATTACTTTATAGTTGTGTAATAAAATTAAAATCACGTCAGAAATGTGGCAACAACAGATGGTGCTGTACAATTAAGTTTGCATAGGAGGTTCAATGAATTAAGACATGAAAAGATGTTTCATTGCAGTAAAAGCAAATACCAGAATAATTGTTTCCCACTTGTTCTTCGAGGGAGAATAGGAAAGGAAAAGTATTGCTGTACTGTACCCTGATGAGATAGCCCCTAGTTTCATGATTTGATTTTGATATGAGAAATACAGATATATTGGAATATTAAATAAATACAGTGTCAGTTTTGTGTGGACGGGAGAATTTCAACATGATCGCGACAGTCCGGCGCCACGGTAAGCTTGTCATTAAGGGGAAGAAGGTTTCCTGGTCAAAAGATAAGAGGATTAAATCTAGAGCTCACAACAACAGAATAATTACTACAAGGAAGTGAAAGAGTATATATTTCGGACCAAGGCCGAGCAGGTGTATCGCCAATACCGAGAATATGACGTACCGGGTATTTTCACGCCCGAGGCATTTGGTGTGGCCACGTTTCACAGGGAGAGATTTCAAACTAACCAAAGCGGTGTTGACCAATGAGAAAATTTATCGTAGGCCGCAGATGAACCAACATAAGAAAAACTCAGAGTGAACTCCAGTTAGCTTCTCCGATAACAATAATTAAATTATTCCAACCACATGATTGAATAGAGGGGATTTTTGTGATATCGTTCCCATGTTGAATAATGGTAATCGTAATAAATTAAAGTAATGAATTCGTGGAAATGACCCACGCTATCTCGCCATTGGTCGAGATGAGCACGCCATCAGGGACGCCGAGTTAGCGCGCGAAAGGTGGAGGACAGAAATTAAGTGATATTTCCATGATCACCGAACGATATGAGTTCAGAATACGACACATGAATGTGTATCACCAGTGTATTAAGTAGGATAAAGCAAGAGATCCAACTCCGCCTGCATATGCCGATTTAGGATAACCAACCCCCCTCTCCAGAAGTTGACCGCGGATGACCCCGGCGGGAAATCATATCGTCCATAAAAGTCCAGTAGCAGACCTCACATCACTCAGTTCTTACCAGTCACCAGTCGTTATCGGTCACCAGTCGTGTCAGTCGTAATGAAGTAGTTGAGACTCTGACATGTTGACTCTGTAAGTCAGTACCTCGGGACGTATTCGAAGTCAATTAGAGCTGAAAGTACGTGAATTATTAGGAGAATGAATACGAACAGTGAAATTATCCATAGTACCGAGTGTGTATAATCAGTACAATTGTATGTTGAAATTAATGAATGTCATGTGTTTAAATAATAACTAACTAACGGAACGCCGATAGTACCTTTGGAAGGCAGTGTGCGGAGCCTGAAGTAAACACTTCAAGATAGACGGTGAATAACTATCCGAGCAGGGAATTATAGGAGCTAGGCGATGATCAAGACGGCTTGAAAATAAACCAGGAAGTGCCGGTTGAAGACGCGATACGCGCCGGTTCAAATGAACGACATTTCGTCGTAATGTGTCACGACGTGTGTTTCGGGCGTATATGAAGAGTATATTGTGCGAGTGTCAGGGGTCTAGGAGCACCTATAAGTGTTTTTTTTTGTTATTAATATTTTTGTGTAAAATAGTGTAATAAGGTATTAATCATGGGTAGTCACCCAGAAGTGTTTTATTGTGTAAAATTTGTATTGTGCGACGTGATGAACGAGTAAATCACTATGGGGCCGTAAGGCCTATATCTCCTCCGCTACGAGACAATGGAATTCTACACAGGAATGAGTACACAATTTTGATATTTAGGGGATGTTATCGCGACTAAACGGGGTTCAGTGTAAATTAATTATGGTTACTTAACATGGTCCGCTTCCCGAGTCCATGATTTTATTTTTTTTGTTAGACGGACGAACTAATTTATATTAACGTAATAATGGGTTAGATTAATTAATTTGAGCATTTGTTTGTTGTATATAATGTAAATATGGGATATATTTCTTTCAATTAATGCATGCTGTTTGTAATACTTTGAATTAAGTTCATTTCAAGTGTTAAATTCTTTTTTTGTGCTAACCCATTTATTTGAATTTCATTCACTGCGGTGATCATTTGTATTTTAATTAGGAATAATTTCTATTAGACAGCCAGATTATGAAAGAGCCAGAGTATGGAAGATTTGTGTTGCGTACGGAAGGTCATTAAAATATTAATAATATTTGGGCGTGTGCAAGTTAAAGTATAATAATAATAATGACAGTGCTTCGTGAGTTAGCCAGTGCAAATATAATAATCAAAGTGGAGATGACATGTAGCGTTAAAGACTTTCATTCGCGTAGTCAGTTTGATTTTACGTAAATTTTTGATTTTACGTTTTTGGACTTTAATTTAACCATAAAAATTTTGTTTAAAAGCGATATAGGCACGTGAATTAGAATGGTCACGATATGTTAAAAGCCCAGAATGATTTGAGCCCATATTTAGAGTTGGAAGTCATGAGGGACGAATATCCGGTGTGAAATAAGTTGAGCCGTATTGTTTGTAATGATGAAATAGATGAATCTCAAGGCCTAAGATGATATAAATGCATATGCCGGTGTTCTTAGTGGTAGAATCCACGCACCGAGGATTATTTTATGAATTAAATGTTTGAAGAGTTCCGATGAAAGGAAATGGACTTCAGATTTGAAGGAATAGTTTAGCAATCGCCGGCATTGGAGGTATTTGCCCAGCCGCGATGTGCCATAGGTTGTGAGAGGTGTCTTGGGAGGACAGGTGTCCCCATATAAAATTAACGGCAGTACGAAGTTGAAGGTACGGTCCCGAATACCATGTTGTCCCGACTAATATAAAGCAGATCTTAGTGGTTCATAACGGGATTTAACATATGTGACTAAATTCTAAAGAGTGGATATTAAAATATCATCTTTCCATTTTTATTAATAATAATAAATATTAAG
Organism: Anabrus simplex; assembly: GCF_040414725.1. Classification (NCBI taxonomy): domain Eukaryota; kingdom Metazoa; phylum Arthropoda; class Insecta; order Orthoptera; family Tettigoniidae; genus Anabrus; species Anabrus simplex. Next base: position 208,110,533 of record NC_090265.1, read on the forward strand.
AAAAGTACTTTTTTTTGAAGAACAATTTTTTTTTATATTTTGGACATAATAATGATGTTGGGAGATGAAATGAAAGATTTGAGATTTTTAACTAATAATAAAAATAAATAAAATATTTGAAGAAGGAGAAGAAGAATAACCAATGAAGGTACTTTTTTTAAACTTATTTTTTTTTTGATGAATTTAAAAAGAGCGAGAAGTTGAAGTATTATAGCAAGGTTGATTACGGGTTACGATAATCACGATTTCCACTATTAACACTAATAATCATAATAATAATAATAATAATAATAATAATAATAATATTTATGAGGAAGCTGATCATTATATTGTGCGGATAAATTAGGAGTAAGAACGACCCTCGTTTGAAACGTCGGCAGGGTTGGCATATAATCATCCCGGATGACAAATGATAATAATCAGATACCGGATTATAATCGAAATTAATGATATAATAAAATTAATTGATGGTAGTCAAAGTTTATGCTAATGATCAGATAAAGAATGGTAATGATATTATTTGATAATAATAGGAGGATATGCTAGGGACAATCATCCTGTGTCGAACTGCTCTGAACCAGATGTTGGGTTTTCACGGGGAGATAGCGATAGATCCGTAAATAACCCACGGACGGCACATGTTTGCAGGGTCAGAGCAGAGTAATGAACCTTTCCGTACGTCTTGTCGTATTGACAAGTGTAAATATTAAAGTAGCTTTTGAGTTAATGAACTCTACCTGGTGTGTTTGTGAATCTGGAAATAATAGGCTAGAGTTTGTCCGTATTATAAATTCCCGTTTTTTCGAGGCGATAACATTTTCTACGGTGGGTGTCCGGCTCACCAGAATGTACATACCGGAAGTGTCTCATGTCCAAACGGAACGAGGAGACGACAGTAAAAAGTTACTGTCGTGCCTTCGTCGCCGAAAGAATATCTCCAGCGGTGAAACGTCCAATCATACGGATGTGAATTCGATCCCCAGTAACCAATTGGGACGAATTCACCAGATGTTTTACACTACCAGAGTAGTGAGGTAAAATCCAAGTATTATGTCATTTATTTTTCAGGATTAAAGTGTCACAATGTAAATTTGTCATCATGTGTAGTATGCAAAATAAGTGAATAAATTGCTCCTCATTGCAATTTCAATAGGAAACAGCTTCCATATCTTTTCATTGTAGTTAGTCTAGTATGCCCATGGAATTTAAGTTGTCACTTCCCAGTCCTATTGTGGAGTCAGAATTTTGTATCCATGAATGAGTCGTCCCCCGTAACCTTAAAATTTCATGCCCCGTTCATCCCTGTGTTCATTTGATGCGCCGATATATATATATATATTTTTTTGATATAAAATTTTTTTATTCGTTTTCGAACTGATCACCCCTGAGATAAATGCTAGTCTGGGACTCAGGAGGTGGGCGGGTGCATAATGGCGCCCAACGTGAAAGGGCCTATTGCATCATGTTTGAGCAACGTGTGACTTTATATATTTTTACGCAAAAAAAAAAAAAAAAAAAAAATCTGAACTTTTTGTTGTATTAGCGACGATATCATTAGCGAGCAGCTCAGTGCCCGATTTCATTATAAAGAGGCCCAGTTGTTTAACTTAAATGTAAACCCAATCGGGATATTTAATTAAATTTTGACCGCATCACGGTTGAATAGTGGTTTTTGATATGTCAAGTAGTAATTCATGTTAAAGTAAGGTTAGTTTCGAACGGGGCTAGACTTGATAATTATACAATAGTATTTTATTGCTATAGAGGCTCATTAAGTTAATAATTCCCTATTCTATGAAATTAAAATTTATTGTGATTTAGTGAGACTCCACATAAATGTAACTATCCATGGGCAGGAATTTTATATAGGCAAAATTTATTAGGAATACTGTATTTGGTAAAAATGTGACTGAGAACCAGATTCAAGTATTAATAAAAAGATAATGGAACTGTGTAAGTTAAATTTAAATTATTTCAAGACAGGTGACTTCAAGGTTTTCGTCATGGTATTATCGATTGTGGTTGTTGTTGTCATATTCGGGAGTGACTAATGATATGAATTTCACTCATAATGAGCACGTGATGGCAATTAATATGAAAATTTGAATTACGTTATATAAATTATTCGCTATGTGAAAGCGAAAAATATTGTTTGGTTTTGAATTTGGAAATTTAAAAATTCTAGAAAATATTAACGAGGATATAACCGTATGATAGGGCCTAGACCCAAAATTGTCGTAATCGTGTGCGATAGGATGAGAGGCTGATCGGCCCTCTTTTCTCATTTGATATAATGTCAGACGAAGGTGGGGAGCATCCCCAAGGTGAACAGTTAGAAGGACAGGGAGAGGTGAAAGCTCTCACTTTGGAAGACTTAATGCGAGTTATGGTTCTAAATAAACAAGAACTCACGGAACAGATGCAGGCCGCTAGTGTTTCTACTAAAAAGGAACTGACATCTATAGTTCAGGCCGCTAGTGTTTCTACTAGACAGGAACTGACGGAACAAATACATGCCGCTAATAGTTCGTTAGAAATGAAAGTGGACAAGGTGCAGGCCGCTAGTGTTTCTTTGGAAAATAAAGTCGATATGGTACAGGCCGCGTGTGAATTTAATAAAATAAAACTCACAGAACAAATAGCTGAGGTTCATGCCGCCAGTATATCACTAGGACAGGAATTACGGGACCGAATGACCCAAGTCCAGGAGGCGTGTCATTTCGCTAAAGACGAATTGAAAGGGCATATCGACTCCTGTATTATTAGTGTCAATGAAAAGGTTGACCGATTCAGGGATGAGGCGTTACTAGAACGTAATGAAATTAAGGAGAAATTAAAGGCCAGTATTCAGGAGATTTCAGCTCAGAGGTTGGTCGACCGCGAAGATTTAAAGGCGCACATCGAAGAGGTGAGGGGTGAATGTCGCAAGGAAAACGATATCATCCGAAGCCACGTGGAAAGTAAAGGTGCATATACTGCAAATACTTTGGACAGGCACGAAAAGGGAATCGATGAGTTACGAGGTGAAACTGTTCGTACCCTAGTACTAGTAGCCGGTCTCAGAAATGAAATTCAGGATATAAAGACGAATTCGGAAGATCGTAGCCGTAGACTCACACAGTGTGAGGAGGCAAATATAGCATTGTTCAGAAAGACTGATGGGTTAGCGGAACAAAGCCAGACGATCGCTGACACAGAGGTCAGAATAGTGGAACAATTTAAGGTCCACACGGGGCAGAATTCAGTGTCCAAGCAAATGCCCGACAGTAATACCGAAAGGCTGGAAGAAATTAGAAAGGATCTGGAACAGGTCAAGGCCAGGTTAGAACAGCCAGGGTCACTTCAGGACTTCCATCTCCAGTACCGAGAGTTCGAGACCCCAGACAATCAGGGCTTTCATAAAAAGGAAGGCATGTCACAAGCCGATACGACCGGACTTAAGTTTGAAGTAGGAGACGGATCGTCATCATCATCAAATGCCCTTCCGACGTCTGTGGTCCACGTCATCAAAATGTCAGACGACAAACCACCTAGATACGACGCTCGAGGACATATAACCCCTAAAGGCTTCATCCGCGAGATCACTAACTATATTAGTGAAAATAAAATTCCGGCGGAGCGGCAATTACGAACTGTAGAAAAGTTTTTGGACGGAGCACCTGCAATGTGGTTCAGGACCTTCTTATACACATTCGAGGATTTCATGGGATTCCGACAGGCGTTTTTGCAAAAATTCTGGAGTATCCAAGAACAGCAAGATCTTAGGTTGGAGTTGTATTCTAGACGTTATTCAACATCGTCCCCAACTAAATATTCAGAGTATTTCGTATCCCAATTTCATAAGATGCGGGAATTAGATAATCCGGTCAGTGAGACAGAACTCATTAGCGCTATCGGGAAGCAGTTACCATTTGAGGTCCAACGGATGATGATTGCGTCGAATATTCAGACTGCAGTGCAAGCGGAAGCTTTGTTACGTCAATTAGATCAGACCACGTATCACTCTAACCAGAGGCAACCCAGGCCTAGAGAGCAACAGATAAATAACGTCGAGAGGCAGACGGAAACTAGAACCATCAGTACTAGAAGCCAAGGAACGAGTACCGATCCAGAACCCAAGAGGATGTATGATCCAGGATGGAGACCCCGACAATGGAATCATGGAGGAGGATTTGCGGAAAGCAACCGGCAAATGAATCATGTTAAATTCCATGACGAAAGGGGATACCGTGGACATCGGAATGGAAGGAGCGAAACTCAGCCGTACCACCGAAGAAATCAGAATAACCGAAGGCATTACACGGAGGAATACCGTAGAAATGGGGATGATCGACACCCAGAAACCCAGCAGTACCTCGATGAGCTGAAGAAGAGGAAATGGAAGGAGGCAATCCAAAATCATGACCGAAAGGATGACAAGCCATGTAGTGTTTGGGACCGAGACGATGGGAAACCATACATAGAGGCGACGATACAAACTATGGAGGAGCTACATCAGGAGACCAAGCAATATTTAGAGGACAAATGGAAGAAGGAAGCAAATGGTGGTCGCAACGGGGAAAGGAACGCGCCGTTGTCACATTCTCAATATAGTAGCCAGCTAAATCCAAACGCCCCTAGATTCGAGGACGAACGACAACTCGGAGCTAGGAGGAAAACGACAGAGTTTCAATAAAACAGAGGATGACCAAGAAGAAGATGAGGACGAAGAAGAGGACGATGAAGAAGAAGATGGAAGAGAAGAAGAAGTCCAGCTGATCCATAGGCAAATAGAAGCAAGACCATGCCCAGAATGCGGAGAGATCGACAGTGATGTCCAAGATTTCGTTAACAGGATCCACCTGATTCAACGAGAGAATGAAGAATTGAGACTCAATAACCAGAATCTGCGGGACGAGATCAGTCACCATCAAAAAGGAACGAAAGCAGTAATCAAATCATGATGAAAGTATGATGCGGATATATAAAAAAATCTCATGATTATCACAAGATTTTTTTTTACCGAGCAACAGGAAAATGTACCCTGATGAGATAGCCCCTAGTTTCATGATTTGATTTTGATATGAGAAATACAGATATATTGGAATATTAAATAAATACAGTGTCAGTTTTGTGTGGACGGGAGAATTTCAACATGATCGCGACAGTCCGGCGCCACGGTAAGCTTGTCATTAAGGGGAAGAAGGTTTCCTGGTCAAAAGATAAGAGGATTAAATCTAGAGCTCACAACAACAGAATAATTACTACAAGGAAGTGAAAGAGTATATATTTCGGACCAAGGCCGAGCAGGTGTATGGCCAATACCGAGAATATGACGTACCGGGTATTTTCACGCCCGAGGCATTTGGTGTGGCCACGTTTCACAGGGAGAGATTTCAAACTAACCAAAGCGGTGTTGACCAATGAGAAAATTTATCGTAGGCCGCAGATGAACCAACATAAGAAAAACTCAGAGTGAACTCCAGTTAGCTTCTCCGATAACAATAATTAAATTATTCCAACCACATGATTGAATAGAGGGGATTTTTGTGATATCGTTCCCATGTTGAATAATGGTAATCGTAATAAATTAAAGTAATGAATTCGTGGAAATGACCCACGCTATCTCGCCATTGGTCGAGATGAGCACGCCATCAGGGACGCCGAGTTAGCGCGCGAAAGGTGGAGGACAGAAATTAAGTGATATTTCCATGATCACCGAACGATATGAGTTCAGAATACGACACATGAATGTGTATCACCAGTGTATTAAGTAGGATAAAGCAAGAGATCCAACTCCGCCTGCATATGCCGATTTAGGATAACCAACCCCCCTCTCCAGAAGTTGACCGCGGATGACCCCGGCGGGAAATCATATCGTCCATAAAAGTCCAGTAGCAGACCTCACATCACTCAGTTCTTACCAGTCACCAGTCGTTATCGGTCACCAGTCGTGTCAGTCGTAATGAAGTAGTTGAGACTCTGACATGTTGACTCTGTAAGTCAGTACCTCGGGACGTATTCGAAGTCAATTAGAGCTGAAAGTACGTGAATTATTAGGAGAATGAATACGAACAGTGAAATTATCCATAGTACCGAGTGTGTATAATCAGTACAATTGTATGTTGAAATTAATGAATGTCATGTGTTTAAATAATAACTAACTAACGGAACGCCGATAGTACCTTTGGAAGGCAGTGTGCGGAGCCTGAAGTAAACACTTCAAGATAGACGGTGAATAACTATCCGAGCAGGGAATTATAGGAGCTAGGCGATGATCAAGACGGCTTGAAAATAAACCAGGAAGTGCCGGTTGAAGACGCGATACGCGCCGGTTCAAATGAACGACATTTCGTCGTAATGTGTCACGACGTGTGTTTCGGGCGTATATGAAGAGTATATTGTGCGAGTGTCAGGGGTCTAGGAGCACCTATAAGTGTTTTTTTTTGTTATTAATATTTTTGTGTAAAATAGTGTAATAAGGTATTAATCATGGGTAGTCACCCAGAAGTGTTTTATTGTGTAAAATTTGTATTGTGCGACGTGATGAACGAGTAAATCACTATGGGGCCGTAAGGCCTATATCTCCTCCGCTACGAGACAATGGAATTCTACACAGGAATGAGTACACAATTTTGATATTTAGGGGATGTTATCGCGACTAAACGGGGTTCAGTGTAAATTAATTATGGTTACTTAACATGGTCCGCTTCCCGAGTCCATGATTTTATTTTTTTTGTTAGACGGACGAACTAATTTATATTAACGTAATAATGGGTTAGATTAATTAATTTGAGCATTTGTTTGTTGTATATAATGTAAATATGGGATATATTTCTTTCAATTAATGCATGCTGTTTGTAATACTTTGAATTAAGTTCATTTCAAGTGTTAAATTCTTTTTTTGTGCTAACCCATTTATTTGAATTTCATTCACTGCGGTGATCATTTGTATTTTAATTAGGAATAATTTCTATTAGACAGCCAGATTATGAAAGAGCCAGAGTATGGAAGATTTGTGTTGCGTACGGAAGGTCATTAAAATATTAATAATATTTGGGCGTGTGCAAGTTAAAGTATAATAATAATAATGACAGTGCTTCGTGAGTTAGCCAGTGCAAATATAATAATCAAAGTGGAGATGACATGTAGCGTTAAAGACTTTCATTCGCGTAGTCAGTTTGATTTTACGTAAATTTTTGATTTTACGTTTTTGGACTTTAATTTAACCATAAAAATTTTGTTTAAAAGCGATATAGGCACGTGAATTAGAATGGTCACGATATGTTAAAAGCCCAGAATGATTTGAGCCCATATTTAGAGTTGGAAGTCATGAGGGACGAATATCCGGTGTGAAATAAGTTGAGCCGTATTGTTTGTAATGATGAAATAGATGAATCTCAAGGCCTAAGATGATATAAATGCATATGCCGGTGTTCTTAGTGGTAGAATCCACGCACCGAGGATTATTTTATGAATTAAATGTTTGAAGAGTTCCGATGAAAGGAAATGGACTTCAGATTTGAAGGAATAGTTTAGCAATCGCCGGCATTGGAGGTATTTGCCCAGCCGCGATGTGCCATAGGTTGTGAGAGGTGTCTTGGGAGGACAGGTGTCCCCATATAAAATTAACGGCAGTACGAAGTTGAAGGTACGGTCCCGAATACCATGTTGTCCCGACTAATATAAAGCAGATCTTAGTGGTTCATAACGGGATTTAACATATGTGACTAAATTCTAAAGAGTGGATATTAAAATATCATCTTTCCATTTTTATTAATAATAATAAATATTAAGAAAAGTACTTTTTTTTGAAGAACAATTTTTTTTTATATTTTGGACATAATAATGATGTTGGGAGATGAAATGAAAGATTTGAGATTTTTAACTAATAATAAAAATAAATAAAATATTTGAAGAAGGAGAAGAAGAATAACCAATGAAGGTACTTTTTTTAAACTTATTTTTTTTTTGATGAATTTAAAAAGAGCGAGAAGTTGAAGTATTATAGCAAGGTTGATTACGGGTTACGATAATCACGATTTCCACTATTAACACTAATAATCATAATAATAATAATAATAATAATAATAATAATAATAATATTTATGAGGAAGCTGATCATTATATTGTGCGGATAAATTAGGAGTAAGAACGACCCTCGTTTGAAACGTCGGCAGGGTTGGCATATAATCATCCCGGATGACAAATGATAATAATCAGATACCGGATTATAATCGAAATTAATGATATAATAAAATTAATTGATGGTAGTCAAAGTTTATGCTAATGATCAGATAAAGAATGGTAATGATATTATTTGATAATAATAGGAGGATATGCTAGGGACAATCATCCTGTGTCGAACTGCTCTGAACCAGATGTTGGGTTTTCACGGGGAGATAGCGATAGATCCGTAAATAACCCACGGACGGCACATGTTTGCAGGGTCAGAGCAGAGTAATGAACCTTTCCGTACGTCTTGTCGTATTGACAAGTGTAAATATTAAAGTAGCTTTTGAGTTAATGAACTCTACCTGGTGTGTTTGTGAATCTGGAAATAATAGGCTAGAGTTTGTCCGTATTATAAATTCCCGTTTTTTCGAGGCGATAACATTTTCTACGGTGGGTGTCCGGCTCACCAGAATGTACATACCGGAAGTGTCTCATGTCCAAACGGAACGAGGAGACGACAGTAAAAAGTTACTGTCGTGCCTTCGTCGCCGAAAGAATATCTCCAGCGGTGAAACGTCCAATCATACGGATGTGAATTCGATCCCCAGTAACCAATTGGGACGAATTCACCAGATGTTTTACACTACCAGAGTAGTGAGGTAAAATCCAAGTATTATGTCATTTATTTTTCAGGATTAAAGTGTCACAATGTAAATTTGTCATCATGTGTAGTATGCAAAATAAGTGAATAAATTGCTCCTCATTGCAATTTCAATAGGAAACAGCTTCCATATCTTTTCATTGTAGTTAGTCTAGTATGCCCATGGAATTTAAGTTGTCACTTCCCAGTCCTATTGTGGAGTCAGAATTTTGTATCCATGAATGAGTCGTCCCCCGTAACCTTAAAATTTCATGCCCCGTTCATCCCTGTGTTCATTTGATGCGCCGATATATATATATATTTTTTTTTGATATAAAATTTTTTTATTCGTTTTCGAACTGATCACCCCTGAGATAAATGCTAGTCTGGGACTCAGGAGGTGGGCGGGTGCAGTACAAATGGGGGAGACATCGCTATCATTATTTATGGACACCTGATCTGGTACAAATTACGCTACCTACCAAAAGCGAAAAGAAAAAAAACTTTAAAAATTAATTTCGTAGGGCTATTTCTAGCCGGGTGCAGCCCTTGTAAGGCAGACCCTCCAATTAGGGTGGGCGGCATCTGCCAAGGGTAGGTAACTGCGTGTTAGTGTGGTGGAGGATAGTGTTATGTGTGGTGTGTGAGTTGCAGGGATGTTGGGGACAGCACAAACATCCAGCCCCCGAGCCATTGGAAGTAACCAATTAAGGTTAAAATCCCCGACCTGGCCGGGAATCGAACCTGGGACCCTCTGAACCGAAGGCCAGTACGCTGACCGTTCAGCCAACGAGTCGGACAAAAACAAAACTGAAGGAACCAAAAAAAGTTGTAAGATGTCAATGTAACATCGTGCACGTACACACGTGTAAAAAAAAAAAAAAAAAAAAAAAAAGAGTTGCAATTCTCTGTGACAAGTGAGACGACCACCACAGTGGATTAGTGTTGAAACCAGACCTGGTAGGGTTTATAAGGGACGTGAACAGTGTCCGATGTTGAGTCTCAAAGAAACGAAAATACCGAGTACTCGTGTGAAAAAGCGTTATCAGTACCTGACAGAGTTTAAAGGTGTCTGATTGTGGATCTTAATTTGGGTACCTGATCGAATCGTGCAATATCCGGATTTGTGCGGCATGCAGATGTGACAATGGCCCGATGTTGGACTGCATTGGAACGTGAGGGCAGGCATACTCGTCGTCAAGGTTTCGGTCGACCAGGTCCGACCACCGCAAGGGAGGATCGTCGTATTGTGCACCAAGACATCGTAACACCTTCACATCTGCGCTTGCCATCTGAGAACAAGTAATGGACTGCCTACATCATTCTGTGTCATCCCACACCATAAGCTGCCTCTGTGGATCCGTGGTAGGGTGTCGGCCTCCGAATCCCAAGATAGTGGGTTCCAACCCGGCAGAGTTAGTCGGATTTTTGAAGGGCGGAAAAAAGTCCATTCGACACTCCATGTCGTACGATATCGGCATGTAAAAGATCTCTGGTGATACATTTGGTATTTACCCGACAAAATTAATTAAAATCTCAGCCATAGACGCCCAAGAGAGATCTGGTTTACTCTGTCTGCCATCTAGCGGACTTAGAGTAAAACGGAACGTCGAAATTGACGAGCAGACAGCCAGATGGCGTCGAATCGAAATGTCTGCACACGGTAGCTGAGGCCATACGATTATTATTATTATTATTATTATTATTATTATTATTATTATTATTATTATTATTATTATTTATCCCACACCATTGGTCAATGACTAGCAGCAGCCGGACTAAGGAATTTACGCCCCATGCGTAGACTGCTGTTAACACCACAACACACGGCTGCGTTTGGAGTGGTGCCGTGACCAGAAAGCATGGAGTACTGATGAATGGCGTCACATTCAGTTCAGCGATGAATCGTGGTTCTGCATTACCTCGGATGACCATCGTTTGAGAGTATAGAGGCGACCTGGGGAGAGGTCCCATTCTGTCAATGTTTTGGACAGGTACGGTGGTGGTGGTGTTTTTTCACAATTTGCTTTACGTCGCACCGACACAGATAGTTCTTATGGCGACAATGGGATAGGAAATACCTAGGAGTGGGTAAGGAAGTGGCCGTGGCTTTAATTAAGGTACAGCCCCAGCTTTTGCCTGGTGTAAAAATGGGAAACCATGGAAGACCATCTTCAGGTCTTCGGGCAGTTGGGTTCGAACCCACTATCTCCCTGATGCAAGCTCACAAGTGCACGGCCCTAACCGCACGGCCAACTTGCCCGGTACAGCGGTGTTACTCCTGGCGTCCTAGAGTGGAAAGTCATCGGGTATGACTTCAGGTCACGGCTGGTAGTGATTGAGGGAACTCTGACGGCACAACGGTACGTCACGGATATTCTGCGTCCTCGTGTGTTACTTCTCATGCGACAGTAGCGTAGTGTCATTTTTAAAGAGGACAATGCTCGTCTACATACGGCACGTGTCTCTATGAGCTGTCTGCGTGATGCTCAGGTACTCCCCTGGCCAGCAAGATCCCTAGGTCTGTCCCCGATAAAACATGTGTGGGATCAGCTCGGAGGACAACTCTATCGCAGTGCCAGTATCCAGGATATCAAGGATCACCTACAACACTTGTGGGCTAGTTTGCCTCAAAGGCTTTATGACAGCGTTCCCAACCAAATCAGAGCATGCATCCAGGCCAGAGGGCGTGGAACGTCATACTGATAAATTAGCTCGTACTACCAATTCTTTGTAAATTTGACTCTATTTTGTAATCACTGAAGTAACATCAAATGCCCTCTCAATTTCAAGTGTCCTTAATTTCGTTTCCTCTTCCCCTTCTGGGTGCTTCAATATTTTTTTTTGTAGATCTACACACAAGAGCTGGCTATTGGTCTAGACAAAATAATGGTTGAATGGGTGGCTAAATTTCTAGAAAACGGGACTCAGAGAATTAGCGTAGATGAAGTGCCATCTGATTATGTAATGATTACTGGGGCGGTCGCACAGAGCAGTATTATTAGACCTTTATGTTTTCTTATGAAATGAAATGGCTTATGGCTTTTAGTGCAGGGAGTGTCCAAAGACATGTTCGGCTCGCCAGGTGCAGGCCTTTTATTTATTTATTTATTTATTTATTTATTATGGCTTCTTTCATGTGGCGAAATGAGGGCACACGGCCCTCTCTTACACTTAACCACAATACAACACATAATATTAAGGTTGCCTATTACTAGTTATACTAATTATACTACTTATACTATTTCCTAGATTAAGCTTAAGTTACCCACCCACACGATATGCAGCTTATTATCTCGTTACTTCAGTCCTCTTTTATATCTCACACAGACACTTGCACACACACTTACAATGTACACATTTATCAACTACCCTTACGTTTACATTATATAAAACTAACGGAAACAATTTTTAATTTTACAATTACCAATCACACGCACACAATACACACCAATACACACTTCCAATCGGTAACTCTCAACAGGAAGTCTCGGCAAGATATTTTAAATTTTGGGAAAGAGTCAATGCCCCTGACACCTACTGGCAGGGAATTCCAAAGCCTGGAACCGGTTATAATAAAAGATTTATTATACACAGAAGAGTGATGAAGAGGAATAGCTCAAGTGGAGCTCGAGCGAGTGTTACGGTTATGGAAGGAAGAGAGGAAGTGAAGTTTAGATGAAATATACTGGGGGGAGTTACTATGCAGGAGTTTGTGTATTAAGACAAGTATATGATATTCACCAGTGCAGTGCTTGATAATAAGGAGTAATATGCACATCATACCTTAGGTTAAAAATGAATCTAAGGCAACAATTCATAATACGCTGCAGTTTCCTAGTTTGTTCTTTAGTAGCGTCTACCAAGATAACGTCACAGTAGTCAAGGATACGAAGAATTAGGGTCTGTGTTAATCTTTGCCGCATATTTAGTGGCATAATATCTATATTTAATTTCAGTGGGTGTAGAGTAGCAAACACCTTCTGACTTACGTTTTTGATATGTTCTGTCCAATTTAGAGTTTCAGTCATAGTCACCCCAAGATTTCTCACTGTTTTACTGTACGGGATTGTGCTATTATTTATTTGTAGAGGAGGAATGATCGAATCGTTGATCTTGTGTAGTAGCTTCTGGGAGCCGACTATGATAGCTTGCGATTTTGATGGATTTATGAGAAGTCTGTTTGAGAGAGCATATTCACTGAGTTTTTTCATGTCATCATTTATGCATTTTACTGCGTTTGGTAATTCGCCTAAGCTGCAATGGTAATAAAGTTGGATATCGTCAGCATATAAGTGATAATTACATGTTTTTAGAGAAGATGAAATGTCATTGATATACAATGTAAAAAGCAACGGTCCTAAAATACTACCTTGTGGCGTGCCAACTTTCCTTGTACGCCATTCTGAATTTCTTTCGCGAATTATCACCCGCTGCCTCCGATCTTTCAAATATGATGTAAAAAACTTCAGTACTAAAGGGTCAAACAAGTAAGATTCCATTTTCTTAATTAGTAGCTGTAAGTCTAGTGTATTTAAAATGCACCACTGAAATCCAGTAGCGTTAGTACTGTAGCTTGTCGTTGTTCCATAGCTAGTCTGATGTCTTCTGTCACATTAAGCAGAGCCGTGGCACTGCTGTACCCTTTCTTAAAGCCCGATTGTAATGGGTCAAGGAGAGAATAGTTATTTAAATATTTCAATACTTGCTCGTACACCAGTCTTTCCAAAGCCTTAGAAAGCGCTGGAAGAACAAAAACTGGGCGATAGTCAGAGGTCAGTTTAGGATCGTTTACCTTGGGCACTGGGATGACATTAGCTTGTTTCCAGAGTGCAGGGAAAGTTCCATTTCGAAGACAGTAGAATAATTGAATTTATGCGTGATAATCGGGAGGATAGCGCCTATTATATTATGTATGAAATGTATAGGGATGTTATCTTCTCCTACTGCTTTAGATTTAATAGAGTATACTACTTTTTACTTTGGTTGCTAGTGACCTCTTGTAATGAAAATTGAGGACGGTTAAGTGGAGGGATGGCTGGTTGATTCGTTGATTTAATTTTGATTTGACTCCCGTAGGCGACCTTCACGTCGTGATGAGGATGAAGTGATGATGAGGACAACATATACACACAGCCCCTGTGCCAGCGAAATTAACCAATGATGGTTAAAATTCCAGACCCTTCCGGGAATCGAACCCAGGACCCCTATGACCAAAGGCCAGCACGCTAACCATTTAGCCATGGAGCCGGGCATGTCTTCTTATATATATAGTCTATATATCGACGGCATATTTCTAATACCATGTATCTGACAATGCTGTTCCTATACATTATTTCCCTTAACACTGACCACGCCCCCCAGCCACGTATGGATATGCAGCCCATCACAACAATTTTCGTTGAGTTCATTTTCCTGTGCTCAACTCTAAAGAAAAATGAACCTTACTGTACCGTGCAATTGGAATGTTGTTTGTATGACGTACGCGCTCCTATGGAATAATGTATTTAACGTTCAATTTTTACACCGAAACATAGGTTAGGCCTAATGAACACAACGAAATTTGTTACGATGTACTGCACATCCGTATGTGGCTGGAAGGCGTGACCAGTCTTAAGGATAATAATGGATAGGAACAGCATTGTCAGATACGTGGCATTAGAACTAGCCCATCGATATATTATTGACGAGGCTTTTTGCGGATGATTTTATAGCCTAAGTAGTAAATGAGTTACAGGATTGCGAGGGACTGCAGGGACCCAGAGACAATGTTGCAAGATGTATTTTTTTTTTTTTTTTTTTTTTTTGCTAGTTGTTTTACGTCGCACCGACACAGATAGGTCTTATAGCGACGATGGGATAGGAAATACCTAGGAGTTGGAAGGAAGTGGCCGTGGCCTTAATTAAGGTACAGCTCCAGCATTTGCCTGGTGTGAAAATGGGAAACCACAGAAAACCATCTTCAGGGGTGCCGACAGTGGGGCTCGAACCCACGATCTCCCGGATGCAAGCTCACAGCCGCGCGCCTCTACGCGCACGGCCAACTCGCTCGTTTGCAAGATGGACAGCGGACAATGATACGATGGTAAACGGGACGAAAAGTCAGGTTTTACATATCACCAAGACGAAAAGTACTCTCAGTTCTAATTAGCGTGTTCATGGGGGTGATGGTACCTCATGGGGATCACTGTGGGTGTTGATATAAGTGCTGATCATTGGGGTAAACATAATAACGTGGTTGTTAAGAATGGTAGCAGATATTTTCTTATGATTATGAGGGTATTTAGGGGTTGTAGTGAGGATGTAAAGGAGGAGTAGGTATGATTCCAGTATATGGGAACCACACCAGGATTACTTATACGAGAACTGGAAAACATCCAAATGGAAGCAGCACGATTTGTTTTGTGTGATTTACGACAAAGGAGTAATGTTACGAAATGTTGCGAACTTTGAGCTGGGAAGACTTGGGAGTAAGAAAACGAAATGCTCCACTAAATGGTATGTTCCAAACTGTCAGTGGAGAGATGTGGAACGACATTAGCAAACTAATAGCCTAAGCTTGAGCGGTGAATGTAAAAGTAGGAAGGATCATAATATGAAGATAAAGCTCGAATTCAAGAGGACAAATTATGGCAAATATTAATTCATAGGATGAATAGTAAGGGATTGGAATAATGTATTCAGGGAAGTGTTCGATAAAATGTTCAAGAAAAGGCTAGGTAAAAAACTGATAGGGAATCTGCTACCTGGGTGACAGCCCGACAGCCCCTACTGCAGATCTTTGATGATGATGATGATACATTTTTCTCTGGCCTGTCCCATGAGGCAGACGCAAAATTACTGTGTCCATAAATTGCAACAGGCGTAATCTGCTTTTAGGAAACTTAATATTGTTATTCAGCAGTTAAGATCCACGATAGCCTATTCAGTAAGAACGAAGTGTGCTCGCAAATGAACCTACCGCTTTGACAATTTTAGGTTGATTTTGGTGTGTTCTACTGAAAGCTGGTTGGACTCACGATATCGTATTCATAAGCTGGTAGTAACGGACAAGATAGGGGAGGGAATGATTATTTGTATAAACAAGCGGACACAAATGTATGTTTGTAGTAATAATAATAATAATCATTATCATCATCATCATCATCATCATCATCATCATCTAGAACTCAAAGAAAGGAAGATCCTGAGGAGAATACTGGGACCCGTAAGAGAAGGAGGAGACACCTACAGAATTCGGCACAACGATCTATAGGCCTACCAACATCGGAAGGAAATCGTTACTTGTGTAAGGAAAAGGCGCCTGGTTTTCTATGGGTGCCTAACCTGCATGAACTTCTGAAGACTTTCCAACAGGATCTTCGAGTGGCAGCTAGTGGGAAGGCATCCAGAAATAAATGGATCGCTTCGGTCAAGTCAGCTCTGGAATAACTGGGTATCTCGCATGAGTCCAAACGTGACCGCCCAACATTTCTGCAAGCCATCCTGCGGGGGAATTTTTCCAACGTCGCTTATGAGTAGGAAGAACACAGGAACCAGCAGACTTATGTGGACGGAGGAAATATAGCTGGCTTACAGCAAAAAAATGAAGGAATGCTGGAAGAGGAGAAAACGGAAGGCCCAAGTGACGAGAAGATATGAGCCCCGTGGTCCTCAATAGACCCAAACGACAAATAATAATAATAATAATAATAATAATAATAATAATAATAATAATAATAATAAAGAGCAGGTTTGCCATGTGGTTAGGTTCGCCCAGATGTGAGCTTAAATTCGGGAGATAGTGGGTTCGAACCCACTGTCGGCAGCCTTGAAGATGGTTTCTCATTTTCACACCAGGCAAATGCTGGGGCTGTACCTTAATTAAGACTACGGCCGCTTCCTTACCACTCCTAGCCCTTTTCCTATCCCATGGTCACCATAAGACCTAAGTGTGTCAATGCTACGTAAAAATTATTAAAATAATAATAATAATAATAATAATAATAATAATAATAATAATAATAATAATAATAATAATAATAGCGACAGCCTCCGTGGCTCAGGCGGCAGCGCGCCGGCCTCTCACTGCTGGATACCGTGGTTCAAATCCCGGTCACTCCATGTGAGATTTGTGCTGGACTAAACGGAGGCGGAACAGGTTTTTCTACGGGTATTCCGGTTTTCCCTGTCACCTTTCATTCAAGCAACACTCTCCATTACCATTTCATAGTCATTAATTATCACTTTGGGAGTAGCGACCCCACTGTACTAATAGCCTATATATGGTTCATTCATTACAGCCCTGACCCAGTCACAGACTGGAAAACAGGTTGTAGGTTTTCAATAATAATACAAAAAATAATTGATTATGCCCGATAACTAATTTTATACTTTTTGAAACGCTGATATCCCAGAATATTGTCCCGCAGGTGTTTTCTTACTGGTAGTAAATATACCCACGAGATGACGTTTTAGAGGATCTACACATAGGCCTGTCATCAGACTAAGCTCAGATAACGAGCGCTTTCGCCATCCGAGCCACTCAGCCCGGCATGCAAGAATACCCGTCCCTGCAGAAGACTAACCACTGAATTTAAATGTGTCATTGCTATGCTAACTGCAGTATTTTGGCACAGAAACAGGGAATAGATAGATGAAGAACAGTTCACTAGGAGAACAAACAAGACATAAAAGCAATTCTGAAGTAATTTTCTTCTTCATTGTTGCATGACACAGCGTGTTATGTAAACTTGAACATGATACACTGAACTGTGTTGACGACTGAGCAGCTTACGTAAAACCACCATACATTTCTACAGCGTCATTCAGACAACGAGAGGCAGCTGCCCGGAAAACGTTTTCTTTTTAGAAACAGACACGGTCACAACTTCGTACATAATAATAATAATAATAATAATAATAATAATAATAATAATAATAATAATAATAATGTTATTGGTTAACGTCCCACTAACTGCTTTGTCGGTTACCGGAGACGCTGAGATGCCGAAGTTTAGTGCCGCAAGAGTTCTTTTAGGTACATGTAAATCTACCGATACGAGGCTGACGTATTTGAGCACCTTCAAATACCACTGGATTGAGCCACGATCGAACCTGCCACTTTGCGATCAGAAGGCCAGCACCTCAACCGTCTAAGCCACTCAGCCCGGCCTTCGTACACAAATTCTGTCGTTGCAGTTCAGTCGGCCAACACCAAATCCTTCTGCTGGTATTAATTTATGCAGCCAGTCCCGCGGTATACGGGTAGCGTGTTTGCCTCTTACCCGGAGGCCTCCGGTTCGATTCCTGGGAAGACTGGGTTCTTTAGCTGGATCTGAGGGTTGGTCCGAGGTCCATTCAGTCTATGAGATTGCAATTGCGGTTCTACCTGACTGTGAGATGTCGGCCCCATTCTAAGAAGCCAAGAATTACGGCCGAGAGGATTCGTCGTGCTGACCACACGATACCTCATAATCTGCAGGCCTTCAGGCTGAGCAGCAGTCGCTTTGTAGGCCATGGCCATTCGGGGCCGTTGCAGTTTGAGGTTTGGTATTAGTTTATGCAGAGCCGTTCAAAACTACTTCAGTGAAATGAACCACGGCAAGGCAGTATAAGTCATTTAAAACGAAACTACATAATTCATTTGAGGACTACCTTAACACTTAGATAGTTTATTATGGTCACAAGAATCATTAGAATCATTAGGCTATAGGCCTATTGATCATATATTAAATAAAAGTTTCGTTGTAATCCAAGCGCAAAATAACCTAATGAGAGAAATTCAGGAGGAACCATTTCCTACTCCGGAAGTCTGGCTCCGTGGCTGAAAGATCAGCGTTCTGGTTTTCGGGACAGCGGGATTCCGGGATCGATTATCATTCGAATTGTAGTATTATAACCGTTCTGGAGCTGCGAGCTTGTTCTCTTACTAACATTCATATAACTCGAACACCATCCACTGCATTTTCTGAATTAAAATAGTGCCTTTGAGAGTGTGGACATTATAATATACTTGTCGTTAAGACGTAACTAAATAGAGGTAAACCCCAGGGGTTCTCGGGATGGGAGAGTGAAGTGACGACCGTGGATCTTCTGTTAGATTTGGACAGTGTTTCAACTTGCTAGTATCAGGGTTCTTATCTGTATCTCTGCTACGTTACCTCCATTGGTCAACTTCTGTTCTCCCCCGATGCCGACAGTATTACGTCTGCGAAATCTCGGGAGTCCTCCATTTTCACACCCTCCTCTTACTTTCTGATAGGGTTGGACCTCAACCCTTTTTCTCCTTTTATCACAGAACTTATGGTTGCCATACTGTACATTCCTTAAAACAATAATTACAATTATAATTATAATTACCATCATTAGACTGAAGAGCAGTTTACTTTCCATGGCAATCGCTGCCTAGTCTCGTCGAAAGGTGTTCCGAACATGATTGCATCAATTATTATTATTATTATTATTATTATTATTATTATTATTATTATTATTATTATTATTATTATATACTCAAAGAGCTTTCCAGATGATCATAACTTGTACGATGCGCGTGGTAATACGTCGATCCACCCGAGTCTTGTATAACTTCCACGGGCTTCTCGTGCCAGGCTACCCCTACTTTTCTTGTTCCTATCTGACCTCACTCGGTCCATTCTTTTTTATGGTACCACGTTCTTTGGGGCTGGGAAGAATTCATTTTCCTACCTCTGACGACCCCTTCCTTTCTTTGTAGGATACCTACAATTTTGGTGGGGTTGGAATTTCTTATAGCTTCAATTTATTGTTACCGAATGAGCGTTCATTTCGAAGCTTTTCCCATAAAACAACAACCAGTACCTTCACCATACCCTCACATGTGTCTCTGAAATCAATCAAGCTAAACTTCACCATTGTCAATCACTTCAATCACATTAATTTGTACACAAGGAGTCTATTAGTGGGAACCAGTCAACACATATAGGTCTAAGAAATAGTAAAAGTAACTATATTCATTGGGAAATATAGACTACTGTAAGTTGCAGCAATGAGAGAATTAATTAACCTTTGCCTATTGCCAACCTTTAATTAACTGGGAATTAAACTCAAATATAAATGAAGACAACTGTCTTAGGATTAGAAACTTGAAAGGTAAATATATATCTTAAAAATATGTTGCTGAAGAGTTTGATGTGGAGAGACAACATGTGGAAATGAAACACGGAAAAAACTGGCGCAGAAAGATAGAAAATAGAAGCTTTTGAAATGTGGCTTTACAGAAGAATGCTAAAGGTTAGATGGGTAGATTGGATCACATTGAAGAGATTCTGAATCAAGTTCTTTAGATAATAAAAACTGACCAGAATAGTTCACATTGTGAGACACTCAGGACTTGTACCGGTGATTTCAGAGGAAAGTATAGGTGACAGGAGAGGAAGAGGGAGGCTATGACATGCAGGAAGCCATAACTGTGTATAAATGAAGAGGATGGAGTGACATGGAGAAGCTGCAAAAATCAAGTCCATCAACTGATAACTCAGACCATTCACAAAAACACCACCGATTTTATTCACGTCTTAAACACCCAGTTTTTTTATTTGTTTCATGCACTCCATTTTTAATCCGTTTCCTGGCATTCGACTAATCTTTTGAAAGGTGAAGATATGTTCTGATGTTCTTTCTCCATGTGTCTCATTTCATTTACTGCCGGTGGCTTCAGAAGGGTAAGATGAGTTGGCCACGTGGCGCGTCTCACGGAATTGTGTATCTCCCTATATCTCTTTCGCTGGAAAAAGCATATCCTTTATTATAGAGCTTGTGTGACACGAGGGCGAGAGGATGTGCAGTACTTTTCCTAGGCAGGCCAGGAGATGAAGAGAAAGAGTGGTGTAGTTTGAGACACGTGATGGGCCCCAGAGGGGGAGTACTCCACCATTTGGAGTGGGAATGGCTTGTACCTGCCTGCAAGTAAGATATGGCACTCGTATAAGGCTAGTATTGTACACGAGCCCCCGGGGCAGCTAGCACGCACGTTCTGTGCCAGCGACAGTCAGGTTCAGTGATGGAAGTCATCACAGGACTACAGATCATAAAACAGTGATAGATTTATCTGTAAAGAACAACTTTGAGACAAAATCATTATTTGACATATAAAGATGTTATGAGGTCTATAGCAATGCTTTTCAACTTATTCTTTTCGAACTGGGGAACACTTTTCCTGTACCAGAATATCAAATTCGAAATGTTTCTCTCCTCGCGGGTCTGAAAATACTGAGACTGAAGGAAACGATTACTCATGAGTTAATTCAAACTCTGACAGACAATCAAAACTGCCAAAATAGTATTGTCGTTACTTCCAGTCGAGGTGCTCAATGAATTACAAAAAATTAACTTTCAGAAATGTTTATGGTTTTGGTAGGGGCTGCCTGGCCGAGGCGGTAAAAGCGAGCTCGGTTCGCCCGGAAGGACGTGGATTCGAATCCCCGTCAGGAAGTCGTAAAATTAAAAAAAAACGAGATTTCCATTTCCGGAGGTGCATATTGCCCTGAGGTTCACTCAGCCTACACCAAAAATGAGTACCAGGTTAATTCCTGAGGGAAAAGACGGCGGGGCGTAGCGCTAACCACTCTACCCCATCACGTGCCGAGGTTAACAATGGTGGAAGCCTTTACCTTCCACTTCTCCAAGGGCCTTTGTGGCCTGTACGGAGGTGACTTTGACTTTTATGTTTTTGAAATATAAATTTCATATTTTTGAATTGACAGATAATCACTTTTAATAAGAAATTATTTTTATATGCTATCCTATTCAATACATTACAGTTCCCTTGTTCGAAGAGAATACATTGAGAAGCACGGCTATAGACCTCATAACATCTTAAGGTATCAGATAATGATATTTTTTAAACTGATGTATTTAACAGGAGAATAGCCGTTAAAAATAAATTATTATTAAAGGAACCTTAGTTATAAAAAACGAATTACGTGAAATCGAAATCTCAGGTAGGCCTTTCTGTAGTGAGTTGCAGATGCCAGCTCTCAGCCTTCTCACTCCATTATTCGAGGGTGAAGGAGATAGCGAGCTTGTACAGTCCCTCAGAAAAGAATGAGCGTATGCAATACCATATTTAATATTTTATTAGACTTAATTATTATCAAAATATGACTCACCTCCCATGTAGGCCTAGATACAAACCGTATGGATAAAATGAAAATCCACAGTCTGTTTCCAGTCATTCCGCCGGATCGGGAATTAAATAAATGAAGGCGAGGATAGGAACTGTGTCGGCCGCCGAAGCCTGTCGCACTCCTCTTGTGCAATAATAATAATAATAATAATAATAATAATAATAATAATAATAATAATAATAATAATAATAATAATAATAATAATGGCAGGCTATAACAGTAGTACTAATCTATGGTTCAGTGGGAGAAGGCCTTTTTCTTGACCACAAAGTAGCTGGTTCAAACAAGTCAGTACATTATTCTAACTCTACATCGCCGTTAATTGCACACATTGGCTGTGAGAGGAGCTGTCTATCTGAGGCGCTGAAGGCGTGCTGGGCTCACCGGTAAGAGCGTGCGTTTTATTTCCCGTCAAAAAATCGGAAAATTCTGAAACAGGATTTCGATTTCTTGAGAGACACTTGTTCATAAGGTAGAGGTGATTGTGCATAAGAGTTAACAGCTATATCACACTTAACGCCGAGTTTACGATTAGAGAGATCCTTTAACCTCCTCTCATCCAAGTGGTTTCATCATTGTCTTTGAGATGCTTGACATAATATTTAAATAATTTCTACAAACATTCCCCTTCTATTTTTCTGTTTGTCACGTTTCCTTTCCGGGTAAATAATATTTTTTCATAGGTTTATAGTCTGATTTTTTGATTCGGAAATATACGACAGGCACGTTCAAGGTTTCAATATTTTTGAACATACAACGTCAGAAAAGTTCGTGTCATCTGTACATAAGTGAACATAATTTCTGCAAGAAAGTAGCTACTGTGAAACAGATGATCGTGTCAAAACGCAAGACCAAAATAATATTAAATCAATTCTATGAAATTAGCTAAGAAGTTGACAGCAAAAAACTGAAAATATGCAAATAGAGAAATAAGAAATTTTGTGTGGTGGTTAATGAGTAATGAAGCAAAAGGTAGGAAAACCGGTATTTGTTATGTGGAGATACAATGGAAGAAGCACGTCTGTCGACAACAGCGTGTAGAGAGACACTCCCCCTTAGGATCAAATATTTGGGCAGTGAATCCAAAGCAAAGTTATTTAGCAAGAAATGGATTGCACTGTAAAAGACAGAAAACATATTCTGTACTACAAAAATGCTGTGCCAAAAGGAAAGAAAACAAAAAAAAAAAAAGAAAATATTCAGTAATGTAACGTAATGTAATGTAATGCTAGGATGCATGTTTGTCCCAGAAAATAGTTTGTCCTGTTTAATATCTAGGACAAAAATAGCGTTAATTTATAAAATAAGTATAAACACTTATTGGGTTTAATTATGTTTGTTTTAGTGATGGATAAACTAATGTACTAATAATGAAATGCATGTGTCAAAAACAAGTTGGATTTCAATAAACGACTATTCTCTCCTCAGTTGCAGATCATGCGGAACTAGGAGTAATCTACTCTAATTGAAACCTAGATTCTGTGCTAACTTCCATGGAGTCGACGAAGAGAACAATCCATGTATCTCCTAAGATATTAATAAATATCACCTCAAGAACCTTGAAGTCATGAGACTTATGTTAAGAAACAGGGATACGATTACGTCTTTCTTTGCGGACATGTGCAGTGGATTAAGAATCGGGAAGGATGTCATCCATGCCGCTGCCAACACTGAAGGCATCCATCAAGGTATTTACTGTAGTCAGCATTTACCAACAGCCTTATGTTGAAACACTCAGTGCTTTGTCTACAATAAATGTCTTTCATTCATATTTATATTCCGTTTTCATGTTCATATTTGCTGTAGGCTGTTAATTTTAAAATTTGTTGTAGTATTCTGTTCCCTTGTCGTCAGCGGTAATTCCAAGCAGATTAATAAGTTTTAAAAATGGAAAGTTTCATTAGAAGTGATCATACAGCGAAATGAATCTACCTGTCAAGGTGAGACGGAAGATAATATTAAAATATGTCGATGAAGTGCACAATTTAAACGTGGAAACCCAAGAAATAGCTATGAATCAAGTTTAGAACATGTTGTATGTAATAAAATCTTGGCGTATTACGTGGAGTAAGCAGAAAATACAGGTATCAAGTGAAATATCAGTGGAGGAAAGTTATTTGACGATAAGCGTTTATGTACTAAAAGGTGGCAATGTTTCATATATTAATACACGGATGTTTTATTCCTTGAAAAGGGGATATTAAACTTTGGATATCAAAATTTACTACTTTTATTTTATTTTATTATTGAATAATATTTTAAATCAGTAAGAAGGATTCTTCTATGTCTTCAACTCGGGACTGCATGTTTGTGTTCATCGTTAAACACAAATCTTTATTTGAATATAATACATTACACTAGAAACAACCAAAAAAAAACCTCAATAGTGAATTGCCTGCATGCTTCTACATAGGGTTGTCGTCAGGAAAGCCATCCGGCCGTAAAAGTGAGCTTAATTGGCATTAGTGTGTAACCCATATAGCTCAGTATTTATTTATTTATTTATTTATTTATTTATTTATTTATTTATTTATTTATTTATTTATTTATTTATTTATTTATTTATAAGTTTCTAATTACCTCGTTCCAGAGTTAATATCGTAGACGTATTATTTTGGAGAAATCTGAAGTTCCGTGTCTGGAGATATCTTCATACTCAGGTTCATAAACTCTTCAATACGGCACAAAGGATCAAAGTAAATTGCAGTATGAATAATCAACTGGCTCCTCTTTTCTTCACTTTTAGGGAACCCTATCTTGTAAACATGAGGAATATGATCCTACATCTTAAATTTACTGGCAGGTGCAATAGTTCTACGGGACAGAAATGTAAGCCGTCTTCTCTACGACATGAACTTTTTGATGGCAAGCAAACAAATAAATCTCCCAGCACCATTCGGCAGCACCTGCTCTTCTTCAGCTTGTCCCAGAAAACTTTTTAAGATCCCAGCGATTAAAACTAACTTTTATTTTTATAGAAATGAGTTTCGGGGCCCAAGTGCGGTGAAATGGAGAACACTCCTATCTCCAGCAGACTGTGCACAAATTCTTATTAAGAAAGTCGCCTCGTCTCGTCGAAGGCTTGCCATTACCTCCCAGGCTTCATTAAGCGAGGAGTTCTTGGAATTTCGCCAAGATACCACGACGAACATGAGGTTGATGATTGGCGGTGATGGTGATCATGACTATGAAACCGGTGATGATATAGAATAACATTGGACAGTAGCCTATCCAGAAGCGTATATCTTGCAAGAACTCTCTAGTGATGCCTGTTACATACTGGTAGATTTAAAATTCCCCGCAGTTTCCAAGTTACATTCGTTCCAAAGTAAACTGTTTCAGAATTTGATAATCAAACTGAAGTACATGGAATTTTAGAAGCTATGTCTGATAATATATTTTGTGTCTTTCTAAAACTGGAGTAAACCTTCCAATCGTTGCTAAATTTTAACTCTGGTTGTTCATAATCCTTTAGGTGTATTACCATGATACGCCATAATTTGAATTTTAAATGCAAATTCAGATATGTTTGTTATTTTGTTGGAATACCTTTACTTAGATTAAAGGGCTATTTAAGCAAAAAAAAAAATGTTTTAGGAGTATTCGTCGGCTGATGTTGAAGAAAATCCGCAAATTATAGTTAATAGTACTAGTTAATTCAGAGGCATAGTAGCATTAGGACTCCTCTCTAAGTGAGGGGACTGGTAATGAAAAGAAGGGCAATTATGACTGATATATCATTGAGCGTACAAAAAAATAGAAAAACTTTGACCCAACGACTTAGGATACGTGAAGATACTGAGAAAAAAAAGGAGTAGGCCTACGCAATGATAGGAGGGTAACTTAGTGAATTTCTAAACCTTACAAACGAAACATCATGGATATCTGCTTGCCAAGGAAGGCCAGATAGAGAATATTAAAGTGAAGAACTTGATACAAGTAGAGTGCAGTATATTTTATAGGCTTTTAAAATTTGCTTTACGTCGTACTGACACAGATATCTTACTGTGATGATAAGGTAGGAAAGGACTAGGAGTTGAAAGGAAGCGATCGTGGCCTTAATTAAGGTTCACCCCAACATTTTCCTAGTGTGGAAATGGGAAACCACGGAAAACCATATTCAGGGCTGCCGACAGTGGGGTTCGAACCCACTATCTCCCGAATACAAGCCGGTAGCTACGTGACCCAAACCGTGAACAGTATCACTAAGCTTTCTTGACTAGTCCGCTCCATTCCATACCAACCAGGTCCTTAGCCGAGCTCTCGAGACCCGGCGTAGCGTACAGTGAATTCCTTGGATGAGACTGTAGTCGAGCACAGGACTTCCGTTAAGAGACAGATACGGTAACTTCACACCACGGCCCTGGTTTAACATAGTTCTTAGCCATACGTCAATAGGCTGTCACAGTTAAGTTTAATATATTTCTCTGTTATTCAAAAAGTTTCTTCACCGATGGCATGGCTGCCGCACGTTTCTTAATCTACAGACACCGCGTGGTTAGCCCATGATACTCTCCAACTCCACTTAACAGTCTGTTAGGACAGGGATGAGCAAGTGGAAAGAGGGCAAAAGTGGCAGATTTCTCAGCAACGCTAATTAACTTACTAGATTCCTGGATCCGAGTAGTCAATCGCAATTTTTTTCACATCTCCTCTTGAGCAAAGATCAAAACTGAAGCCATCTCCCTACAAATCATGAAAGCCGTTAAATGGTGAAAGGTAAAACCTTCTACTACTCGTAACCTCAACACTAAACGGGATACAGTGGTCAAGCTCTATGCCCGGCTGCCTTTGTCTCCAGAATTTAATATGGTACTCATTTCCAATGTGGGCTGAGTGATCCCAGAGACCACTCCAGGAAAGGTAGTCTAGATACTACGTTTCTCAACTCACTTAGGGAGTATCGAATCCATTACCTTCCCAGTGGGCTGAATAATAATAATAATGATAATAATAATAATAATAATAATAATAATAATAATAATAATAATAATAATAATCTGTAGGCCTATTAAATGTTCAGTTTTCTATCTGTTACAGTAACTGCTCCAAGAAGAATTGAAGGAAATTACCTGAAATATAAGCACGTCTACGCCCAAGCGGAATCAGGAAACTCTTGCAATCAACGACCTCTGGAGGCAAATCAAAGGTGCCCAAAGTGGTAAGAAAGTCACTACTACAAGTTTACGTCCTAAAAACTACTTTTACGGTGCCAGAATGTTGTCCCGCAGGAGTTCTGTTACCTTCAAACATCAGTGGACAGAGCCGGGAATGAACTCTGCAAATAGGGGTCAGAAGACCACTGCCTCAACTCTTTGATTCATTCTGCTTGGCACGCTGCCATACTTTTTATTGCATTTTTTATTTATTTTTTGCCAGTATAAGATGGAAATACATGCACTGTATTTATAAATACTTGGGTTATTCGAACTCCTTCGAAGACAGTACAGTAAGATATCGATGGCTTTCTTCTAAGACCTCGTATTTCCCAACGCTCTTTCTACCCATTATACGACGTATTCCTTTAAGCATAGTCACGCCTCTTAGCCACATATTTATATGCCGTCCATCAGAACAATTTTCGTTGAGTTCATTTTCCTTAGCTAGCGTGTAAGGGACAGTGCGCCTTACCATTCCGTATTGTAGGGACGTTGTTTCCATGGTGAATTTATGCACTCCTACAGTATGATGTAGTTAATTTTCCTTTACACACAGCAGACTATAAGGAGTGTCAAAAATAAAGCCTGCTCCTTGTTTACTTCTATTCGTGATATGAAACAGCAACATGTATTGTAAATTTAATATTTTTCTATTTTTTAAAATTTTTTTAATATTTGGTTTTACGCCGCACCGAAACTTATGGCGACGATGGGATATGAAAATGGGAAGAATGCGGCTGTGGCCCTAATGTACAGCCCTAGTATTTTCCTGGTGTGAAAATGGGAAACCACGCAAAATCATCTTCAGGGCTGCCGACAATGGGGTTCGAACCCACTATCTCCCGAACGCAAGCTCACAGCTGCGTAACCCTAACCGCACGGGCACTTGCTCGGTATAAATCTGATCAATTGTGTAGCGCAGTTGGTTAGGTTTTCTCGTCTTCTATGCTCCAGGTAGGATGATCGAATTCAGTCGATCGGCATTTGAGGGTGTTTAAATGCGGGCGTCCCGTGGCCTATTCAAATCCTCTTTTTTCATTACACCATTCAAGCACTCCGACTTCAATCATGTAATGATTTTTAAACCCGTTCTTTTTTACTAAAACTTACTATTATTGGTTATACAAATTTATCGGAAATGATTATAACGTTCAGGGACTTTATTTTAATTTTAGATTTTATTAATGAGGACTTGCTTGTGACGTGTGAGACAGAGGGTGTTGCAATATAGCACCAACAATGCTTAGTATGTTGTACACGATTACAAACTGATATTTTTTTTTTTTTTTTAAGAGGGTCCCATGTCTGGACGCTGTTGGTGCGTCAAAATTTAACTACGCTTCGGATATGATGATGAGCGTGCGTTCAACGTTTTGTACAGAAATCTCCATCAATCCAATCCAAGCATCACAACGTGCATTACATTACAAATGTGTTCGAAATTTCAACTTCCAACGTTATCACAGAGCTTACATTGTCGGTGCAGGGATCGGCATGCTGTATGAAACTCCCAAATAATCAGGGGGGGACTTTGTCGTAGGAACCCACGCAGTGAGTGAAATAATGAGCACACATACTTAAGTGAGGGTACCCTTGCTTTTACCTATCAATGCAGTGATACCGGTCAATATATCAGCTGCGATTTCACACTCGTACGTGTACTACAGTTCTGAGGGTAATAGGAAAAGATAATTAATTGAATTTTTTACAAGAAAAGTATCTAAGTCCCACCGTATTTTCCACAAAAAGTGACATTGGCTGAAATATTTGAAACGTACACAAATATAGCTTTTACCATTGCCCCCTCGCCCCTCTCTTACATCAATGTCATAACGTCGAAGAAAATAGGGATGTTAACAGAAAGAAAATCCAAGCTTTTGAAAGAATGTTGAAGGAAACTGGACAGTTCGAATCACAAAGTAAGAGACATTTGATGAAGTTGGTGAGAGGGGAACGATCTGCAAAATTTGACCAGGAGAAGAGATAGATTGATGGGGAAGAACCTTGGACATTCAGAAGTTGTTCAGATAATTTTTGAGAGGTGTGTGAGGTCTACATATGGCAGAGAGAGACCGAGATATGAGAAATTGTGTTAGATGTAGAACGCAATGCGTAAATATGGAGAGGTCAGTACAAAAGATGGTGGCATGGAAAGGCTGAACCAAACCGATCTATGGACCAATGATGATAATAACGACATGGAAGCTGCTGAGCTATGGATTGTGCTGAGTAATGGCAATCATGGCGCCACCGATGCCTATGGGTGTTACGAAATATGTAACTCGTAACATCACATTCTGGCTCAATACGGAAAGCAATGGACAACCCAATTATTCTCTGATTCAACAAAGAAAGTTTTTTTACTAAAATGCTTTTCCATACTGAACGTTTTTATAATTCAATCTTCTTAATCGGTTTACCCTTCAGGGTCGGTTTTTCCCTCGGACTCAGCGAGGGATCCCACCTCTACCGCCTCAAGGGCAGTGTCCTGGAGCTTCAGACTCTGGGTCGGGGGATACAACTGGGGAGGATGACCAGTGCCTCGCCCAGGCTCCCTCACCTGCTATGCTGAACAGGGGCCTTGTGGGGGATGGTAAGTTTGGAAGGGATAAACAAAGAAGAGGGAAGGAAGCGGCCGTGGCCTTAAGTTAGGTAACATCCCGACATTTGTCTGGAGAAGAAGTGGGAAACCACGGAAAACCACTTCCACGATGGCTGAGGAGGCAATCGAATACCCCTCTACTAAGTTGACCTCCCGAGGCTGAGTGGGCGCCGTTTCAGCCCTCGTACCACTTTTCAAATTTCGTGGCAGAACCGGGAATCGTACCCGGGCCTCCGGGGTTGGCAGCTAATCACACTAACCACTACACCACAGTGGTGGACATTTTTATAATTCCTCCGTTTAAAACTGTATTCAACCTGGTAATTGATCATAAGTACAGTTGTATACAAACTACCAGGAAAACTAATTCATAGTTATCAGCAACCAAAAATTCTCCAAGTTATCATTCTGGACAGAAACAGCATTGAAAGTGTCATATGCCAAGTACTTACAGTGGGAATTTTGAGCTGTGTTCCTGAATGCTTTTTACAATTTGTTTCCCGTCCCACCGACACATATAGGTCTTATGACGACGATGGAATGCGAAAGGGCTAGCAGTGGGAAGGAACCGTCCGTTTCTTTAAGTAAGGTACAACCCCAGCATTTTCCTGGTGTGATAATGAGAAACCACGTAAACAAATCTTCAAGGCTGCCGGCAGTGGGAATCGAACCCACTATCCCCAGAATGCAAGCTGATAGCTATGTGAGCCAAACCGCGTATCCACTTGTTCGTTATGTGAATTCTCACTAAACTGAGGGAAGCAGGAAATTTCGGTTTCATCTTCCGAAATGAAAAAAAAAAAAACATTTTGTCACAACTAATCATAGAAGACGAGGTAGAACGAAAACGTGGACCTGAGCACGAAAACTCCGGTAGTGATTCGACATCCACGCCATAGGAAACACGAGATAGGAAAAAATACTCCAGGAGGTCGGCAACATTCTGTGAGGAGGCTGCACCAGAAGCGCAGGAAAAGTATTCCTTCACACCGAACTATTCATAAATTATAAATAATCCAATGTAAAGGCGTTGAACCAAATTACAGTCTTGGAAATCAAACCCGAGTATCTCGCTCTCCCATCGGATCGTTGAATGATACCAGTAAGAGACTAGTTCAGCTAATTATTTTCACGTAAAAGAGGATCACCAACTTTTCTGTGTTGAATGCGTACCCTTGAAGTGATTTCCTGGGTAAGGATCAAAATACCTTTATTTCAATTGACGAACCACAAGCACATTCTGCCAGTTGACTGAAAAAAGTGTAAACATTTTTACTTCATGGAGTGGTGACGTAATGAAGTTCTCATTCAAGTAAATTATAGAATTTATCAGAAATGAAATTCCATGCATAAATCCAAATTAAATAGAATTAGTACGCAACACAAGAGTAAGGCTAATAAAATTATATATGCTACCTATCTGGCTTTCTAGCAATTCATTGGCTAGAAATCCATGCATTTCTCTGCAGCCGGGAAAGAAGAATGTTTATACACACATCGTACATTCGTAATAAGTGGTTTCCTCTAATTGTTAGAGATAAAATTAGAAATACTTTGTATATTGCTTAAGAATCTAATATAAAGCACAGACATTTGTAAGGTTATTTACCCATTTTACCATACAGAACTCCCAATATTATTAACTTTTGTGTTTATCAATAAGGTCTGAAAGAAAAGTTTAGTGGAGCTCTTCAGAAGATGCACAGAATGCTATGGTAGTTAATATCTCTCATACCTACACCACTCATGACCGTCATACTAATGTAAAGTTTTTTGTTAATTCTGGACTAAATACAGTTGTCTCATATTTGTAATCTCTGAATTACGCTGAAAGTTTTCCTAGTTCCCACAAATGTACCTAGTACTTAACCTGTATAATGAATGATGAATGCATATTGCAGACATAAATGAAATGTGAACTAAAATATGAAACAAAATTAGAAATACAAAATTTAAAAGGTTAGAAATTATTAATTGCGAAGTTGAACGAATTGTTTTGGTAGTTAAGTCAAAGCGTGGAAATCCTGTAAGTTACCATAGGAGGTAAATAGAATGAAAAAATGGCCGAGGTCGTTGAGTGCGCAATTCAAGATCATAGGAGTAGTTCTACAAAATAACAGTGTTGACTGTCAGTCTCAAGTTCGAGGAGGCACAGATAGAAGTTGATGACAGAATAGGCCTATTACATTTAAAAGTACTTACCGCGTCCTGTGGACTCCCACCCCAACTACTCCACCGAATAGTCCGCATATCCCCGTATCTGAAAACAAAACAAAACGTACATTCAAACTCCATTTCATTTCCAACAACATACGGTATAGTCTATATGGAAAAAAACCAACTCCGTGATTTCTTAATAATAAGCACATTAGCCTTGCTTTAGAGAATTATTCCAATACGAAGGAGGGAATAGAGAGTGTATAGTCTCGTGTGAACAATGCAGAAGAGGAGTGGGCTCAAATACCAATCTCGTCCATCCTGAAAATTACAGGCCTATTCACTAATTTTTCATTTCAACAACTTAATTCATAAAGATATCTTCAGAATCCTGGCAAACAAAACTGCCCATTATGGCATACAGTCCTAATGTTATTGACTGCACGTGCCACTAACTACTTTTACGGTTGTCGAAGACGCCGAGGTGCCCGAATTTAGTCCCGCACGAGTTATTTTACGTGTCAGTAAATCTACCAACACGAGGCTGACGTATTTGAGCACCTCCAAATACCACCAAAATGATCCAGGGTCGAACCTGCGGAAGTTGGGTAAGAAAACCAGCGCCTCAACCGTCTGAAGGCACTGCTCTAAAGAGATTGTTAGACATTCCTCAGAAGTACTGATAGACCATGTTGTCTTAAGGAAAATGAAGACAGAAAATTTCGTGTGAGAGTTCCTTTGAATGTGCCAGGACATTTTTAGAGGGGCATAATAGCTTATTGACAGCTACACTGCTTTCTCAATGAAGAACCTAGGGTTCAAATTCTAATCTATGCTCGCGGGATGTTTGCTATTTAGAAGCCAAATCCATCTGGCTAAGATTATACGCAAAACTATGAGTACCGTGGCTATTTTCACGCAAGAGCTTGTCATTAGAGTATTTGCGGATTCGAAAGTGTATTATTACCGAAATATGCCACTCAATGCACGCAAAACATTTCTTCATGTTAACACCTTCACATATTCGAAACTGATAAATTATGCGTTGCGCAACTCCAGTGTGGCCAACCAAAAATGTCCAAGTTCCCTTACGAACGTATCGAAGTTCCGCTACGTTCCGCTACGTTCCACTACAGTGCGAAAACGTTAAATACTAAAACTTAAACAGAAAAATGCAATACAATTCAAAATAGACCACACATGTGTAATTCTCCGTACTTTATTGAAATAGATTTAATCCATGATGAACACTGAGGAGAACCGTGGTGACATTTATATTAGGGAAGATGATTAGTAGCTGTTCAGAAGGTTGTGGCATTTGATATCTTTTAATCATATGTAACTCATGACCATGATACCACCGTTAAGTTTACGAATACGAGTAACATAATGTTGATACTAAATGTGGAATATGAATAGTATTAATGGTTTGAGAATATGATGCATTTAAAGAATTGGCTACTGGAAAAGGAACACAAAATATTTAGAATTCTTCATCGGATGTTCCAATCAGCAGCCTTCGTGGCTCAGGCGACAGCGCGCCGGCCTATCACCACTGGGTTCCATGGTTTAAATCCTGGTCACTCCATGTGAGATTTGTGCTGGACAAAGCGGAGGAGGGACACGTTTTTCCGGGTACTCCGATTTTATTTGTCATCCTCCATTCCAGCAACATTCTCCAGTAACATTTCTCATCATCTGTCAGTCATTAATCATTGCCGCAGAGGACTGCGACAGGTTTTGGCAGTCGGCACAATTCCTATTCTCGCCTCTAGTTCAATCACTCCATCCCTGACCTTGTCGCATGACTAGAAACAGGCTGTGGATTTTTCATGTTCCAGTCACTTCTTCTTCTTGTACTTTTCTTAGGAAACTGATACATACATTTTCCAAACGCTGTAACTGTGTACGGCGTTATGACTAGTAATGTCTGATGAGTAAGGAGTAATTTTATGCTTTGAAGAATAGCTATGGGGAAGATAACTATGTAAGTAATGTAATAGCTGCAGTGTTGCCAAAATACGCCAAGTTTTTGCATTGTTCATAATTTGCAGCCTTTTCTCTATGAAAGTCAAATTCCGTTACGCGGAGTGAAATTCCGCTAAGGTTGCAACACTGCCCAAAAGACGCATGTACGTCCTGTTCCAATCCTAGCTTGCTGAAGACTTCATCCCCCACCCTGAGGAGGCGCAGGGGGCCACCTCAAGGGGAACACCGGGCCGATGACGTAGATGTTAGGGCCTTTTAAACAATAAGCACCGGATGAGTTGGCCGTGCGGTTATGGGCGCGCAGCTGTGTGCTTGCATCCGGGAGATAGTGGGTTCGAATCCCACTGCCGGCAGCCCTGAAGATGGTTTTCCGTGGTTACCCATTTTCATACCAGGCAAATGCTGGGGCTGCACCTTAATTAACGCATGTAAAACGATTGCTTTGATACGTATCATTTGGCTACACTACGTCCATGTGGGCGAGTCAATACTTCTACCCACTGATTTTATCGATAATATCGATTATTTTTATGGATGACGTTGGCTGCTGCAATGGTGGGCCCTCAACGGAGCATAATTTCATCTTACTATTATAATAAAACTGAGCAATGCAACATACAGTAGTATAAAATAACGTATTGTAGGCCTACGTTGCGTGAGTGAAAGTGTTTCACGTACTCCTTTCGAGATTCCTGCCACGCCACTAAACTCATACGTAAAACCTCACTTTTGGCCCCTGGATTTTCGTAGACGCTTATCAATGGCCTAGAATGAAAACCTCGTATCTCACAAAGTTCTTCCTATCTATTATTTCACTTAAGACTGGTCACGCCTTCCAGCCACATCTGGGTATGCAGTCCATCAGAACAATGTTCGTTGGGTTTAATTCCTATTTTTACTAGTAAAGAAAAATGAACCTTATAAAACTTATACTCTAGGAGTTAGTAAATATGTCACACAAACATGCTTTCTTATAGTACGGTAAGGTAAGGTTCATTTTCCTTCACACACCCGCATAGGAAAAAAGAACACAACGTACATTGTTCTGATGGACTGCATATCCATGTGTGGCTGGGAGGCGTGGCGAGTCTTAAGGGAAAAATTGGATAGGAAGAACTTTGTGAGATACGAGGTATTCATTCTACGCTGTCGTTATGAGAAATGACTTCTTTGGACTAAGATCGAGATTTATGGTTCACAATATTTACATGAAAGTAATAATACTAATTAGCAGATGGCTGGCACAATTAATAAGCTGGAATTTAGTAAATTTATAAGGTCATTCTTACACATGTGCAGAGATTAACCGCACTTGTGATAGGACATTACAGGAGTAAAGGAGTCCTTCTCTCTTCCCACCCTGGCACGATTACAGCTGTAAATTATCTGAACTTCTAACAGACTGTAGCAGACTGGAGAGCGATAATGAGCGACTCGCAGGATGTGCACAGCAATATCCTACACCCATGTGTTGTAAATTGTTTAGAGGTTAGCATTGCCAAATATGCGAAGTTAGCTCGTGTGACAACTGAGGGTGGACCAATTTAAAGGGAGCAGTCCTGATGATTGTCGTAAGGAGAATATATTGAACTGTGAGATATACACAGCAAAGCAAGCCCTAAATTCGGTACTTAAAACAGGATGTGCGTCGGGGCGATGGAGGGAAATTAAAATATGTTTATAATCACCTCATTTGCATGCGATAATTGTTCTCGAACTGAACACGTAATTCACTCGAAAAACAGTTTCAATCATCGCTATTCAATTTCCGAGACGCCAAGATGCAGAATGTGTATAGAAAGCTATCTACCGTGATCGTAAAGCTATCAAAACCATGACTATTGCATTAAAAGATTCACACATACCGAATAAAATTGATACTGTCTTGAAGAGAAACTGAAATAAAGGAGTAAAATAATAAATAAATAAATAAATAAATAAATAAATAAATAAATAAATTTACGGAAATGTAAATTGATTTTAGATTCATGAAATAATAATGTAATTCTCTTTCATATACATTAAATGTTGAGGTGCCAGAATTTTGTTCCGTAGGAATTCCTTTGCTGGCTAATAAGCCTTCTAATACGAGCCTGGCATATGCATACCACCGGTCGGAACCGCAAACGAATCACCAACTTGGACTCGGAAGGTTGGTGCGTCAAATGTCTCGGTTTAGAAATTAAATCAGATTGGACTAATAGGGAAAATATAACATTCAGAAATGGAATATTACTAAGTAGACGGATACTCCTTGTGATGTAGTGAAATATCTAGTGATAGCAGAATCAAGGAGAACCATAAATCATGTAATATCCAAAGCAATTTACTCGCTTTAAATATTCGGATGAGAAAAATGTTTTCTGAGAAAATTTGATTAGTGTGATGCGTGACGCTATAATATTAAAGTAAAATATGGACGATATCTGGTGTACAAAGAGAGGGAATATTATATGGATGTAACCAAGTAGGCCTACGCCTATACTAAAAGTGAAATGAGTAGATCGGATCATGAATAAAATGTTAACAACCGGAGCTGGCGAAATGAAAACGTTTTGGTAAAATTTACCGGAAGGAAAAACGTATTGATACCATATATCCTGAGATATTCATAATTCATTCGCATATCATGGCTGCCTCTGTGGATCAGCGGTAGAGTGTCGGCCTCCGGATCCCAAGATGGCGGGTTCAAACCCGGCAGAGGTAGTCGGATTTTTGAAGGGCGGAAAAAAGTCCATTCGACACTCCATGCCCTACGATGTCGGCATGTAAAAGATCTCTGGTGACACATTTGGTGTTTACCCGACAAAATTCATTAAATCTCAGCCATAGACGCCCAAGAGAGTTTCGGTTTACTCGGTCTGCCACCTAGTGGGAGCCTAGAGTAAAACGGAACGTCGAAATTGACGAGCAGACAGCCAGATGGCGTCAAATTGAAATGTCTGTACACGGTAGCTGAGGCCATACGATTATTATTATTATTATTATTATTATTATTATTATTATTATTATTATTATTATTATTATTATCATTATTATTATTATTATTCGCATATTATTATCCGAATACGTGAAAAGTGGTTTATAACTCTGTTCTTCTGCAGCACATGTTGTACATGTGGCCTTGGACTCGTTTTAGTATCCGACGCCTTTGTGACTTCAAACAAATTTATAGGTATTTCTGTGATTTTTAGTAGTATGTTTTTGTTTATGAAACAGTTTGTATTGAGATACAATCAAATATCCAGTCCTAGAGGTAGTTATAAACTCACGAGCTGGTAAGGATTTGAATTCGGTACCCTCTGAACCGAAGCTGCTGAAGAACCGGACAGTTTATGACGGTTCTGTGTTATGATTATACGTGGAAACGGTAACGGGAAATATTAGAAATTAAATAAGGTCCTATTATTTTCCTAAACTTATCGGATATAGGAACTTTAGAGGTACCCAGAATATACCACAAGTTTTCATAGCTATAACTCAGTAAAGATAGGTTTTATGGCAACTCAAGGGAGTTCCTCGTCCCTATTCTATGCAGAATTATGACTATGATCACGATATCAGCATCCACGTTTAACTTCAAACTGGTTTGCTTGCTTACTCGTTTAGTTAGTTGACATAGCGTTACATACTAGCCCAAACTACTGATTTTTTTTAAGAGTCCTTTTAAAATTCATGTTGAAATGAGCACCCCATTGATAAAGTATTGTATATACTAATAACGGTTTTTCACAAACTCAGACTGACGATAAAGGACTTAAAATGAATGTCACTTTCAAGATAACCAGCTGTTTGATTGTACTCTAGAACCACGCAATGAATGCCAGCAGAAAGCGTATTTCTTGAAATGAGAATTACGGTGCAAAATGGGCCATTTGAAGAAACAACACTTTAACAGGGATAACAAAATATTATTTCATCCGACAGTCAACAGAACAGCCTTATTTGCCCACACTTAAGGCGTTTTATGAAAATAATTTTCACAAGTACACGTCGCTGTAACACGGTAATAAAAGGAATTGGAGGAATGGAGATGTCGTTTCGTGGTTACTTTGTATATTACAAAGGCAACTTCACAAAACGTCATGCTCACTCATTTTTTCATCCTTATTAACTCTGTCAAATTACCGAGCTGTGTTTGTTTAACATAAAGCCACGTCTGCAGCGCAAGATAAGCAGCTCTAATTAGCGAAGCCATGCAAAATGTTTAGTTGTCTCGCGCGGCGACATTAAAAGTTGCGCTATATGCCACTTCTCACGTGATGTATAACAGAATCTTCGATATTGATATTTACCCATCGTATAATTTACTTGACTTTTCAAGGACGTAAAATATATTCGAAGCACTTTTGAAGATAAGCTGAACTTAAGCACTTACGTAGTCTGTCTATAAGTTATAGGGCGATTCAAGAGGATTTATTACGACTTTATGGAACCGATTGCTGAAGACATTTTGAGCAAGTAATCGCATATGGAACTGTGTCCTATTCTCAATAATTAGCCTCCAGAGACACGATCATTTGAAAGTTGTTTCTGAAACACATTTCTCTTTAATTCCCGTCGTTTGGCGTGTAAAATAAAAATAAAATGAACTCTTCACAAATAATTCTTTGTTTAAATGGCTCGTGTTCTGAATCTCAAAATACCGCCAGA
The DNA here is from genome assembly GCF_040414725.1 of Anabrus simplex. Classification (NCBI taxonomy): domain Eukaryota; kingdom Metazoa; phylum Arthropoda; class Insecta; order Orthoptera; family Tettigoniidae; genus Anabrus; species Anabrus simplex. The sequence continues at coordinate 208,149,032 of NC_090265.1, forward strand.
GAAAAATATTTCAGCACGGATATAGGGTCTGTTTTGGAGATGTCTCAGTGCGTTACTATGATGTATTTCTATGAAAGTAAGTGGACGCAGGTGCGATGAAATTAAAATGATAACACTAAAACGGTAAAGGATGCAAAATGCAATTCATGCATCGAGTGGCTAGAATTGGTGCAATATCTAGCAATTGATGAGGAGGGTGGGGCAAGGGAGTCGTCTAATTTTTTTAACTGTAGGATTTTGGATCCTGTGGAAACTTGGCTTGTGAGATGTGTAGGTTGAGTTACGAGAGGCTCCGTCAGGAAACTTCGAAGTTACCGGTGTTTATTTTCATAGTTTTTTTCTCTAAGAAATACAGTTTATTTTTTGTCTACCAGTCAAGTGGATTCATACAATTTTGGATCTAATCTGAAGATATCGTCGGGCTTAGTGGGTTAGGCGTTTGAAGCGCTGGCCTCCTGACCCCAGCTTAACAGGTTCGATTCTGGCTCCGTCCGTGGTATTTGAAGGCGCTCAAATAAAGTACGTCAACCTCGTGCCGGTAGATTTACTGGCACGTAAAAGAACTCCTGCGGGGCTAAATTCCCGCACCTCGGCGTCTCCGAAAACCGAAAAAGTAGTTAATTGAACGTAAAGCCAATAAAATTAATCTGAACACATTCGTAAACACATTATAGGCTATTAGGTCACTCACGGTGGTTTGGCAGCAGAGTTCATTGACTAGTCTCGACGATAGGAGCCAATTTAGTGTAGTGCAGGGGGAGTCCAGAGCAGTGTTGAAGTGTTCTAACTTGCCCCATTCCTGTCTGAACTAACTAAACATTTGAAATGACCTACTGATATCTGAAGTATAAAGCATAGACAATGTTGTTCATTCCTCTCCGTAGAATTTCTTTGCAATAACGGACAGAAACTACATTAAGAAGCAGACAGAGAAGTGGCATGGAATGAAAATGATTTGAAAATGCGTGGGAGGATATAATTACAAGTAATCCATGCTAATTCCGACTCTTTGGCTGAATGGTCAGCGTTGAAATCTATTCAGAGAGTCCTGGTTTAGATTTCCTGTCGAATCGGGGATTTTAATCGTGCCATTAATTCTTCTGGCTCGGGGACTGAATGTTTATGTTTATCCCAACAATCTGCTCTTCATATGCAGACAACCTGTAGCGGCGATTGTAGCCTACATAGGAGGAGGGGTAAATGTTCAGACAGCAAAAATTACCCGGGTTTCTGGGCTATAGCGGGGGGTGGTAGGGGTGAGGGGATACATATCAAAACAGAAACAAAGCTACAAAAGCTTTCTGAGCGACTTTCAACAGAGAGGTAATGATTGACAGTTTAGTAACCTAAGTGAGGTAGTAGTAATCGTTTTTTAATTGTGATTCAGTACTGTACAATTAAACTTTCACCAAAGGAACCTCTGGTTTTCCGTGGCCACGGCCGCTTCCTTCCAACTCCTAGGACTTTCCTATCCCATCGTCGCCATAAGACCTATCTGTGTCGGTGCGACGTAAAGCCCCTAGCAAGAAAAAAAAAGAACCTCTGACTCGTTGGCTGAATGGTAAGCGTACTGGCCTTCGGTTCAGAGGGTCCCGGGTTCGATTCTCGGCCGGTTCGGGGATTTTAACCTTCATTGGTTAATTCCAATGGCCCGGGGGATGGGTGTTTGTGCTGTCCCCAACATCCCTGCAACTCACACACCAGACATAACACTATCCTACACCACAATAACACGCATTTACATACACATGGCAGATGCCGCCCACCCTCATCGGAGGGTCTGCCTTACAAGGGCTGCACTCGGCTAAAAATACGAAATTAATTACCAAAGGAACAATATTTACGCATGTATTACAATTAAATAGAAGTACGGAGTGACTATAGGCTACAACTAAAAATCATTTAGCGTTTGCTACACACTAAGAAACTAACAGACACTAAATTGACAGACTGGCGAATGCGCGCAACAAGCGGGTGAATTATACCTCAAGTGTCCATGACCTACCTACTTGCCGTGGCAGTAAAAAAATCGGTTATCCGCAACGAACGATCTTTCGTGCCAATTAATAATTTTGTTGATAATTAAAGAAAATAAAGGAAATAATTACCTGATAAGACAACAAGACTTGTATGAATTGTTTAATTTAATAATTCATATAATTCCTTGTTTCAGCCCGATAAAATGAAATCAAAATATAATGTTTTCCTTACAAAATGGGGGGGGGGGAGGGTGCACCACATCGACCCTCTAATCGCTGCTACTGCAGACAACATACAACACTACCAACTACCACAGAAACACGCAATAACTTAGTGATTACATCCCTCCACATAGGGTTGGCGTCAGTAAGGTTATCCGGCCGTAAAACAGGGCCAAATCCAAATGTGCGCCACAGTTCGCACCCGCGATCACACAGATGTGAGAAAAGCGGTAGGAGAAGAAGGAGAAGAGGAAGAAGGAGTAGGCTATACATGATAAAAGCTGGTATTATTCTAAACATATTATGCTACAGTAGGCACGACATTTCTTTCCAGAATTAATATTGATGCACTCCCTGACGTTAACTGAAGGTTTGTCATATCAAGAGGTGACAACCGATAGAACAGTTTTTCTAAAGAAATTGAATGATTTCTCAGCTCCTCCGTCCTTAAAGTGAACACTTAAGCAAAACTGGAGGATGGTGAGAAAGGATTGGCGGTAAGCGTTTTCAAAAGGGCTGGGGAATCTTTGAATGGACCAAGCTACAAGACACGATAGTCCTTATAAGAGATCACAAGAACAAGCCTTCGATTCTATGACATAATTGGTTGGAAAAACTTTTCTGTTAACACTGCGTATTTGTGTACTTGTTTGCATGTTTTAATTGTTATTGTTTTTTGTAAGCACAGAATTAAGTGAATTAATCTGATCAAAAACTATTAGTAAACTGAGACTCACTTATTTCACTTTTGTGGACACTTTTGCTCCACTAACTTAGGAGAAAGTGTGTCCATGTGCTCAATGTTGTTGATTTTACTACTTCAAGCATAGGCCTACATATGTTTTATTTACTTCTCTTGAGTGCCACGTGTGATTAATACCATCTTAGTCTACGTTTATTGCATTTATGATTCATTTCACAAGATTATTCTGGTTATTACGACATATTTTGCCTTAAGGTGACTCACTGGGGCCCTATCTCCCCTTGTTATTCCACACGTTCAGCGCTATTAGCTGGCGTACTTCGCATACCCGGGTTTTAATTCCCGGTACTGCTACAGACTTAAGAATGGTAGGATGGCTGGTATTTCATCAAAATGATACATGCAGCTTACCTCCCTTGAAGGTGTGACTGCAAAACAGTTGCAACCTCGGGACGAGGACACAAGTGTGACCTACTTAGTTACACTGCTTACTTATTTTTTTAGTTATTCGCTAAATAGTCAAAATAAATATAACTCGAGCTCCAGATTCTCTCGAAACAAATTCTGGAGCTCTCATTATATTACTAACAGAGAAATCGGTCACGTCTTTACATGCTCCTAACTGTAATATACGAAGGCATGGTGGGTGAGGATTCCACTAGAACGGAAATAATTTGTTCTGTTGATATAGCATGATGCTATGGAGGTGTCAGTTTCAGTTTAACTGTGTGCGAAGTTTGGTCTGTGTGAAGTGTGCGGACCGTGGTAGGCAAAGTAGGAAGCAGCTGTCGTCGAATGCATCCACTCCTACACTTACACTGTTTCAAGATACGTTTCGATAATGCTAGAGGTTGCTCGGAAAACGATTTGGTAACTGTGATAAAGTTTCTAGGAGACTGGAAGTGTTGCCAGGTGCCTGGCACAGGCTGCCTAGGGCAAGATCGCTTTGTGGGTCTACAGGCTCTCCGAAACCGCCAAGTTACAGCACGAGCATTACAAGTGGACCAACAGCAGGCTTCTGGAATACCAGTTAGAGACCAAAACAGTCAAGCTAATTTCATGAAGCCGACGAAACGTGCAGTTATTTGCAATGGACAGACGACGTCGTGGTAGGAGACTGAAGTTTGCTAGAGACTATCTCCACTGGCAGCTAAGACCCTGGCGTCCGATGAATTCCGCTTCGCGTTATACCTTTCAGATTGTCGTCAGCGATGCTGGAGAAAACGTGGGAAGCGATTTCGTCAGACAGCTCTACAATCTACCGTTGCTTATGGAGGTGGATCTGCTATGGTGTGGGCAGGCATAAGTCTTGGCACGAAAATCGATCTCCTGATCACTCGCAATGGATTCTTAACTGCTCGTATTTAAAATGAGACAATGAACTTCATAGTCACACATTTTGTCTGGAAATTATTCATATTCAAAAAACCAGGTTTCTGGAATGTTCTCCTGCCCAAGTTTGTTCCAAACCTAGATATTTTCACGTCAAGACATTAATTTAAACGTTTTTGCTACAGAAGTTATAGAGTTCGCCAGTTTTGACAATGAAAAGATATAATATTCCAACTTCTTCAGAAAGATCTCAGGATCTACTGCAAGTATAAAAGTGGAATTAGGAAGCTATTATATAACTGTGAATTGGTTCAATTATTTGAAGAATATATGGATCCACAAGCAAGGATGGGGAGCATATGTTACTGGAATAGAAGAAGGTAATTAGGTGAAGAAATCTCCCTATCTAGAAACCTTACGGATTATGGAAGACCTAAACTACACGTTGGTAGGTGATACAGTCTAGTGGTAGATTTGAAGATTCAAGGAGTGAAAGGATGGAAGGGTCTTTTAGAAATCGAAGGCTATAAGGTTGTAGTGCCTTCGTATAAGAGAATGTAAGTACCTAAGTTAATAACTTTTTTGACTTTAGGAGCTGAAAGACATTCTCATTTTAAAAGCAAAAGCTAACAAGCTAGCTATACAAGTTCATAAGTTTAGATCAGGGCCTCCCAAACGCCGAAAATCACACGCGTGCAAACCGAGGAGAAAGGGTTCTGTGTACCGTGCATGGGTCCGACTGGGCACGGTTGAGACCAGCGTTTTGTCTCGGGGCAACTCGGCTAAGTTCGGCTCAACTCTGCTCGGATGGCGGAGTGCTGCAGAATAAGTGAGGAAGGGGAAGACAGGAGGAGCGAGCGAGACAGATGAACGGAAAGAGAGAGACAGCGCTGTTGCTCAAAATCGACGAGTGGGGAGGATCTGCACTCTGGTCATTCTTGCGAAGTCCTCTTTTTGCACATTGCACCGCACAACGCACCGGTGCATGCACCCTGAGAGTCCCTGCTTTAGATCATGTGACTTTAGGTCAGTATCTTGTGAAATTCAAAGCAAAAGCTACGACACTCTATTAACGAAATTCTTACGTGCTGGTGAGCGGTGTAAGGGAAACAATAGTTCTTGTTTTATTTGGTATTGGTTTTCAAGTTACGCTGACTTAGACAAGTCTTATGGTGAGGATGGGAAAGTATAGGACTAGGACTGGGAAGGAAGCAACAGTGCCTGGTGTGAAAATAGGGTAACCATACGAAACCATATTCAGGGCTGCCAAAAGTAGATTTCGAACCCACAATCCTCCGAATGCAAGCTGACAGCGAGCCGTGCGGCTAGTGCGTCAGGTCACACAGAAGGACGTGGAATAGAATCTCCAAAAGTTGAGGAAATTATAATGTTAGATAACACGGGAATGGGATCAGTTTGTACAAATCAGAGCCAAAATTGACACTGCATGAAGGAAGTGTCTTTCTGATGTTGAAACATATTTGGTGCAACCGCACCCTCCTATTCAAAAACCATTGCCATTTAATGAAGTTTGCTTCTTTATGGTGTTCCAAGGTTCGACATTATGAATCGACTGCAGGTTTTTGAAACGTCCGTCTATCGCAGAATGTTGATGGTCTCACCGATAGAGCACGCCACCAATAAGGAGGTAGCCTTCTGTACTCCATCGAGCGAAGTCAATCCTCGCAAAACGAAGGAAAGTAGCTTATTTTGCATACTTCATCAGATATGGCAAATGTAGTCTAATATGAATGATCATACCTTGCAAAATAAAAGGGAAACGTGGACGTGGGCGAAAAAGATTACCCTGGGCTATGAATGCCCGACAGCGGTTCACCGTCAACGACAGAGCAACCCTGATACGGGAAACGCAAAATAGAGAAATTATTCGATGACGATAATCAATCAATCAATCAATCAATCAATCAATCAATCAATCAATCAATCAATCAATCAATCAATCAATCAATCAATCAATCAATCAATATCAATCAATCAATCAATCAATCAATCAATCAATCAATCAATCAATCACAATTGATCCGCTGTCGTCGAGGTGGCAGATTCCGTATCAATTGTTTACCTAGTATTTTCTTAAATGATTTCAAATAACTTTTGAAATTTATCGAACATTTCCTTCATGAGCTTTTCCAGTCCTTAATTCCTCTTCATATAAATAAATATTCGCCTCAATTCGTCCTCTTAAATTCCAACTGTATCTTCATATTATGATCTTTCATAACCTTTAAATGTTCCACTCGAGCGTATCCATCTTCAGTGCTGCAGAGAGTGGGGGTTCGAACCCACTATCTCCCGGATGCAAGCTCACAGCTGCGCGCCCCTAACCGCACGTCTAACACTCTCGGAAAGACAGAAAGAAAGAAAGAAAGAAAAGAAAGAAAGAAAGAAAGAAAGAAAGAAAGAAAGAAAGAAAGAAAGAAAGAAAGAAAGAACTGCGAGGACCAATCCGCTTGGTGAAACCTGACCTTCCATCGCATTTACTGTTGTGCCGTCACTAACCTTGAGTGAGGAGACAAAAGATTATTATTATTATTATTATTATTATTATTATTATTATTATTATTATTATTATTATTATTAACAAGAAGAAGAAGAGACAGACAATCTAGGGTCTAGGTTAAAAGCTAGCGATTAAATATTGGCCGCTAGTTTTACTTCATGTAGTGAGAAACGAACGCTTTAATCACATACAAAACTCAGTGATAACAGCTCGACTTTTCATCGTGATTCATGCTTTCAATTGCCAGCTTGAAGTATTTGAATGCTCAGTGTACCAATAGTTAACCAATTTACATGCATGGCTGTTACAACAAGTATAATACACATTTCAATCAGACAGGAAACAGGTAACGACTTAGCTCTCAGAACCTTTTTTCGGTAGACTGATAAGGCTATAGAAAATGCACGTCTCGCACCGCGGACTCTGAACACATGGGCATCTGGACCACCGGGCTTGTATCGTTGAGAGAAATACAACACGAGCTGATAATTCTGTACTCCCATAGAGTTCCGTGTCCCCACGAGAGATTTTTATACATTCAGCGTGCGAGAGAGAGGATGTCATTCATTTCCAAATGTAGATGTTTTGAGCTATATGCCTACCACACACGTTGTAGGCTATAGTACTTGATTAGAAATTTATAGGCTAATTCTCGAATTAATTCGTGTGTTTACTGGAGTGATGATTGAACAGAGCGTACCATGGAGGGTGGAAACAATACATTACCGGTACGATAAAACGTAAATTATTGGTGAAGAAGGCGTTCATCCATTTGAAATTTCGCAGTGACTCACAGATCGGAATGGAGAAGTCTATCTCGTAGGTAGACCACGAGACCAGGTTAACATTAACATACAATGAATTATATTTACAGGTGGTTGGAAATATGAATTTGATATTTCAAATAATAATAATAATAATAATAATAATAATAATAACGCCCATGGCGCAACAGCTCTGAAGGGCCATAGCCTACAAAACGACCGCTGCGCAGCCCGCAGGCGTGCAGATTATGAGGTGCCGTGTGGTCAGCACGACGAAATCCCCACTGCCGTTATTCCTGTCTCTCTAGACCGACGCCGCCATCTCACCGTCAGATTGTTCCCCAATTGTAATCACGTAGGATGAGTGGACTCAGGTCCAGGTAAAAAACCCTGACCTGGCCGGGAATCGAACCCGGGGTCTCCCAGTAAGAGGCAAGCACGCTACTCCTACACTGCGGGGTCGGCTAATAATAATAATAATAATAATAACAAGAAGAATAAGAATAAGAAGAAGAAGTGTAATCCCTTAGCTAAATGGTCAACGTCAAGGCAGTTCAAAAGGTCTGGGTTGGATTCCTTGCCGGGTTGCGGATTTTCACTGCTATTTCTTGTAACTCGTAGACGAGGTGCATGTACTTGCCTCTATAGACTTCTATAGTTTTTTTTCGTGTGGCTATTTCTAGCCGGGTGCAGCCCGTGTAAGGCAGATCCCCCGATGAGGGTGGGCGGCATCTGCCATGTGTAGGTAACTGCGTGTTATTGTGGTGGAGGATAGTGTTATGTGTGGTGTGTGAGTTGCAGGGATGTTGGGGACAGCACAAACACCCAGCCCCCGGGTCAGTGGAATTAACTAATGAAAGTTAAAATCCCCAACCCGGCCGGGAATCGAACCCGGGACCCTCTGAACCGAAGGCCAGTACACTGAACGTTCAGCCAACGAGTCGGACAGACTTCTATCGTGAAAACATCCTTGCACATAAGATGGGCGTCACAAAGAGCATTCAGACGTAAACCAGGACCGAAACTAGAGCTTGCACCCACGATGTCACCAGGGAGTGAGAAAGAAAAGAAAAAAAAAAGGAAGAGTCATAACAATAGTAACATAAACAGGAAGTTTTCCTACATTGGTTTTTGAATGACTATTGTGATCTCATGCTCCATGACCCGCCTGCCTGATAAGTTGTGTGCTTGCCGTAAAGGGTGTTCCTATTGTGATGGCAGATGTCAAACTAATGAGCCTCTGAGAACTTACTGTACTAACCCTGGATCCTGGGGACTGCGGTGAAGAGTGGTGGTGATTATTGTTTCAAGATGAAGTACAACTGGGCAATCATCCTCTATATAACACTAATCAGAGAAAAAAAAATGGAAGGGGTCCAACACTTCGAAAATATAAGGTAGGCCTATTAGCAAAGAAAACCGAAGGCAATGGAGGAGGTGAAAATGATAGACTCCCTAGGCCTCGAATGCTATAATACCGTCGGGATGGGCCTTTTAGTCGCCTCTTACGACAGATAGGGGATACCGATGGTGTTATTCTACCGCCCCCGCTCACAGGGGGAATGAGGTGAAAATTTGGAGCCCGAGAACAATCACATTTTCAGCGCGCTACTCTCAAACGAAGAGCCACTTCCAAGAAACGTAACACAAGTTCCGCTATCCAAGCAGCTGGTCGGCCTATGCATAATTTAAAGAGAAGAGTTATAGAGGTGATACCTATTGAACTATTTTCCATTGCAAACGCTGGAAATATGATAGTTATTTGAACGGATGCCATTAGTTGAATATTACGAGGTTTCGTTGTGTTGCGTTGGGGATGATCTAGGAGAGGTTTTATTTTTGTCTGATGACCTACATAGTTCCCCTTCCTGCTCATCCCTCCAAGCGAATTATCTGAGTAAGACTGATGAATGGTTTTGTCAGCTGTGGCCTACTTCCGAAACGGAGCGCGGTACGGAGTTGGAAGAACGAGGAGGGTGCAAGGGCAATCCAAATACATGTCCGAATGATGGAGAAGCGAGAAATTATAGTCTACATGGTACTGGAGCATCGCATTAATTTTATGGCATATAGGCTCTACTACATGACGAAAGTAAATCAATAGGCAAAATTGAACAGTTAATAATAATAATAATAATAATAATAATAATAATAATAATAATAATAATAATAGTCTAATAATAATAATAATAATAATAAAATGAAAATCCACAACCTGTTTCCAGTCATTTGACCGGGTCAGGAATGGAATGAATGGAGCCCCAACTAGCGGCGAGGATAGGAATTGTGCCGGTTGCCGAAGCCTGTCGCACTTCTCTGTGACAATGATTAATGAATGACAGATGAAATGAAATGGTATGGGAGAAGGTTGCTGGAATGAAATACGACAGGGAAAACCGGATTACCCGGAGAAAAACCTGTCCCGCCTCCGCTTTGTCCAGCACAAATCTCACATGGAATGACCGAGATTTGAAACACGGAACCCAGTGGTGAGAGGCCGGCGAGCTTCCGCCTGAGCTACAGAGGCTTCTACTATTAGTAATAATAATAATAATAATAATAATAATAATAATAATAATAATAATAATAATAATAATAATAATAATAATAATAATAATAATTTCCAAAAGTAAACCAAACCCCATAATGCAACAGCGCCGAAGGGCCTCTGCTAGTCTGCAGAATAAGAGCTCTTCTTCTATTTCCGAATTGTGTAGGCTACTTCGCTTGACACTGTGTTTAATCTTTGAATAGATTTCACGACATAGGCCTACCAATAAAATTGAAGATAAATGCTTGGATTTTGTGGAGGATTAGTCGTAACGTTAACATTTAATCCTAGTGATTTTCGTGCAGTTTAATGTATGGTTTCATCAACTTTAACAAGTGCTTTTCAGAGAGGGAGGAATGATTGAATTTGAACCGCATTTTGTTCTGATGTACTTGCAAACATGGAGGCCCTACTTTTTTTTCTGAAAATTATCCCAAATACAGTAGCCTAGGCCTATATCAGTTAATGTTACAAATAGAACGCTTCAAAATAGAACGCTTGTAATCGAAATCTACAGGACTTTTAACGGGAAATGCAACCCATCTACTCCCTCGTCAACGGCTTCTACATTGAAAGGGACGAGCGAGTTGGCTTCGCAGTTCGAACTGTATAGTTGCACTCGGAAGATTCTGGGTTCGGAACTCATGTCGCTATCCCCGAAGATTTTTTTCCGTGATGTCCCAGTTTCATACAAGGCAAATGATAGAACTGTAACTTCAGTACGACGCGATCGTCTCCCAGCCCTGACCTATCCCATCGTCGTAAGACCTGCACGAGTTGGTGCGACTTAATAAAACAATAGACTAACAAAAAACTACTCTGGAAGATATTTTGTGGCCCCAGTTAAACGCCAATATGAATGACAGCCAGAATTTAATAACCGTCCTCTACGATTTATTCAAAAGCACAGCTTATTAGGCCTATGTGTCTGAGTGATATTTCAAATTAATTAAATTAAACGCGACATTTTCTTTTTCACTTTTTCGGTTGTGAATACAATATTTGTGACAAATAAAATGAAAAATAACACTTCAATAACACAGAATAAACATGGAAATGCATTACAATATGGACCAAAAAAGGGCAGACAATCAATCAACGAAATTATACCGGAAAAGAAAGCGATTCCGTTGCTTGAAGTAGACTCTGTTTGATACTTTGCACTCAAGGACTCAGCAACTAGCCTATTCTCTTTTCTTTTTCTACATGGCTACACGAACAAAACGAAGTAACTTATGTACGGTATGTCCTGGGAGGTAGCCTGTGACATCTTTCATAATGTATTCCTATGAATATTCGTAACATTGAGTTGAGCACTGTGGTAAGCTAACCCCTCGCTTGTCCTAGCAGTTCGGTCCTACAGTATTATTTCCTGGCAAACTACCTATATACAGCATCCGTGATTGGACAAGACATTTCAAGATCAGACAGGAACAATATTTGCCCTCATTATCGAACTCTTCTTTTTGAGGACACTTCAGCAATGGACTCTGATCCTTATAAACATAAGAATGCCACTTATGGATGACATCTGGGCAATTAAACGTAATTTAAAATGTGTAAATGAAGTATTGCATTTTCAGGTCGTGTGTGTGTGTGTGTGTGCGCGCTCTTGGCCCCAAATCTCGTTGGATTCACAACAGTTCAATCAGCTGTTATGATAATCCAGAGCATCACTGGAAATACGCATAAAGGAGATGATAATGAAATAGTTTCATTTATTAGTTTCTTCACTCTGCCAGAAGGTTCTAATACATATCTACCCACCAATGTCACTAAAAAGTACACACTAATCAATCCTGTAGTCCACATTATCACGTCACTCACTACAGGGATTGGCTACATAAGGAAAGAAATCGCTGGTACTCCAGTAACTTTGGCATTGTAGAAGGTAGCCTTAGGTCGATGAAATGAAATGAAATGTCGTATGGCTTTTAGTGCTTGGATATCCCCGGACGGGTTTGGCTCGCCAAGGTGCAGGTCTTTATATTTGACGCCCGTTGGCGACCTGCGCTTCGTGGTGGTGGTGGTGGTGGTGGTGGTGATGATAAAATGATGATGAAGACAGCACATCGGCCTACACCCAGCCCCCGTGCCGTAGGAATTAACCAATTAAGATTAAAATCCCCGACCCTACCGGGAATCGAACCCGGTACCCTCTGAACCGAAGGCCAGTACGCTGACTGTTCAGCCAACGAGTCGGACGACTTTGGTCGTTGAAATAACAGCTTCATTCTAAGAGAAAAAACGGATTACACGGATGCTTTAACAAACTCATAGGCCTACTCTATCTGGCATACTAGCAAAATACATTTTTCGTCTATGAAATGTAGGGGCATAGGAAGATTACATTACATTCAGAGAAACAGAAAAGAATCATCAAAATAAAATTGTTACGATAATACCACAAATAGGCAGCTGGAATTAAACTGATGTTACTATAAAAACACAGCTGACTATTTCACTCAAGTTTTCATAAATTTAGTATGTATTTTATGTTCATAATTCATCACATTTAACGCCATTCTTCCAATTAGGAGTTTTTTTTTTTTGCTACTTGCTTTACGTCGCACCGACACAGATAGATCTTGTGGCGACGATGGGACAGGGAAGGGCTAGGAGTGGGAAGGAAGCGGCCGTGGCCTTAATTAAGGTACAGCCCCAGCATTTGCCTGGTGTGAAAATGGGAAACCACGGAAAACCATTTTCAGGGCTGCCGACAGTGGGGTTCGAACCTACTATCTCCCGAATACTGCATACTGGCCGCACTTAAGCGACTGCAGCTATCGAGCTCGGTAATTAGGAGTCACAAGAACAAATTCTTGTAGAATCACCTATTCAAAAATACCTATTTTATGTTTCATTCATTCATATTTAGGCCTACGTCCATTAGCTGTTTCAGGGATTGGTTGGTATTGTCTGCTGGCAATTCAAGTTTTATCAATATCAAATCAATTTACAAGATAAGCCTTTCAAGTCCTTTTCCATTTACTCTAGGATTATCTCGCAGGCAACCACAAATCCCACTCCACAGATATCGTAACCACAAAAGAACAGGCCAACTCGTTGAAATCAATCAAATTAAAAGAACATTATTGGAAAAGAAAGCTTTTGCTGCAGCTACTGTACTACTATCGTCCTCAAGGTCAAATTGAGATCACGAACAATACAAAGAATACAATCACACTCTACAATTTATTAATTTTATTCGGTGTTCGTTAGTCCAATTTATCAAGTTCTACATTCTTTCCAATCAGAAATTTGTCAATACTCTTGGGCGTTGTAATCCCAGCCCCTCCATTCAACTACTCCCCTCCCCGAGTTGCAGGTAACGTTACATGCGCACCAGTCAGCGGGCATCATGCACTGGGCGCAAGCGCATTAGCTCCCTGAAGCATGATACGTCACAGGCGCATCATCTTCCTGCTTTAATCCATAAAGCTAAAACCCGGACAACAGCCGGCAGCCATGTTTCCGACCAGTTTGACGTCACCATTTGAAAAACATAACATCCAGATGTAAAGAGTTTTAAAAGAAGGTAAATATAAAACTGGAACAATGTTAAATTCAACTTTAGAATAAATATTGTACGATAACAATTTCTAGGTAAATCCTGAATAATTATGCTAAATATATAATATAAAACGAAGTAACGCTTATCGTAAGGACTGTGCGTAGGGGCAGTAATAAAGCTTATAAAGAAATTAATGGGTTTGCAGGTTTCATTTTTAGTGGAATGACTCAATTTCTGCATGCAATGGAACATTTCATTCAGGTGATGTCAAACATTCTTAAAAAGATACATTTTGCACGTTTCATTGAGAGTTTTTTGATGCGTAGGTCTAATGGCTACCTTCTTGCAACAGATTAGAAGTGTGCATATAGGTCGTATTAAATACAGTGTTATATCATAACATTGGACATCTAACTGAAAAATACAATTCTATAGAAATATGTATATTTTGTTGATTTTATTAAAATTAAAATTTGCTGTTTGGGAGGTTGAAGAAATATTCTCTCTGTAGAGATTAAATGTGTTATCCAATATGTTTAATAATAATAATAATAATAATAATAATAATAATAATAATAATAATAATAATAATAATAATAATAATAATAATAATAATAATATTAATCTAAAAAGTGTCACATAAGCAGGATTGTATGACATCAGGATTTTCGTGTCTCTTACCACGTCTGTCATCATTCGAAGTATGTGCAATATTTCGCACATTTGTGATTACTGTATGGAGCATCACACAAAAATTTTCCATTGGCATTTAAAAACAATATCTAAATTTATAAATAAAGTTACGCAGTAGGCCAACATCCACGTTGTAAACCAGGAGCTATTGTATACGCCATTGTATATCTTATAGTCTATTGCGAAATGACTATGGTTATGTGTTTATAAATGAGAGAGATATTCATTAGTTCAAGAGACGGTCTTGAGCTTTAACTTTGCCTTAAATGAAGGTATTACATTAGCCTGTACAGTGTAAATATGTATCACGCCTTCTTATAGAAGTATGCTTGAGCTTTTTATAAATGAGCAAATTTCGAAAAATAACAGGACGCACTGCACGAATGTAAAGAATATCGGGTGTGGTATGAATTTAAGCAACTAAGAATAAAATATCAGTAAGAAAATGGAAAGTGGAATAAAATTTATACATGTTGTTTCATATCATTGAAATAAATAAATAAATAAATAAATAAATAAATAAATAAATAAATAAATAAATAAATAAATAAATAAATAAATAAATAAATATCATCATCTCCGATTTTTCAAGTGGGTTTCATGATTTAATATGGCATACAGTGGCTGTTACTTATCACTTGTAACAAAATAATGTAAAACACAGTCATTCTCTAAAACACCTGTACATTTTCGAAAATTAGAGACTTCGCTCATATTATAGGGCCCATTCAAACATAAGTTTCATGCACTACAAACAATTTCGGACATCCTTCAATTCTATGAGGAATTTTAAAGCTGCAGTTGTATTGGTCAAGACGTTGACGTCAATTACTGGTTATTCAACTAGGGAGAACCACCAATAAATAAATAAATAAATAAATAAATAAATAAATAAATAAATAAATAAATAAATAAATAAATAAATAAATAAATAAATAAATAAATAAATAAATAAACACACTTGTTTCTCTATTTATAGAGTTTTCGCTTTCCCTTACTGCCTTACATGATGATTATACGTAAAATGTACTTCCAATTTTGAGAAAATATGCCTATGTCATACACGTGTCTTATCAAAAGTATTACGACCTAGCTCGATAGCTGCAGTCTCTTAAGTGTGGCCAGTATTCAGTATTCGGGAGATAGTGGGTTCGATCCCCACCATCGGCAGTCCTGAAGATGGTTTTCCGTGGTTTCCCATATTCACGCCAGGCAAATGCTGGGGCTGTATTAAATTAATGCAATGGCTGCTTCCTTCCTACTCCAAGTCTTTTTCTGTCCCATCGTCGTCATAAGACCTATCTGTGTCGGTGTGACGTAAAGCAAGTTGTAGGCTTAACATAAAAGGTATTAAGGCAATTTGGGATCTGTATAACCGAATAGGCCTATTGTAATAATAATAATGTTATTTGTTTTACATCCCATTAACTACTCTTTTACGGTTTTCGGAGACGCCGAGGTGCCGGAATTTAGTCCCGCAGGAGTTCTTTTACGTGCCAGTAAATCTACCGACACGAGGCTGACGTATTTGAGCACCTTCAAATACCACCGGACTGAGCCAGGATCGAACCTGCCAAGTTGGGGTCAGAAGGCCAGCGCCTTAACCGTCTGAGCCACTCAGCCCGGCCAGGCCTATTGTAAAGACGCTCTTCGTTTACCGGGAAGAGCACGAGTCTGACGAGTCCAAAAGTTCAGAAACGAGGCTTTGACGCCTAGAGAGGTCTGTAATCTTAAGGTCAAATAAACTTCACCAGAAATGTGTACGAGGTTAATTCTCGGATTCAAAAGGTGCCCAAGCATAGGGCTAACATTTTTATCCTGCTTAGTTTCGAGGTTATTATAATAGGCTATGCGTTTGATCATTTTTACGTTTTATTCATCCCTTCAATTTAGTAGACCTAGGCCTATTTCCTACTAGCTCACTAGTTTAGATATTTATTATGCTCAAGTTTGCGAGTTTGAATTTCTACATAATCTGCGTAGGTGTGCTTTTAGATGAGGAAGATCCCAGTGTAGGTAATGACTGGCATATTGTCACCTCTTTCTATTAGGTCGTAATAATACAGGAGGATTCAATCTTTTTGTATGAAAATTTCTTCCTGTTTACTGGTGGTGTTGTACCTAAATTCACTTTTTAAGTATTAGGGCCTATTAGGCATTAAATATTTAATATTAACTGTTACATATTAGTATTACTAACTATTATTTAGGTTTAATTTTATAATTAATTATCAGACACTGTAATTTGTACAATGTAGCACATATACAATGGTTTGCCTAACAGCAGACTTCATAGCGTGAACCACGCCGTATAAATAAATAAATAAATAAATAAATAAATAAATAAATAAATAAATAAATAAAATGGCCCTTATTTGCCTTGGACGTTGAATCATCAAATCCACCACTAAGTGCTTCTCACATGGTACTACTTGTTTATCCGTCAAAGGACGTCGTAGATAAAATAATTAACTGGTAACACAGAGAACTTAACAGTATTTTTAAAGCCTGCTACCCAAATAAGCCTACTTATCTCTTCAATTTTCCTAAATACAGAGTGACACCTGTGTAGCAAAAGGAATAGGCTTGCATCAGTTTTGTAAAAATAAATTACCAGCACTTCGACAAGGACAGATTACTGAACATAGGTGTGTAGGTAACTGCGTGTTATTGAGGTGGAGGATAGTGTTATGTGTGGTGTGTGAGTTGCAGGAATGTTGGGGACAGCACAAACACCCAGCCCCCGGGCCATTGGAATTAACTAATTAAGGTTAAAATCCCCGACCCGGCCGGGAATCGAACCCGGGACCCTCTGAACCGAAGGCCAGTACGCTGACCATTCAGCCAACGAGTCGGACTTTATTCACAGTGACAAAGTAAGACGTAATTAGTTGTTGCTTAACTTAACAACACCTTTTTAACAGTGTACGTATAGGAAAAATTCCAATTCCTCATCCTAACTACAGTTCACAAACTGAAAGTGACGAGACACAACATAAAGCAGAATAAACATACACATACACATAACACTCTGCAAGGTTCATGTAACATTTCGAGACGCATCCAGGAGATGTTCCTGGCAAGACGATTTAAAAGAATTCAAGCTATTTGTGACTCTGCTTTTAAGTGTTTTGATAAAGTTTATGTGAGTCTACATTACTGACAATCATAGATATAATAATAATAATAGCAATAATAATAATAATAATTAATAATAATAATAATAATGGCGTGTGGCCTCAGGAAAGGCCTGGTGCAGGTCTTTCGTGATGATCCCCTATAGGCGACCTGCGCGCCTGTATGGGACCATACGTATGATGAATACTAATGCTGAATACGGCACTTACACCCAGTCCTCGATCTATCAGAATTAACCAATGATGGTTAAAATCTCAGACCTTGCCGGGAATTGAAGCCGGGACCACTGGATCAAAGGCCAGCACATTTAGCCGTTGAGCCGGACAGTCTGTAAAGGGGAAACACGTTCGCTCTCTCAGGTAAAGAGCAGGCAACTTCCTTACCGTAGCTCATGTAAACAGGAGATACCTTATGGCATTTTTTTTTTAACCTGAGGAGGTAATATACAGTCTCTGCATTTACGATGGGGCTGAAATAGGAAAATGCTAGAGATGGGAGGATATCGACCCCGGTTTAACTTTTGTGTGGTGTAAAAACGGGGAAATCGTGGAAAACTGCATTTCAGGCCTCCCGAAACGGATTTCAAACTCACCATCCCCTGACTGAAGTTGACAGTTAGACGACTTGAACCAAGTGGCTGATTCGCTCACATCAGGGCCTATTCATATTCTTCACTTTTTCTTTTTTAACATTCTTTGATTTTCTTCAGTCTGATCGTTGGCTTTGGCATAGAAAAGAGACTCGGGTACGTCTGACACTATCAATATAATTCTCTAAGACCCCAGTCCCTATGATGTAGGGTCTATAGGGCCAAAGTATTGCTAGCAGGATAAGTTGTTACGATTATTTCAGTACACTTATCAAACTAATATGCAACATCATCTTCTGCCTCTGCGGAGAAAGTGAGGCACTCCTCGTTTCCCTAGCACGAATCTCTATTTGTATACTTGGGCTTTCTATGAACGGTTATGGTAGAACTACTGGAGATTCGACCAACCTTTGGGGTGTCACTCAACGGACATTATTGACGACATACACATTCATGTTTCACAGCGTTCAGTCTGCAATGATCTGTGAATTAACTGAGTTTCTCCATGATGACCTAAATGAGACTATGGTCGTAATACTGACAGAAGTGTTCTGACATTTCTTAGAGGGAGATCCGTTTAATGTTCGCTTGGGTAGGGAGAAGGATTTTTTTTCCTAGTGGCTTAACGTTGCACCGACACAGATAGGTCTTACGGCGACGATGGGAGAGGAGAGGCCTAGGAGTTGGAAGGAAGCGGCCGTGGCTTTAATTAAGGTACAGCCCAGCATTTGCCTGGTGCGAAAATGGGAAACCACAGAAAACCACCTTCAGGGCTGCCGACATTGGGTTTCGAACCCACTAACTCTTGGATGGAAGCTCCCAGCTGCGGATGGCCAACTCTCCCGGTATTATTATTATTATTATTATTATTATTATTATTATTATTATTATTATTATTATTATATCTGATACATATTTCTTTCCTATTAAATGTTAACTAACCCTACATTATCGGATTGTTACTCCTCGGAGATGAATACCCCACTTAGTGTGATGTGTACGATGTGTAGCCTACATCTCGTACGATAGAATTCAAAGTGCATGGTTAGTAATGTTGACCATTCTGTCAGTACGCCAGGCAAGCTGCCAGCCCCTTGTTTATGACTTTCTGAGGAAGACGAGTTGCTCATGATGAGGTCCAGACAAGCGTCGTTAAGAGTCTCAGATAACAGCATCAATCTTCGGTCGTCTTCACAGAGTCATTGTTCGCCGTAATGGTCTGTCGCTCTTTGGATACGGTATTCGATTCTCCCTACAACTGATAAGAAAAAATGACAGGTGTCCATGGAAATTTCTATAGACATTACGTTCGGTGGTAAGGAGGGTAAAGCATTGCATATACGGTAATATTAGGCTAACAGCCGCAAGTGTAACTCGCTCGAGATGACACTTAAGATGACCATGCCAAGAATTACACGTATCTTGTTTACAGTGCCGTGATATTATATGAGAAGTATTTGAAAAAGATCGGTCAGATACTGTGACCGAACTATAGTCCGTACGCCATTGATATACAGGCCAATTAATAATTGTATTTTTCATTATTTTGTTCGTAGCGGCATCCGGTAAAATATAGAAATGAAAACTTTTTAGATTCTGGAAAGTGTAGGGATCACAAATTGGGGGAAGTAAGGAAAGGAAATAGAAAGGGTCTTATTCAAAGGCCACAGATAACGGAAAGACGGATCTACGCTACCAACTCGTCTGTTAACCTCCAGTAATAATAATAATAATAATAATAATAATAATAATAATAATAATAATAATAATAATAATAATAATAATAATAATAATAATAAAGGTCCATGGTGTAGCAGTAGTAAGCCTGCCTCTTACCCGGAGGCTGTTGATATGAGAGGGAGCAGACTTTGTTGCGGAAGCCTAAACATATGACTGAGAATGTCATACGCTGACCAGGTGCACGCCATTGTCTGCACCATCCAGATGGTCAGCAGTGTCGCTGGCAGTTCGAGGGCCTTAATAACTTATGTTAGTCATTGATTTTATTTAATAAATAAATAAATAAATAAATAAATAAATAAATAAATAAATAAATAAATAAATAAATAAATAAATAAATAAATAAATAAATATTCAGTACCGAGCAAGTTGGTCGCGCAGTTATGGTCGTATAACTGTGAGCTTGCATTCGGGAGATGGTGGGTCGAATCTCACTGTCTGCATTCCTGAAGATGGCTTTGCGTGGTTTCTTACTTTCACGCCAGAAACATGCTGGGATTGTACCTCAATTAAAATAACGGCCATTACCTTTTCAATGCTACTACCCCTTTCCTATCCTTACCACGCGTAGCCGGAAACATCCGATGTCTTAGAGGAACCACTAGCAAGAAGCATGCTTCCAGTAGGGCCTACATATACAGTATATGTCTTCATTAGGCCTATAGCATGTTTTTCCTTTCAGCGTTCAGTCTGTAAGATCCTGTGCGTTAATTAAGCACCTTCACAATCCTCTGCTTGCATCTAGCTCTGTGTTCTCGATCAGTTCTACACTTCTTATCTTTAAAAACTGAGTGTAACCATTGCTGTCTGGAACTCCCTGTTCTTCTCTTACGGTGTAAGGTGGAGTCCATTATTCTCCTCGACAACCTACCTTCCATTGATATCACATACGGGTATTAACAGTTCTAACGTTGTCTGTTCTAATAATGCCGTCGTAATCGGTAGATTTGTTGTCAATTAGAACTATTCTGGATTTGTCCAACTACGAAACTCAAGAGATAACATATCTATACCTCTAATATTTAAAGAAGTTTTGACAGATAGGGCTGCACGGAGTTGCCACATTTCTACATACCTTTCTTCTTCCCTTCACTTCCGTTTCACTTGTTCGTTCGTTCAGACCTCTGTATTAACTCCGAAGTGAGAGGTGTGGCAATTCCAAACAACACGAGCCGGCCAGTAGGCTCATCTCCATGACAACCCCAGTGAGTCCGCCCATATTTCCATGGCAACCATCCCCCCTAATCACTTCTCCCCACCCAGGCAGGCAGTAAATGGACCTCCGTCTATGAACTTTCAAGATGCATCTTTCAACATTACGAGTATATAATTATCTTTTAATATCTTACGCTTCATCTTCCAACTGCTTTCTACAATGAGCCAGTAAATCTACTGACAACGGTAACATTCTAAAATGCCAATCAACTACGTCATATTTCGCTCTTGGAAACTTGGTAGCGTGTGACCTAATACTGTACACTCCACAGTCAACGTACAAAACAAGTTACTACGTCACTGTACTATCATGCCTCAACCCCCACCAGAGCCTTGCTCTACAATGAAGAGAAAGAGATCGTGGTTAACCAGTCCCACATAAATGTTAAGATCAATAGACTAAGACTGCTGTAGGGCTATAATTTCTCTAATTTCCCCCTAGAGCACCGTCACTGCAATGTCCTACATAGGAGGCTTTCAGTAGTGTCTCAACGGCGCACGAGCGCCAGCGTCTTGGAAAGGTGTAGCATTCCAGCTGATGAGCTCACTGCTATACTGGGGTGAAACGCTTTAATTTCACTATTGAAAAAGCCTAAAGACTTAAGGGCTTCTCTAACTTAGTTGAAAGTAGATTTTCTGAATAGCCACTTCGACCATGACGACGCTAACTATGACCGACGATAAAGATGCATGGACAATAATTTCAGTTCTACACTACAGTGAACTAACGTGCAAGTATCGTGTTAATCGGTAGTATTCCCAATATGTCCAACTCGTTGGCTGAACGGTGAGCGTACTGGCCTTCGGTTCAGAGGGTCCAGGGTTCGATTCCCGGTCGGGTCGGGGATTTTAACCTTAATTGGTTAATTCGAATGGCACGGGGGCTGGGTGTATGTGTTGTCTTCATCATCATTTCATCCTCATCACGACGCGTAGGTCGCCTACGGGCGTCAAATTGAAAGACCTGCATCTGGCGAGCTGAACCCATCCTGGGATATCCCGGCACTAAACGCCATACGACATTTCATTCCCAATATATCTGTCGTTTATTTCATATCATTGCAAACTGTTGTCGAGATGTTCGCAGGATGGCCATTAAAACATGACACTAATAAGAGGCAGGTGCATGACGAGCCATTACATTTATCTGGCCAGCTCGTGATGGCATTAACACTGCCATAAATGTCCATTGCTATGTGCTCGCACGTGATTCAAAGTGCTCGCCATTGTTTGAATACGAAGCGCTAAAGTCATGAAATACAATGCCTGTTTAATTACACGATAAGAGATCTGCAGTATTGTTAGGGAGGGTATGTAGAGGGCATTTATCACGTAAATTGTCCTGGTAGGATTATTTCATGTCCGAGTGAACGTACGTAAGTCGCAAGTAAGAATGCAAATGACTTATTCGGCAGTACAAAATAATTGCGCATTTATGAGCTGTAAAACTGAAACAGTTTACTTTTAACTCGTGGCTCCAAACACATTTTCGTTTATGAGATGTTATCATCCCTCTTAAAGCGATGAAATCTTTCATAATCGTAGCGGGTAACGTGGTGTAATTGAATTTGAAGTTATCAATAAAGCTTTTTTTTTTTGCTAGGGGCTTTACGTCGCACTGACACAAGTAGGTCTTATGGCGACGATGGGATAGGAAAGGCCTAGGAGTTGGAAGGAAGCGGCCGTGGCCTTAATTAAGGTACAGCCCCAGCATTTGCCTGGTGTGAAAATGGGAAATCACGGAAAACCATCTTCAGGGCTGCCGATAGTGGGATTCGAACCTACTATCTCCCGGATGCAAGCTCACAGCCGCGCGCCTCTACGCGCACGGCCAACTCGCCCGGTAAAAAGCTTTTTGTATAATCTTTTCCTTGCTATCTCGAGTAGGCCTAGACCTACTATATTTGATTCCCGTCGATGAGATTCTTCCATTTCTTCTACCATACAGAAGACAAGAAAATACGTCAGAGGCATATTAGGCTAGTTTCCAGCTAGAACGAATAGTTCAGACGCTAGCCCTTCTAGACTCCAGGATACACATTTTACCAAAACATATGGGAGTATGATTTCTATGTTTTTCATGGTGGAAGAGAATGACAAACCAGAGAAAAAAAATAACACAGTCTATTTCACAAATGTATACCCTACTCATTTCTGTGATACCGTACAGTAATTTTTCTTCATTTCTATGCCTATAAAATGGGTTGACTTTGACCAAAATTGAACAATTTAAATGCACATAATGTGCAAGTCCTTCAGTTTTAACTCGTGCAAGTCCTTCAGTTTTAAAGACGACACACAGCTTAATTTCACTTCGTAAAATTTTCTAAATCAATAGGGTCTATACATATTTATTGCCTCAAATGCAGTCTGATTTTATTGGTTTTCTAATTATTATTATTATTATTATTATTATTATTATTATTATTATTATTATTATTATTATTATTATTCACCTCTATCATCCATGAAATTGAGCAGCCTGCTTGCATCATCCACTACAATTACAAGATATTAAAATCATTCATCATTGACGGTTTTCACCTTACAAAGGAAAGAATTTATTGCGTCCTCCTATTAAATACATAAGTTACCTACATATCCATCTTTGGATGGTGTTATTCTAATCGAACACGTTTCGGCTCATTTTTGAGCCATCTTCAGTGAATATGTTGTAAACTACACTATTAGTTTTAAAAGAATGGTTTAAAACATTATATTATTTCTCATCGTGTTTTGACAACATTATTTCAATATTAATCATGTAATTAGTTTTTGAAATTTTCACTGAAGATGGCTCAAAAATGAGCCGAAACAGGTTTGATTGGAATTACGCCATCCAAAGATATATATGTATTGAATAGGAGGACGCAATAAATCCTTTCCTTTGTAAAGTGCCATCCACTACTCTACAGCAACATTCCATGAAGAATGGTGGAAGCAGAATTGCATAGGTAGCTTCGTTTAAAATGATGCCTTTCCCAGAATAAAATTAAAGTATAGAATATACGGAAAATGTTTAAGGAAGTATAGGGGAGGAAGCATTACAATCTAGGTTATCATTTTTTTAAATTCAAGCTGGATGAAGTAGCAGGTTAGGGTAAGATCTAAACTTAATTCTCAATTATCTCCTTTAATATAAGTTCTATCGATAAATGCTGCATTCTGTAAATTTCAGTTAATGCTTAAACGAAAAGTGATATTTCCAGAAATATCAGTTCTAGCTAAGAAATGTACATACTGAACTTTATACAAGATCCAATTTTCAATATTTTATGTCTGAAACATTTTACCGCGTGAGAGATAGGCTAATAGAGATATTCACTAATTTATTTTGTAGCCAAATCTCTTAACCGCGAACATTGTGGACGTGTAAATATTATGTTTTCGTCATGATGACGAACTATCTGACAATGGAATTGGTTGTTGCCCTATTGATTTAAAAGCTGAAAACCTGTATGATCATTTGACCCTATTGATCACGAAGATAATGATGATTATCATCGACGACAGGAAATACGTGAAGGAGCAATCACTCAAAGAATTGGGGAGGTGGGGAGGAGAATTGTAAGGCGGAGGGAATTAAAACCTACGCCTCCAATTCCCTAAAATAGTTGAGCCGGAAGAAAACAAAATGAGACGGCCTGAAATGTCCCACGCTTCAAATTTAACAATAATAATATTACACTGACTGCCTGTTGTGGTCAGCTGAGGTGAGCTCTGTCTCCTCTGATACCACTCATCTCCACCAGACGAAATTGCTGCTGTACTTACTAAAATTAATCGATCAATGATACACGACAGATAGTAGGGACTATAAAATAAATTCAACTATCTTATTGCAGGAAAGTCCGTGACTCATAAAAACCAGTTCTTAGGCTTCGCTCCCCCGAGCCTCACTTGCTCTCGGTCCGTCCATAGCAACTCTGCTGGTCACTGTTTTACATAAACAGTTTTAAAACTTCAGAAGTTATCCCTTTGTAGGTAAACTAAAAGTTGGGAAACACTTTTGCAATCTAGAAACATGGCGGCGTGCGCAGCGCACCGTGGTAGAACTTTTCACTCCGATCCCGCAGAACAATATATTGGTCGTAATATGAATGTCACAACAATGGTAAGAATCTGATTTATATACACACACACACCAGGATGAAATCTATAACTTCATACTTCACATATACGCTCTGTGGAGGGTGCTGAATAAATGTAACCTAACTACCATTACCATAGAGCAATAGCAATATACAATCGCACACAGCTAAAAGAGGATCCTCTACATCACATAGACGAGACAAAATGACACAAAATACACCACTAGCCTGTAAAAATAGCCACGCACTATACACAACAACATTTACCACATCCCTTATCTTGTCGTTTCAAGCAAGATGACAGACTTCATACTGATAAGAATTTCATATTTATGAACAAGTCGACTCCGAGCGTTCAACCGAATCACACTCGAACTCTCTTCAGAAAACAATAACCACGACAAACTCACTCTTAACAAATTTCTTGCAGGTATTGTGCTTGAATTGATGTTATGTTCGGCTACATGGCTAAATGGTTAGCCGCAGAGGTCCCGAGTTCGATTCCTGGCATAGTCAGGAATTTTAATCATAATTGGTTAATTTCGCTGACAAGGTCCTCGGACACCCCCGGCCCTAAAAGCCATACGCCATTTCATTATTATTATTATTATTATTATTATTATTATTATTATTATTATTATTATTATTATTTCGTAATATATTTTCCCTCGAGGCTCGGTTTTTCCCTCGGACTCAGCGAGGGATCCCACCTCTACCGCATCAAGGGCAGTGTTCTGGAGCTTCAGACTTGGGGTCAGGGGATACAACTGGGGAGGATGACCAGTACCTCGCCCAGGTGGGCCTCACCTGCCATACTGAACAGGGGCCATGTTGGGGGATGGGAAGTTTGGAAGGGATAGACAAGGAAGAGGGAAGGAAGCGGCCGTGGCCTTAACTTAGGTACCATCCCGGTATTTGCCTGGAGGAGAAGTGGGAACCCACGGAAAACCACTTCCAAGATGGGTGAGGAGGGAATCGAACCACCCACTACTCAGTTGCCCTCCCGAGGCTTAGTGGACCCCGTTCCAGCCCTCGTACCACTTTTCAAATTTCGTGGCAGAGCCGGGAATCGAACCCGGGCCTCTGGGGTGGCAGCTAATCACACTGACCACTACACCACAGAGGCGGACATTTTATTATTATTATTATTATTATTATTATTATTATTATTATTATTATCATCATTATTAAATACACACTTTCAGGCAAAAAAACATAGGCTACAGAAGTTCTACAAATTCTTGGCTCGGGCGTGCTGAGTAATGTGATTTTTCACCTTAAATCATGATTGATGACTTCACTAATACAAGATAAATTAGGACGACACAGTGGACTCCATTCAGATAGGGTTTTCGAATAGTTTTGAAGATTTATCCGCTTTCAAACTCTAAAATTAATACGGAATTGATGCAAGTTATTGACTTCTACTTGTTGAGCAATTTGGATTTTTCCAGGTAGGCCTACTTATGATGACTTTACGAAATGTATTTTACGGGAAAAGAAAAGACATGTAATTTAACGACGGTAAAGAATGGCCCCGCGGTGTAGGGGGCAACGCGTCCGCCCGTCACCCGGCAGCCCCGGCTTCGATCCCGGCTGGGTGAGGGTTTTTTGATTGTAAATGATTAATATCCCTGGCCTGGGAACTGGGTGTTTGTGTCGTCCTTAAAGTTCCTTTCCTCACACTCAACAATCTCCACTTTCTCCATTCCAGTTACACGCAGGTTCATATCACAAGGTGCAAGTAGGGGCAAAATCTCTTTAGGTCGACGCCCCGAACAAATAGCATTTTAGAAAAAAATGTCGGTAATCATCACAAGCTCGTGGTATATTAGACATATTTCAACAAGAAATTTAAAGAATCACGTTCATATGCTGATATAGTTTGAACTAAACTACTTTGGGATATACACCTATATCTTGACACATATGTGTTTTGCTGATGAATTTTCAGGAAATCAAGAAATATTATTGGACTATACAGTAATAAGTGCAATAAAATTACACTAGTCAATAGTTTGTTGGCCCGAAAAATGCCAGACGTTACCGAACGATGTAGACTGTACCACATACATAAATATTCGGACTGGATGATACAATATTGATAAAAGATTTTCGCAAGTCTTCTTGAAGAAATAAGGAATAATAATTTGGTGGTGGTGGTGGTGGTTGTTTCTTCAAGGATCGGAACAAGGAGAATTACAGCCAGAAACGAAATAATATCCCGACCAAAGCACTAGAATTTTACCAGGGTTTCTCTGCTAAATTATCAACTTTCGTGTCAGTAGGTTAGTATTCTTGTTTGGCCCTTGTTAAGTAGGCAATTCCAATCCCCATAGTTGCTGTCACCATGATTAGGAGTTGGCATACTAAAGAGGCTCCGTGCCCAGTTGGCTGTTGTTCAATTCTCGGCTCAAAGAAGGAAGATTTGAAGAACCTCTGTTATGTACTCCATATTGTGAGGAGAGTCAAATCCCACTTTTGGCCATCCTAGAAATAGTTTTGGCAATGTTCCTCACTTCAATTCCAGGCAAATGCTGTACTTGTACCTAACATACGTGTCTCGGTCACCCTTAGTCCAATTGGCTAAATCTACTACTAATAATTATTTCGTGTGGCTATTTCTAGCCGAGTGCAGCCCGTGTAAGGCAGACCCTCCGATGAGGGCGGGCGGCATCTGCCATGTGTAGGTAACTGCGTGTTATTGTGGTGGAGGATAGTGTAATGTGTGGTGTGTGAGTTGCAGGGATGTTGGGGTCAGCGCAAACTCCCAGCCCCCGGGCCATTGGAATTAACCAATTAAGGTTAAAATCTCTGATCCGGCCGGGAATCGACCCCGGGACCCTCTGAACCGAAGGCCAGTACGCTGACCATTCAGCCAACGGGTCGGACAATCTACTACTACTACTAATACTACTACATAAATCACCATTTCGCTGATTGTAAGAGACTTCGTAAGTTTTGAGTACTCTGGCCCGTTTACTACGATGTTCAAAGTCCTTAGTAATCCAGCAGCAGTCCGGCCCCGCGGTGTAGGAGGCAACGCGTCCGCCTGTCAAGCGGCGGCCCCGGGTTCGATTCTCGGCCAGGATCAGGGTTTTTATTTGTAAATGATTAATATCCCTGGCCTGCGGAATGGATGTTTCTGTCGTCCTTTATGTTCCTTTCCTCACATTCAACACCTTACACTTCCGCAATTTCCAAATACACGCAGGTTCATAATATATGGTGCAAAGTAGGGGCAAAAAATTTTCTTAGGTCGACGTCCCGAATAAATAGCATTTTAACAAAAAATATCCAACGGCAGAGAATCACCACCGGTACCCGACATATTCTATTTTTTCAACCGATTGCTTGATATTACTTTTGTTTGTAATTTTTTAATTTACAATCAATTAAATAAGATCAGAAATTAAATGCATACATGACTTACATTACATTCATCGTCATTATTGACTGTTACACATTTCAGCGTTTAGTTTGCAAATCTCGGAATTAACTACGCGTCTCCGCAAACCTCTTTTTCCAACTAGGTCCCTGGTCTCGTTAACCCTCCATGGTCCCGGCCATTAAATTATTCTCCATGGTAACCTATCCTCCTGCATTCACCTCACATGACCCCACCACCGAAGGTAGTTTATACCTACGGCTTTATCCAACGAGTTCTTTCCTAGCTTTGCATTTATATCCTTATTTCGAGTACCCCCTACCATTCTTCCCACTTGTTTGTACCCGGAATCATTGGATTAACTTTGCTGCAACTTGGTGCAATTTCGCTTAGTATCCTGTCTGGCCCCGCGGTGTAGGGGGCAACGCGTCCGTCTGTCACCCGGCGGCCCCGGGTTCGATTTCCGGCCGGATCAGTGGTTTTTGATTGTAAATGGTTAATATCCCTGGCCTGGGGACTGGGTGTTTGTGTCGTCCTTAATGTTCATTTCCTAAAATTCAACATTCTACACTTCTGCAATTCCAATTACGCGCAGGTTCATATCATATGGTGCAAGTAGGGGCAAAAGATCGACGCCCCCAAAAATTAGCATTTAAAAAAAAACTAGATACTACCATGTTGGGAGAATACGCGTCCACCAAGCTGAGTGGCTCAGACGGATGAGGCGCTGACCTTCTGACCCCAACTTGGCAGGTGCGATTCTGGCTCATTCCGGTAGTATTTGAAGGTGCTCAAATACGTCAACCTCGTGTCGGTAGATTTACTGGGGCGTAAAAGAACTCCCGTGGAACTACATTCCGGCACCTCGGCGTCTCCGAAAACCGTAAAAGTAGTTAGCGGGACGTAAAGCAAATAACATTATAGCCTATTAATATTAGAATACATGTCCTAAATACTTGAAATGATCTACCTGTTCCAGTTTCCTATTTCATACCCGGCTTTTTTTTCCCTACTGACGTCACATTACATTGTTTACATCGAAAACGCTATTCTTCATATCATATCCTGTGCATCTCCTTTCAAGCTTCTTGCAGGCTTTCAGCACAGTCTGCCATTAAGACCACATCATCGACATAGGCCAAACAGTTACTACATTTCCCCTTGACTGAATTCCTCCCTGCTATTTTATACCTTACAGTAAACGACCAGACATTTTAAAATGAAAATTATTTTAGCGGATTTCAGACAATTGAGTTATCAGAAATTATAAGAATATGTACATACTACAACCTAATTCGGGTACTTGAGACAAATTTTTCGTAGTTTAAATATAAGCTTACCTGACTTAACGTGGTTTGATCGGAGCTCGAAGCTGGCCCGCGGGTGTACGTGGCTGGACTGAAGTGTTACGGCAAGCAAGGTGATGGGGCCTGCCAATCACTGGGATGAGGGGACAAAGAGGGGACCCTTATTAGGCAACGGTCATCTACCTTCGCGACTCGAGAATTAAAGTTTCACAGCCCCTCATATCGCGCCCCATATTATGCAAGATTACCGTACAAGACGAGAAGGGGCCAGCAGGTGATAACGTGTAAAATGACATAATCAAGACGAGAATAAACTTGATGGAAACAGAGGAGACAAGAAAGGTAATGCACGTCAGATGTCTCTCAGTACATTATGAACTTCCATGTCTAGGGATGTTGATAATAATACTTTTACGTACGATCATATTTTTATCCCGTAATTTCTCTGAAGAAAAAGCTTTCTGCATAATGACAGTTGGTAGAAAAGGGGGCATTGCTGGAATACTAAAGATTCTTATTATCTTAAAAGAGGAGCTACTTGCGTCAGAGCAAAAACTGCAGTGAATTAATCAGTCATAGTGGAGGAGTCAATTAAGCTAAAGAAATTATGTCGTGCTTATGACAAAGTGATACAATGTTACAGTTTTGATGTTGAACAAAGGGAACTGCGGGAAAGTTTGTACGAAGGCTAGCGTCTAAATGTACACATTCAGAAGTTGTGAACCCACTTTTATTAACAAAATACACAGAGCGATGTAGAAAACTTATCTTGGAAAGAAAAGAGGAATGAAATTTTGTTACTCGTAGAAGAAAAATGAAATCCTTTCGCGAGGAGAGAAGAAAGAGAGGTTGTTAAAGAAGAGCAGTGAAAAGCGGGTCTGGGATTGGCACAGTAGTTTTAAGACTCCCCGTGACCCAATTAAGCTCCTCCAACCAAAGCTAGGCGTGCAGGGAGAAGCGAGGGGTGGTCAAATTCTTTACCTCCAGCTCATCCCTCTACTCCCTGGCATACTTGCAGCGACGTTATTCGTCTCTTCCACAACCTAAAATGTTACACGTTTGTGATGCATGCGTTGTTCTAGATACTTTTATTGGGGCCAACAAAGTGCGACATCATTCACCACAAAGCCCATATGAAGAAGAAATGATTACACAACAGTTTCCCTAGGTATTTCAGGTTGTCATGTGATTCGTCGCGCAGTACATTAGTACTTAATGGTACTTTTAGCCTTGCGTTCACGTTACTGAACCTCTTTTCAGGCCAAAAGCCGTGCACTCCAGCTGTCTCGGAAGTCGAGTGATATTTCTTTTCAAGCATTTTTCCACGTGTCCGGCTCCATGGCTAAATTGTTAGTGTGCTGGGCTTTGGTCACATGAGTTTCTGGTTCGATTTCCGGCAGTGTCGGGAATTTTAGCCATAATTGGTTAATTCCCTGGCACGGGGACTGGGTGTATGTGTCGTCTTCATAATCATTTCATCCTCATCACGACGCGCAGGTCGCAAATCAAAAGACCTGCACCTGCCGAGCCGAAGTCCTCGGACACATCCCGGCACTAAAAAAAGCCATACGCCACTTCTATTTTTCCACGTTATGTGGTTTTGGTCTTGGCCGTAGGTTTAAGGTGACATCCGTCCTATAGCTTCGTACTGGACCTATTCAAATGCTACATTAAGTTGCCATGATTTGAACCTGGGTCAGGTAACTAAGTGGTTAGACATCTCTGCCCAGTGCCCTCCCACACCCGCAAAACGTCCATCAGTTTATCCCATCGTGACTCATTTCAGATTTTTGTTAACAATTTGCCTTACGTAGCACCGACCAGATAGGTCTTATGGAGACGATGATATAGGAGAGGCCTGGGAGCGGGAAGGAAGCGACCGTGGCCTTAAAGATGGTACTGCCCCAGCATATGTCTGGTGTGAAAGCCATCTTCAGGACTGCCGACAGTGGACCTCCAGAGTGCAAGGCAACAGGCACGTGACCCAAACCTCGCAGCCACTCGGTCGTTTCGCATTCTGGCCGGGTTACTAGGCCGGATCCTCTTCCTGAGGCCATGTGCTTCTCCATGTGAATATTCCGCCCTTCGATACACTGGGATGCGATTTTTGACCAATCTGTAGGAAAAGCTGCATCTAATCCAGTACCCATAGCCTAAGCCGAAAGCACACATGATAAACTAACTGTAGTCTAACGTTACTTCAGTTGTCATAGGCCGAATTGAGTGGCTCACATCGGATGGTACAGTGCTGATTTTTTGACCCCATATTGGTGGGTTCGATCCTAGTTCAGTCCGGTGGTATTTGAAGGTGCTGTATTAGTAATAAATCAGAATTGGCACGTCATTGGTGTGGCCTTCGTTTAAGGTTCCCTCCTGCCTAAAGGTTAAAAGAAAGTGACGTAAAACCACTTCTCGACTTATCGAGAGGAGAATTTTATCCCAGTTCTAAATAAGGTAAACAAGTCTGAGCGCAGCTAGTTCCTGAGTAGTCCTCCAAAGCAGTGCTAAATGCATGCAAAGCTTAGAATCAAGCACATCAAACTACCGTCTCTAAATCATGATAGTAGACTCGATAGTAGACTCGTCTGATTTTCAAGCTCTGCGTGTTGAACTGCGGTTTCAAAAGACTATCACTGCTGCATAACAAGTTCTAACTTGCACAAAAGGCTTTCATTCTAGGCTTAAATTTATAATTTCGTGTGGTTATTTCTAGCCGAGTGCAGCCCTTGTAAGGCAGACCCTCCCATGAGTGTGGGCGGCATCGGCCAGGCGTGTTATTGTGGTGAACGATAGTGTTATTTGTGGTGTGTGAGTTTCAGGGATGTTAAGGACAACACAAACACCCTGCCCCCGAGCCATTGGAATAAACCAATGAAGGTTAAAATCCCCGGAATCGAACTCGGAACCCTCTAGACCAAAGGCCAGCACGCTAACCATTTAGCCAAGGAGCCGGACTTCTTTCTAGGTACGTGATTCATTGAGTACCGAGAGAATATTGCAGTAACTATCGCAGCAAAAATTTCCCTATAACATTGCGTTGCAATGATCACACACAAATGCTCTCTTCTGTATTTTTAGTACGCTGTCACTAACTTATACTGGAATAGAATCTTGTCTATAGCCCCAGTCACAGAGCACGTATATCAGTTTTTCACCTTAATTAAGGCTGATATAGCCTACTCGATACTAGAAAAGTCGCAATATTATAGATTACCGAACAGTTTTCACATAGGTCTATAGCCTACCCTACATATCTACTGTAGAATGATTATCAAATTATTATCAGCCCATAAATGAAACACCAAGAAAAACTCGATGCTGCGTTTTGTTTTGATTTAGCCTATGGTGAAATATACATTTTCCTGAAGTGCATATAGAACCCTAAGATACGTTTTGAAATAATCCGTAAAAATTAACTTACACAGTACACGTACGTGGTTCGACACTATTTATTATGTGTCATCAAGAAGAGACCTTTAGGCCCTATATGTTGATGGGCTAGTCACCAGATGGTGTTATTGATTAATAATATCCCTTACCAGAGGCATAGGATTATTATTATTATTATTATTATTATTATTATTATTATTATTATTAATATTATTATTATTATTATTATTCACAGCCCGTAAATAATAATCGCGTGGCTATTTCTATCCGGGTGCAGCCCTTGTAAGGCAGACTCAGGGCGGGCGGCGTCTGCCATGTGTAGGTGACTGCGAGTTATTGCGGTGTTATGTTTGGTGAGCAAGTTGCAGGGATGTTGGGGACAGTACAAACACCCAGCCCCTAAGCCATTGGAATTAACCAATGCAGGTTAAAATCCCCGAGCCGGCCTGGAATCGAACCCGGGCCCCTCTGAACCGAAGACCAGTACGCTGACCATTTAGCCAACGAGTCGGACAGCTCGTAAATGAAACACCAAAACCAACTCGACGCTAGGTTTTATATTTATATTGAACGATTGTGAAATATAAGTTACGTTTTCGTGAAATGCGTATAGAACCCTAAGAGTAGTAGCTTGCTTGTTGTTTTAAGGGGCCTAACATCGAAGGTCATCGGCCCTAAGAGTAGTAGTAGTAATGTCTACCCTATAGTCCCGTTTCCTGATAGGGGGCGTGGACGAAGTCAGCTCAAATGAGCAACTTATGAAGATTAATGATGGTTAAGGAGACTGGGTAAGGAGCTGAAAGGAATAGGTTGTGGCCCATGAAAAATTAGTCTCGGCATTTTCTTGGAAGTGAAAAAGGAAGATTACAGAAAACCATTCTTAGCACAGCTGATGGTAGGGTTCGAACCAGCTCCTCTGCCGAATAGAATCTGGCTCCTCGCGTTAACAGATGCAGTCATTCCACTCTGTATATTATCGTTATTATTATTATTATTATTATTATTATTATTATTATTATTATTATTATTATTATTATTATTATTATTATTATTATTATTAATTATGATAGTAATTTGGTCTTACATTTTACGAAATGAGACAAGCTGATTAAAATCATTTCGTGATATTTCCGAATGTGATAATGGCAACACGGTATACTCAATTACTCAATAGTTTGTTAGAATTGGGCAACGTGATTCCTGTAGAGAAATGGCTTATGGCTTTTAGTGCCGGCAGTGTCCGCCAGATGCAGGTCTTTTGATTTGACACCCGCAGGCGACCTGCGCGTCTTGATGAGGATGAAATGATGATGAAGACTACACATAGGCCTACACCCAGCCTCGTGCCAGAGAAATTAACCACTTATGGTTAAAATTTCCGACCCTGCCGGGAATCGAAACCAAGACCCCTCTGACCAAAGGCCAGCACGCTAACCATTTAGCCATGGAGCCGGACTTTCCTGTAATAAATGTCCTTGAATGGTATCTTTGTATCCAGAGAGTATAAGTTTATATTTTTAAGAGCCTGATTTGTAGCCTACTACCGCTGTGCTAAGATAATCTAAATGAGCATATAATTTTAGCACTTTAGTAGAGTCCGTGGAACGAATTTCATCAACCTTGAATGCTAACTGGTCTCAGGAAGCAAAGAAACAGTCTCTTGGCAGGAATAGATAATATGTATTTCCATGTTTTCGTAACTTACACAAATAACTTCGATAGTGAAGTCAAGAATGACCTTCTCAGAAAAGGATTAATCAATTTGCATGCAGTGACACTTAAGATATTTATGTCACATCCGTTTATCCCACAAGTTTAAAGACAAAGCTCGTTAACTCAAGGCTACAAAGATAAATTCCCATGTTCATGTAAGATACGGTTACAGCAAGTAGTGCATTTTAGTAAATACTCTTGCTTAGCAACATAATATGTTTTCTCTATTTGTTAAGTAAATAAAGTGTTATAAATTTCTGTCATTCTCCATCACTGAAGTTGTGGTCTACTTATCGATTTGCACGTAAATGTCTTAGACCTATTTTCAATTATAATATTATAATATTATGGCTTATTCTGCGCGTCTATTGTCGGAACAATGAGAGAAACGTAAACGCGAGAGAAAAATATAGACGATTTATGGGTTAGGGTCTTCTAGGGCACTACGTGTCTATTTCAATGCTTCATCCTTTGTAGTTCCTTCTTCTTCCTCCATTACTCCTTCACTTTGTCTTCTTTTCCTGTTATCAGACAATTTTCAGCCTCTTTTATTTCCCTTGCGACCTTGGGATCCTTCCACTTTGAACTGTTCCTTTCTTAGAAATCCCGCTCGCTGTTGATTCTGCGTCTTCTTCCCCTATATTGTTTCTTTCTAAATCTTCATGAATCCAGGATGTTGACTTGTTCCAAAGATATTTGAAGATCAGTTTGGTTAAACTGTCATCCATTCTGTATGAATGTCGAAAAAATATCAATCACCTCTTCCGTATTGTGTCTGTCATGTTCAATCAATCAATCAATCAATCAATCAATCAATCAATCAATCAATCAATCAATCAATCAATCAATCAATCAATCAATCAATCAATCAATCAATCAATCAATCAATCAATCAATCAATCAATCAATCAATCACTACTGATCTACATTTAGGGCTTTCACCCAGGTGGCAGATTCCCTATCTGTTACTTTCCTAGCTTTTTCTTAACCCTCTACTGTATGAATTATTTTTCGTTTTCGTTTGGTGAAGAAAATTTCAAGCTTTAATGTTCAACATACGCTCAGTGTATTAGATGTACCAGCAATTCTTAACGGGGGCTAATAGCTTAACACTCATATGTGATGTGGATTGCCATTTAATGATTGCAAAGAAATTGGAAATTTATTGAACATCTCCCTTGGTAAGTTATTCCAATCGCTAACTCCCTTTCCTGCAAACGAATATTTGCCCAAATTTGTCCTCTTGAATTCCAACTTCAGATTCATATTGTGATCTTTCCTTGTCTTCAAGACATCACTCAAACTTACTCATCTACTAATATCATTCCACGCCATCTCTCCACTGACAGCTCGCAACATACTGCTTAGTCGAGCAGCTCGTCTCCTTTCTCCCAAGTGTTCCCAGCC
The DNA here is from genome assembly GCF_040414725.1 of Anabrus simplex. Lineage (NCBI taxonomy): Eukaryota > Metazoa > Arthropoda > Insecta > Orthoptera > Tettigoniidae > Anabrus > Anabrus simplex. The sequence goes on from NC_090265.1 coordinate 208,185,289, forward strand.
CAAACTTTGTAACCTTTTTTGTAACGCTATTATTTTGTCGGAAATCACACAGAACAAATCGAGCTGCTTTTATATTTTATTTTTTGTCACTTCTTAAATCAAGTAATCCTGGTTAGGGTCCCATACACTTGAACCATACTCTGGTTGGAGTCTTACCAGAGACTTACATGCCCTCTCCTTTACATCCTTACTACAACCCCTAAACACCCTCATAACCATGTGCAAAGATCTGTACCCATTATTTACAATCCCATGTATGTGATTACAACAATGAAGATCTTTCTTTATATTAACACCTGGTTACTCACGAGGAACTTTCACCCCATCAACACAGTAATTAAAACCGAGAGGACGTTTCCTATTTGTGAAACTCACAACTTGATTTTTAACACCGTTTATCATCATGTCATTGCGTACTGTCCATCTCACAACATTATTGAGGTCAGTTTGCAGTTGCTCAAAATCTATGTTGTCTACGTTCCGATATATTACATCATTATTTCTTTATTTCCAGAGTTTTGTAGTTCTTTTTTTTTTTGCTAGTTTTTACGTCGCACCGACACAGATATGTCTTATGACGACGATGGGACAGGAAAGGCCTAGGAATGGGAAGGAAGCGTCCGTGGCTTTAGTTAAGGTGCAGCTTCAGCATTTGTCTGGTGTGAAAATGGGAAACCACGGAAAACCATCTTCAGGGCTGCCGACAGTGGGGGTCGAACCCACTATCTCCCGAATACTGGATACTGGCCGCACTTATGCGACTGCAGCTATCGAGTTCGGTCTGTAGTTCTTAGCGGACTGAGTATTTCCCGTCTAATTCTTCTTTCCAGTAGGGCCTACTTATAATTTATTCAGCTTGTGGTATTATTAGACTATTATTATTACACTCATGCTCATAAAAACAGAACACCTTGAAAGACCAGAGGTAGAAAGTTCATGTTCACAGAACATGTGCATTAGCATATTCTGAAGACATGGTTAGTATTTGAACCATTTCGGCCCTCAGGTTTAAGGTCCAGATCGATATCTCGGCGCACCACCACCGACTAGTAAAATGTACCTGCGGCTCTCGTTGTCGCTATAAACTGAGAGTAATGGATCAGCGTGACTTGAACAGACGTGCAGTATGCCTCGCGGATGCATGTGAGGACCGTACCGTCAAATGAGTGAATTTGAAAAAGGGCGCATTATTGGCATGAGAGAACGTGTTGAATCCATCCGGGAAATTGCTGCTCTTGTGGGACGAAGTGTATCGGCAGTGCAACGGGTGTGTACAGAATCTGAAGGTCGTAGAACACGACGAGAAGGTTCTGGTCGCACCACCCAGACCACCCACCGAGAAGATCGACACCTCATTCGAATGGCACTGCAGGACAGATCTGCGTCCTCCTCGGCTCTGGCGCAACAGTGGAACAGTGTAACACATCTTACACTATCAGGAGTGACGTCCGTTTCCATTTATTACGGTCTTGGTTACCGAAGCGTCGTCCAGTTCTCCGCCTACCTTTTGCTAATGTGCTTAAACATACTAGACAGCAATTGTTATGGAACGAAGTCACTGGGGACAGGAATGGCAGCAGATAGGTTCCAGGTTCTGTTTGTTTGAAAATGATGTCCGCATTTTGGTTCGCCGCAGACAGGGGGAGACGCATCACATTGAATGCACAAGACATACAGCGCCAACTCAAGGCCTTATGGTGTGCGATGCTATTGGGTACAACAACAAATCACAGATGGTGCTTGTCCACGGCACTGTGGCCAGTTTGCCCTACGTGTTTGACATTCTGCGACCCATAGCCATATCCATTCTGCACGACACCGCAGACGTCATATTTCAGCGGGACAATGCGCGACCACGTGCCTTCTTGTTATCACAGAATGTCGGACTGTTGCTCTGGCCCACCCGGTCACCGGAATTGTCGCCAATCGAAAATTTGTGGGATATGGTGAAATGAGGGGTGCAGCGCTGTGACCCTATGCCAACCACCAAAGATGAATACAGCATAAATGACTATACCCCAGGAAGCCATTCGATGCCGTCACGCGTGTAACAAGTTATGAGTGACCATGGAGGACCGAGTGCCTACTAGGCAAGAGGACGCATGCTGAACGTAGGTGGCTGAATCGTTTCTGCAGAACATACTAATGAAGATGTCCTGGGAATATGAACTTACTATCTTTAGTATTTCAAGGTGTTCTGTTTTTTTTTATGAAAATGAGTACTATTGGGCAGTCCGGTAATGTAGAGACAGCATGATATTCTCTAACCTGAACGACTCTGGTTCGAATCGTGGCTTATCCGCGGATTTCAATCGAGTAGTGAATTCTGGAACGGGGTTCACTCACCCTCGTGAGACCAACTAGGGAGTATTCCGCTATAACATAAAGCGTAGAACGCTAAGGTTGTCATCAAGTTGAACTCGAAATACGCTAATATCTACACTCCAACTACTTGAGCTTCAGTCGTATTGCAGACCGAGTTGTTGATGGGTTGATGTTTCCTCGAGGTAAAATGCCTTTATATATTTTTTTGTAATATTTATTTTTTATTTTTTACATTCGAGTGAGCATTTTCAGATTGCCGGTATTTTAACGATCTGCTTTTCGAAATCTATATCATGTTTGACTGCTTGCTTTGACACCTTGCCAGTATCTCCAAAGGTCAATGAGCAGTGCCACCTTTCGCTCTTCTGGCTCTGAATACCCTCTAAACCCCGGATATTTTCAACCGTCCGTCTGTATACATTCGACCGCGTCTGTGATTTTATGTATTTTATTTCTGCCCGCCTGGTGACAATGATCGTTAAAGTGTCAAGTACCGTTGGTCGAATAAATTTTCAACATCTGAATGTTGGTCGGCAGGGTGGGAGAGGTGGTGGTATAACATTTCTAATCACCAGATTGCATGCCAAAAGCCTGGATTAAATTCCAAACCTCTGCGCAGTGTCCATGTGAAGTGGGGACATATGACGCTGTTGATAGTGGTTCGTCCGTCGGATGGTGACGTTCAGCTTTGAGTAGACCACTTGGTGCTATTCGATAGGAGTAGGCTATGTGCCGGCACCGGGTATCACCCTCTCCCTTCCCATTATGATATATTACGTCATTGATTTCATCTCATTAAAACGTCTGATAACGTTGACGTCAGGAAGGGATCCGGTCGTAATATCTCGCTTCAAACCCGACCCTGTAGAGAAATGTGACTACGATTAGACATAGGCTACAATTCTGAATTAATTTTTCGGGATACCGATCTCTCTCGGATCCTTTTCACATTCTTGGGAACATCAGAGCTTTGTCGCCGTTGACCTTGTGACATTCGAGGTACAATAATAATAATAATAATAATAATAATAATAATAATAATAATAATAATAATAATAATAATAATTTTACGTCCCATTAACTACATTTTTATGGTTTTCGGAGATGCCGAGGTGTCGGAAGTTTGTCCCACAGGATTTAGTTCCAGTGCCGGTAAAATCTACCTACACGAGGTTTACGTATTTGAACATCTTCAAATACCACCGGAGTGAGCCAGGATCGAACCTGCAAATTGGGCTCGGAGGGCCAGCGCTCTACCGTCTGAGCTACTCAGCCCGAAAAATTCTAGAAATTATTATTATTATTATTATTATTATTATTATTATTATTATTATTATTATTATTATTATTATTATTATTAATTTTCTGATTGAACATGGCCAACAGTGACTTGTAGGCCTACTTCGTGTGTGTCTTGTTGTGTTTACAAGTAATTGGAAGGATGTGACAATACAGTGACCCTCTGACCAGTGCGGTAGCGGTTCATATTTATCGTTTTGAATTTCTAGTCGCCTTCAGAGAGGAGTGAAAAACTGAGGAGCTTTCTTTTAAATAGCTATAAGTTATATAAAATTCGAGAGGCGCTGTTTCGGGAAAGTTAATATATCGTCAATAATAGGCCCATCTGAAAAGTGGATAGGCGTTAAGGGACGCCTGCTACTCTCACTCTGCTCTTTTTCTTTCTTCAGAGAATATTCTTCTTCTCTTTCTACATATTCTTCTTTTTCCTCTTCTTCCTCTTCTTATTCTCCTCCTTCTCCTTTAGGAGGTGAATATCGCGATATAATTTTTAAAAATGTGTTGAAAATCCAGTTTATTTCATATTATCAATCGTGGTATATGTAAGTTTGTAGTCTGTCTATATGGATCCAAGGAGCCAGAAATAAAATCCTGCATTTTTTAAAAGTGCGATAAAATTGAAAAACATTATTGGGAATGATATTTGGAGCATTGTGTCCAACTATCCAGTCATCTGATTATTTGGAAAGGAAAGTTTTTTTTAGGATCACACGCACTGTATGTTATATGCTATTGACGGTCCTGTCAATGCAATTATACTTGGAGCACAGTTTCTGCACGAGTTGGCGACACAGATTGCATTGGGCCATCCACCATCCTGTACGTCTCCCTTCTACGCGTCTATTCTCTTACTATGCTCTGCCTCCGAGATCTTTACGCGGTGGAAAAATGGACCAAGGAAAATTGGCTTTTGGTTGCAGGGTGACGTGCTGGTAAGTTGGTCCCAGGAGGCACGACTCAGCGCAGTATGTGGGAGCAAAAGTGGTTTAAGACTCCTTTACTTTTTCACACCTGACGTATGTCAAACACTATCGAAGATTTTTACTGAACATACCGTATTTGACGGATTATTAAATCGAAGATGAGTAAGAACTTTAATTGAAATCTGTGAGAACCAAAATTCTAATTATTATTCTCATTTCTTAGATCCTCCGTGGCTAAGGCGGCAGCACGCTGGCCTCTCACCGCTGGGTCCCGTGGTTCAAATCCCGTTCACTCTATATGAGATTTGTGCTGGACAAAACGGAGGCGGGACATGTTTTTCTCTGACTAGTTCTGTTTTCCCTGTCATCAATCATTCCATCAACACTCACCAATACCATTTTATTTCATTCATTTTATTTCATTATTTTATTTCATTTGTCATTGCCCCAGAGGAGTGCGACAGACTTCGGCAGCCGGCAACATTCCTATCCCCGCCGCGAGATGGGAGCTTCATACATTTCATCCCAGACTCGCTTGAATGATCGGAAAGCAGGCTGTGGATATTCATCCTCATTTCATCAGTAGAGCTGTCCCGAAGGCTGTCCAGCTGATGCGGTGAAGACATGATTGATTCATCCGCCGGTAGGACGTAGGTTCCATTCCACGTCAGGAATTCGCAAACATTTAGAAACGAGACTTCTGAAGAGGTAGGTCTACATAGTTCTAGAGTTCACTCAGCCTATATCAGAAATAAGTATTATGTTAAGTGTTATGTTACAGTATTCTTTAACTCCCCAGTTCGCCTCACGTGGCCCTGCAACTGAAACTGGTTAATATATACTACAGGCATATACCGCTCCATCCATCGAGTTAATTCCTGATTTGGCCTCGATTCTTCTCCTTCCATTGTTTCCAACTGTTTGTAACTATTTCCTACTTAGTGCTAAGCTTACGATTGGTGAAAGCCTTCCATTTCCATTCCGCCAACGACCTTCATGGTCTACACGGAGGCAACCTTGCTAGAGATTTAAAGTGAGTAAACCTGTAATCAGAGCATTACCATTAGAATCAGAAGTTTATTAGTTTTAATATGAATGTCAAGGGAAGTATATAACTAACGCGTATTAACTTATTCTTTATGAATTAATATTTCCCTTACAGTTATGGTTTGCCTTAGCAGCCTACATCAAGCAGGCCCTACTACATATACATTTTCACTGTAGACTGCTTTGCCTTTCAAAGTTCAGTCTCCAAGCCTCTGGGAATGAACTACGCATCTCCACAATCCTTTACTTTTATCTACCGTAACTCTACAGCCTTTTTTTAATTTCACACCTCTTATCATTCAATTATTAAAAATCGAGTCTAAACACCGTCGCGTTGGTCTCCCTCAAGTCCTCTTACCCTATATGCCCAAATCCATTACGCTTTTTTATTATTCTTTTACTCCCTAATTCGACTCACGTGGCCCTACAACTGAAACCGGTTAATATAGGCTTATATTGCTTCATCCATCGAGTTAATTAATAATTTGACCTTGATTCTCCTCCTGCCATTGTTTCCATCTATTTGAACCTGGAGTCATTTTTCCTACATTAATTTCCCTTTCTTCCAACTTTTGAAAACCTAAGTCCGCCAAGCCTTCAGTCCCGTACAGTAGAATCAGTCTGATAATAGACCTATGCGACGATAATTTCGTCCGGGCTCTTTTTCTTCTTCTTCTTCTTCTTCTTCTTAATCTGCTTACCTTCCGGGGTTGGTTTTTCCCTCGGATTCAGCGAGGTATCCAACCTCTACCACCACAAGGGCAGTGTTCTGTAGCGTGAGACATTAGGTCGGGGGATACAACTGGGAGGATGACCAGTACTTCGCCCAGGCGGCCTCATCTGCTATGCTGAACAGGGGTCTTGGTGGGGGATGGGAAGATTGGAAGGGATAGACAAGAAAGAGGGAAGGAAGCAGCCGTGGCCTTAAGTTAGGTACCATCCCGGCATTTGCCTGGAGGGGAAGAGGGAAACCACTGAAAACCACTTCCGAGATGGCTGAGGTGGGAATCGAACCCACCACTACAAAGTTGACCTCCCGATGCTGAGTGGACCCATTCCAGCCCTCGTATCACTTTTCAAATTTCGTGGCAGAGCCAGGAATCGAACCCTGGCCTCCGGGAGTGGCAGATAATCACACTAATCACTACACCACACAGGCGGACAACTTCTTTTTTGCGAACCTTTACCTTCGCTACATGGATCATTTACTGAAAGTTATAAAATAGCATGAGGGAATTGTGTTAGGTTGGAACGTAGTAAGGAGTTTGGCCTACGTCGGCGATTTGGTTTTAACGTCAGAATGTACAGTACTGAAAGCCGCAATCGGATACCTTGGAACTTGGAAATAAGTACAGTGAATAGTCCTAGTTTATGATATGAAACTTAGCATTTTCCAGTCTAAAGTGATGTCAGTAAGTAAAAAATAAAAGATGAATGAGTGCTCAAAAAATGAATGCCCAAGAAAATAAAAGGAAATATGAAAATGGAACTGGTGCACTACTTCAAGTATTTAGGATGTGTATGTTAGTATAGCCTACTATGTGAAACTGAAGCAAGTTGCAGCAAAGCTTGGTCATCGCCCCTCGTATTCCTCTTTATTCTTGACCTCTTTGACATAGTCAGGCGTAGAAAGACCTACCAAGATCCAAATTCTTGCAGGATTTTACTCTTCGATTGACATTAGGAATTCTATGATAGAATTCTATCTCGTACCCCTAAATCTCTTAAAACTGATAGAAGATGACGGGAAGTTGAACACACAGTAATGTACTGATATGCAGCCATATAAAACAGTTCTGCCTACGAGATCTTGTCTATAAAAGGAGTATGGAAACACAGGATAATGCCCATCTCATTCCGTATTTTCTGGATTATTTTAAAAAATCGGAAGTTCTTCCGAAATGTTTAAGGACCTGGAAACACAATTAAAGAGCTCCGAAACGTCCAAACGATGTAATCGAATTGGCGGAGATTGCAGTGTGATTTCAAAACATTCGCAAGAGGAACTACCCACATTCCATTATTTTGAATAGTCACGTGTCGTATTCTACACTGAAAAGACATGCAGTCGTGGTTTTTATACAGTCACCTTAGACTTCCTCCACCTGCAGTCGTGTCTTTGATATAGCTCCCTTAGACTTTCTCATTCAAGAGCCTCATTCCAGATATGTAAACCAGTCTTGAACGTTATAGAGCAAGAAATAGAATTCACAAGGGAAGGCATCCAAAACCGACGATGGGTAATATTCCTTTATAGGTTTTGTTTGGAAATTTCAAACATGACAGCCAAGTGGCCAATTTGGGAACCTTCAATGGTTGTTGCTAACGAGGATAAGAACTTGGTCATTTGACGTGTACAGTTTATAGGCTAGAATTTCACACAAAATGTACACTCCACCGCACAAAGATTTGCCATCGCAGAAGATCAAAATCCCCTTGTTTGAAATAAGACTAACACATTGTGCAGGTGGCGGCATTCAAAGTATGGTCTCAACAGCCACTGGCTATCCACTTTTTACCAATATCCTCGCGTTTCGAGAATGCATGTATGCCTGTCCCTTAGTCCTGGAAGTAGAAATGAGAAACCGCAGAAAATCATTCTCATAATAACCGACGGCGGGGTTCGAACCCAAGTGTCTCCCGAATGCAAACTTTAGGCTCTAAAGCTGCAGCGCGTTAACATGCGCGGTCACGCCACTCGATGCGTGTCGAGAAAGTATAAAATGAAATATTTCATTTCCGGTCTTACAGCTGGGAGACATCTGAAAATATGCGTTACGGAAGTTAGCGTGACGTAAGCGTGTGATCTAGCAACCATGTTTTATGGCTGGTGGTCAACTGAAATTAACAGCCGTTGATGGATGGCCACGACCGAGAGAGATATTTGTAATTATTTGCTTTTCGAAAGGGAAAAGTGCTTCCTTTTTTGTGTGTGTGGTTTAATGTACATTTTGCAATTTATAGACAATTTTCTATAATGAATTGCAAATTAATATCACAAACTATATACTTTCTTGTGCTTTGAACACAATATTACGCCTGAACTTAAACTTTTACAATCTGCTTTGAGTTGCACCCACACAGACAGGTCTTATGGCGAAGATGGGATAAGAAAGGGCTAGGAGTGGGGAGGAAGTGGCCGTGGCCTTAAGAAAGGCATAGCCTCAGTATTTTCCTGGTGTGAATATGGTAAACCACGGACAACCATCTTCAGCGCTGCCGACAGTGGGGTTTGAACCCACTATCTCCCGAATGCAAGCTGATAGCTGCGTGACCCAAACCGTACAGCCAGTTGCTCGGTAACTTAGACTTTTATACACACATCAACTCGCAAGAGAGGTAGTATTGAAAAACAAGATCTGTGAATAGACTGAGGAAAAGCAGTATGATTTTGGAAGTTGTAAATCATATTTATGTCATTTTACATCATTTGAAATATACGAGACATTCTGGAGTGCTTTCAACTATAAATGAACTACTAACATAAAAAATCATCCAGACCTAATAACTGACAAATATAGACAGAAGGAATGAAAATAATACTGAAGGAAGCTTAAAACCTTTTTAAGACAATTTACACGGCGACTGAATAGCAAGCGACTAGATTAATTCACCACTTGTGGATGCAGTGCACTCGTGTTGCTATAACAACAAAAGCTCAGTAGTGAGTGATGTGCATCTGTTCCTCCAACCGAGCCGACAGCCCATTATTGTGGTACGTAGGCCTAGAGCGTCGACGAAATTTCTGACTACGCAACCCGCAGAACAATTCAGTCCAATAGCAGTGGTCTAGCGGAGAGGATTAGATTCCTACACGTATACACTTAGGCCTACTTCCTCTATATTTGATTAAATTTAACTGGAGGACAAGCGATACGAGAAGGTGCAGAAAGTACTAGCGGGAAATGCTTGGATATGAATGACTGAAGACGTAGCAGCGCCATAGCTATGACATGGAATAACAATGTGCAACAAAATTGGAGGAACTTTTAACTAACAAACGACTGATGAAAATATTTTTTTTCTATTTTTACTTAAACTGAATGTTATTATATTCCGTCTCTATGGCGTAGTGGTCAGTGAGATTAGCTGCCACCTTTTGAGGCCCGGGTTCGATTCCCGGCTCTGCCATTTAATTTGAAACGTTGTACGTAGTCTGGAATGGGATCCACTCATCCACGGAAGGTCAGATGAGTAGTGGGGTTCGATTTCCACCTCAGCTAACCTCGGATATGGATTTCCGTGGTTTCCCACGTTTTCTCCAGGCAAATGCCGGGACGGTACCTGACTTAAGGCCACGGCCACTTCCTTCCTATCCCTTCCGATCTTCCCTCCCTGCACAAGGCCCCTGTTCAACATAGCAGGTAAGGCCGCCTGGGCGAGGTACTGGTCCTACACCGCACATGTATCCCGACCCAAAGTCTCACGATCCAGGACACTGTCCTTAAGGCGGTGGAGGTGGGATCCCTCACTGAGTCCCAGGAAAAGGCCATCCCTGGAGGGTAAACGGATTAAGAAAGAAAGAAAGAAAGAAAGAAAGAAAGAAAGAAAGAAAGAAAGAAAGAATGTTATGATAGTTGCATTTATTATATTTTAAACAGTCAGCCTCATGGTATGGGGATAGCGTGCATTCCTTTTATCTGGAGGTCCGAGTTTCGATTCATGGTCAGTTAAAGGATTATAATTCTGGACTGAGGGCAGGAATGAGGTTTATTTAGCCTCACGAGACCAACTGAGCAGTTCTCTGATATGAGAGGCGATGGAATCGGTTAAACCAATAAGCTGAGAATGTGGTCACACTGATCACGTGGCGCTCGAAGTTCTGTAGGCTGTCTGGGCAGCAACTGCCTTGGCAGGCTAAGGGAATAAATGAGTTTTATGTGGCACGAGACGATACTTTCTGAGCAATGTATTTGGCTGGCTACATAGAACAGTTTTAGTCCCTGGAATTAGTTCTCTAGATCAGGATTTTATATCCCGGACATCATCAGACGCCATTCGCGAGCGTTTAAATTCGAAAGTTCAATGTAAATAGCTGCTTAAAAAATCACTTCAACGGGCAAATTTGAGAAACTCCTCCGCATTGAAGATAGGAACGCATGTTAGAGGATGTGATACCCGTGTGCGTTCGCCACTGATTTCTTACCAGGGCGGCAGCGGTTTAAATCCCTGTAAAATACACCGGCCAGCCTGTAGAAGGAAAAAACTGCATGTTTCGCCGTTTATTAAAAAAAAGCCATAGCGTACACGCATAACTCATATTGAGTGCTAGGTGTAACTTAATGAAACCAGAATTTAATATGAATCATAGAGGCAACATCAGTGTGACACGTTGACACTCTTGCTACGCGTCTCAGCCAATCACCTTCATGACTTGTAGTAGAGACACGTGATAAAGGTTTTGAATATTAAATAAGAAATGTGAGAGGGAATGGGGGAGCCCAACACATATTGCAAGTGAGGGGCCCGATCCATCACAGGAGACAAAGCTTCCCCTCACCTTCCCGCCACATACTGCTCTATAATAAGGCCATGAAACTCGCGCGACTTGGTCCCTAAAACTTATCTTGCCGCCGATGTTATGGCAAACAGCAAGCTACAGACAAGTCAGACGTCAAAATGAGAATCGTTCGGTGTAAAATTGAGCATAGCTTGAGATGAACACCAGCCATCTTACATCCTTGTAATCTTGTTTCTTCTCGGGATTACAAGGGTATAGGTGATTTCATTTTGTTCTAAATCACTCGCTCACAACGCTTGCAGCTACTCCAATATTGAATGGCTCGGTAATAACCTGGGAAACAGATGAAGTCATTTAGGCGAACTGCGAACAGATCTTCGATCACCCTTAATGGAAGATGGCAAGTTCCTTATTGTGAACGTTGAAATTGCCAAATTTATGTTCATGTAGCTCAGAAACTTCCACAGTTAGAAAAGTTGATTCTTGTGGTTTGAAAAAATATTTCTAAAGGGAAAATCAGACAATGACATCCATTTTACTATGATTTTTGTTCGGTGACAATTTGTAGTTGTTTTTGAAAAAATGAAAATATAAATATTTTTGGTTCAGTATTTTGTCAGTTTCAAAAAAGTTGAAAACTTTACGAATATGCCCCTTGGTAAATTATTTCAATCCCTAATTACTCTTCTTATCAACGAATACTTTCCCCAATTAGTCCCCTTGAATCCCAAAATTACCTTCCTGTTATGATATTTCCTACTTTTGAAAACTCCACACAACCTTATTCATCTACTAATGATATTTCTCGCCATCTCTTCACTGACAGTCCGGAACGTACCACTTAGACGAAATATTCCCAGCCCAAAGAGCGTAATAGTTTGGTAACACTACTTCTTTATCTGAAATCCCCCAGAACAAATCGTGCTATGTTCCCTTAGATCTTTTCCAGTTCTTGAATCAAGTAATACTCGTGAGGGTCCCGTGCACTGAAACCATATTCTAATTGGGTTCTTACCAGTGATTTATATGTCCCGTACATTAACCAAAAACCCTACCTTGATAACGATATGGATGTTTTGTAACTCTTACTTACAACGTCGTTTACGTGGTTACCCCAATGAAGGTCATTTCTTATATTAACACCTATCTACTTACAGCAGTCCCCTTGAGGTTCATTCACTCTATATATTGAACCTTTACACTTATAGAATTATGGGTTCAATAGTCTAATCTCTTAGTCCCGTTTTATGATACGGGGTAGAGGATGAGGTGAAGTCATGAGGCATGCCTTTTGCGTGTTTCATCCTGGAAGAGTTTGAACAAGTTTTGAAGACGGTAAAACACATAGCATCCCATGTCATTCTTATCAGCATGCAAAGAACAATAAATCCTACCAACATTCTACGCGTATAGCTGGTACCAAGAGCGCGAAGATGGCAGACTTAAGTGTGATCTATCACTCCTACCAGCCTAAACAGTTACTTATGCAAATCATCTAACATTATTACAACAAATAGTATCTAACTGCAAGGTGCAAAGACGGAGATTAACGGATCGAATGTTATTCATGAAATCTATGATTCTACACCAACTAGCGTGTTAGATATGTTATTTTGTACACGCCACTATTCTACTATTTCATACTATCCTAAATAGCCTTACAATCCCCGTACTACATACACTCCGACATGCATCAGTAATAACTTAAACGATACAGAAATATGAACGTTGGTGAGAGTTAAACTCAACGTAAATAAATTATAACTGCAAGATGCTGTATCGACAAGCAGGGTCCCTTCGCCGTATGAGCGGCATCGCAGAATACAACCTAGCAGAAAATAACTATAAATCATTAAGTTAATTAATAATGAGGAGAAACTGCAAGGTCCTTTAAGGACCATATTTAGTTGAAACTGACTATTGTTTCCGCTTCGTTGATAGAAGCCCTGACTGTAGTTCACTATAGTGGCGCGATCTGTCGAGACTGATACACAAGACGCCTAGATGGTGTTAAGTCAAAAGACTTTCGACAACTGAGGCCATGTGCTGTTCTAATAATAATAATAATAATAATAATAATAATAATAATAATAATAATAATAATAATAATAATAATAATATATAATATAATATAATATAATATAATATAATATAATATAATATAATATAATATAAAATATAATATAATATAATGTATTATTATTATTATTATTATTATTATTATTATTATTATTATTATTATTATTATTATTATTTTACTATTTTTACCGCCCTCCAGAATCGCGGGAGCGAACTGTGACGCTCATGTAGATTTTCCCCTGTTCTACGGCTGGATGCCCTTCCTGGAGGCAACCCATTCGGATGGATGTAATCGATATTGCGTGTTTCTGTGGTGGTTGGTGGCTTGGTGTGTTGTCTAAGTATGAAGAGGAGGGTGTTGGGACAGACATAAATACTCAGTCCCCGAGCCAGAGTCGCAATGATTTTTAACTAAACTGACAACGATAAAAGCATACCAATGGAATGAACCGTGTTCAACGACGGTGTTAATAAATCATTTGAACCAGGAACACTTCGTTCTTAAAATTAAAGGGCAAAAATACGTTCAGTTAAATATATATAAATATTGCATATGTTTTGTTCCTTACCACACACAGCTTATTCTATTCTTTTGAAATAAAATTCTTGCATACTAACATTCTTTTTTTCTGAGCCCTAATCCCAAACCCTATCTCCCCAGTTTCCCAAGCAAGTACACCTTATGTATAGACCCATATTTGAAAATTCCGTCTCCGTGTTTGACTGGTTAGCAAACTGTCTTTGGTCGAAGGAGTCGTAGGGTTCGATTTCTGGCCGGGTCAGCGATTTTAACTTTCATTTTTATCCTCAAGCTCGGGGACTGGGTATTTGTGCTGTCTTCAACATTATTTTTCATCCCAGGTAGAGCCCCATCATTGTAGACGCGGTGGTAATCCACGGGCGTCAAATCGAAAGTTGGTTAAAAATCTAGTCTCACTGAAAAAATACAAATGCTTGCAAACTTATCCTGTTTTGCTTCTGAATCCCAATATTGAACACTGTCCCCAGTTTGGTCCCCTCTGGGACTTAGTACAGTTTTAGATGTTTCTACGTTTTTTTATATTTGGCGAGGGTGTGTCAGTTTCCCAGGTGCCAAGTTTTAATTTACTATGGTGCCTGGAAGTGACTCATAATTCCATATTTGTTTTCATTTTATGTTTACACCTTAGGCATTAGTATATTTTGATTTCTATATATTAGTGGCCTACATACACACAGTAC